>NC_138234.1:18259930-18612430 GCF_964197995.2 Scardinius erythrophthalmus
GTTTTGGCCATCCTTCTGTTAGACTGTTTAATTTTAAAGGTCACATTAGCAATTAAAGAAAAAACACTTAAGCAAAACATGGTCAGGTCAAAGTGTCTGAATTAGTTTTGGTCCCAAATTTTTATACATTTTACTGGTAGTCCACTGTATGAAGAATTTTTGGGTATTATATGTTACCGTTTACTTTATTAAGCTATCCTCACTTACATAAATTAACTATAGTGTCCAGCACCCACTAGTAAAAAAAAATATATAAAAAATTATATCTGGTGTCTGAATAATTTTTGGGTTGTCTGTATATAAAATCCTGTATGTATGCATGCATCACTATGAGTTTTAGTATACACAATCAGTTTTTCAGTAACGTTATTTTTGTGCGTCCAGACATGGGCCGTGTTTTTGAGGTGACGGACCTTCCGGCTGGCATCACTCGAGTGGAAGCGAACTGTTTACTGGCAGAACTGAGCAAAGTTGGCGCTCTCATAAAATGGCTGCCCGAAACCCCGTCCCCCAACCAATCAGAGGGAGCGGACGTTACGAACTCTGACCCTCCCAAACCTCCCCCTCACGACCTGGCGTCCACGTACACCATCCTGGCCTTGTTCCCGTCGAAGTACGCGGCGCAAAGTGCGCTTCAAAAACTCAACAGCACCATCACCAAATTCAAACTGAGAACTAGCAGGGGACATAATGAACAGCACACGCTCGCCAGATCCAGCTCTCAGTGAGGCCACGCCCCTTCCCCCTCTCCACCAATCACCACCATTGCCTCAGGCTCACTTCCTGCCATTTCAGTCACACGCCTTCCTGGTTTTGTTTGTTTGTTTGTTTGTTTGTTTTTGCACCACTATGGCTTGATCCAAACGGGTTTGTTACTTTCGAATGGGGTTTTCACGTTAGTTTGTTTAAAAAAAAAAAGAGAACATTTCGAATGTTGTAGTTGAATTGTTCTTTCACGGTTTCAGGCGAATTTGAATTATCTAGCTTTGTTATTTAAAAGAAACCAAAACGAAGGCAAAATAAGATGTTTGGCTTATTTTATTATTTTTTTTGTTCATTTTGAATAGATCAGGATTGCAAAACTGAAACCGGAGGATGTTGTTTGTGGGGTTTTTATCGCAAATGTCACGAAACGCATCATATTGTTCGTACAAATTTTTTGGCCATTTTTTGTTAAACGAATGGAAACAAGCAGCCAAACATGTTACAACTGACCCATGAACTTAAAGACGGGACACAAGGGAACACTTCGACCTGTGCCTTTAAACAGGGACGCGTTGTTTACGCTGAACAAAGACTAAGCCAGAAAAACAACGTCCAAAAATGCGTAAATTATACTGTAGCCGAATCCAAATAAGCCAGTCATTTTTTTCCTTCGGCCGAGTGCCAGTTTTTGGCTCTCCAGAATGTGGACTGAGTGTTTTTGAATTTTTAACTTAATTTAAACGTTGATGGAAACGGCGCAGTTGCCAAACGGAAGGTTTTATCGCTTTCTTTCTCATTACCTGTCTTTGGGGCGACGGACAACAGTCCATTTATGGGTTTTTAGATTTATTATCCTATTAAAAGTCACTGGAATAAAGGTTTGCACTCTCTCTCTCTCTCTCTCACGTCTTTCCCCTCTTCTCTTTAATGCGTTTTTTTTCTCTTATTTTATTTTTGTTTCGAGATGTGTGGACTATGAAAGGCTGTAAAATGTTTGCTGGAGCAAGTTGTTTTTATCTCAGTTTGAAACCAATAAATGTTTACACATAATGGTTTTTCCATGTCCCAAATGTTTTTATTGACTATAAAAGTCCAATTGGATTGACAACTTTAAACTTGTTGACAACTATGTTTCATAATTACATTTAAATTAAATCTTATTTACATTTAAAATGAAAAATACATTATATATATTTTTTATATATATTTTTTTTTCTTAATGTTTCTCTCAGGTGTAACAACTATTCATTTTTTTTGTTGTAATTTACAGTGCAATTTGTATTTTTCATGTTTTTAAATATATTTTTTGAAAATGCATTTAATTAAATGCATCCTAAATTTAAAATTATATATACATATATATAATGTACAATGTTATTGATTACATAAAATATATTTTATGAATTTTAATTAGTATGGAAGTAAAATAGTGTCAAATGTTTTTGAAACAAAAAGCCTGTTGAATTGCACTACTTGAAAAAAATATCCATTGCATTAAGCATGCTTGCATTTTAATGCATTGTATTTTTAGGGCTTGCATTTTTATGGGCTGAAATTCAGCATGGTTGAATATTTAAGCAGTGAATATTTCATTTAAAAACATCTCAAACACATTTTCATTATTAAAAATTCAATAATCCATATTCACATTTCTTATTTCACTTCCAAAATATTCAAACTGTTTAAAAATACAACCTATAATATTCAACAGGCAAGTTTCGGTCCATTTTATTTCGCTTTGCAAATTCGCTTCCACAAATTCAGTGGTTCAAATTCGACAGTAAATTCAACATTGACATCCAGGAACTGCAGGAAAAGCAGTAGATTGCCGAGCATACTCTCCATCTGCTGTTAGTCGACCTCACCAGCAGGTGGTGCAAAAGCGCGTGTTGTTGACGCGCAACAGTTAGAACAAGCCATTCATTCATAAAATTAAAATGATTATCTGTGTCAGTATATATGCGGAAAAGATGATAAACACACAAAAGCTGTGTTTGTTTCATTCAATAACTTGTGTAGCCTACATGTTATCAGCTTTCTCTATGAACGGGATTATAATCGGTTTCCCTCAATACCTCATCCCATTCATCGGGACAAAACGCTTAACGTAGCTTAATGGACTAATACAGTGATATAAAAGACCAAACTCGCACCTTATTGGGGATGTATGCTGTTGGCTAGGCTACTATATAGGCTACATTCAAGCAGACTCAGAATATAAACTTAACGCGCAAAGTTTCATGCTGAGCGTTTCGTGATATACTGGCATAAAATCAACACTTGATAAATACAAACTTTCTCTTCTTTTCTATTCTATTCTCTCTCTCTCTCTCTCTCTCTCTCTCTCTCTCTCTCTCTCTCTATATATATATATATATATATATATATATATATATATATATATATATAGTATGCCTACGTGTACTGCATTAGCTTAAACTGGGAAGAGTCATAGCACTTGCATATTGTTGTCCTCCTATTGTTAGTTTAACTGTAAATCGCTTTGGATAAAAGCGTCTGCTAAATGACTAAATGTAAAATTGGCTTGACATTCGCACATTTAGGGATCGTCTCTAAAGTTGCATACAACATTGGCATACACGTTTCTAACTTCAATAGCAAACTTAAATTTATTTGAATAAATATCAAAAATCCAAAGGGAGCGCATTATGCCTGACACTACATGAACACTTTACAGTTGGCTTTATGACTGTAAGTCGTTCTATTCGAATAATATAGAAGTTAGAAACGTATACCAAAGTCGTATACACTTTAGAGACGGTCCCTAAATGTTGCTTAAAATTACAGTGCTATTATGGTGCATTGTGGGTATTAAGTGTCTTAGGTCTAAGATGGTGCAACTAATACCATGTCAAAACTAAACTCTTTTGGCATATTGAGTTTCCTGTTAAATTGATAACAACCAAATCAAAACTGGTGAAATCTGAAGAATCACATGTTTCGTTTCTTCATATGTGCATCTTGACAAGGTTCTTAATGCATCTCTAATAGGCTAGTGTTTACATTTTAGGCTACAGCCTCACAAAAATTTTTTGTCCTTCTAGTGTTATTTCCAATTGATCCATTTGAGATTTAGCCAGGTAAGTCTTACATTTCTGCAGCAGAATTTTATCCAATTGACATTGAACTGACATTGAAGGTGTTAGTTAACAGAAGCCATAAATGTTGTATAAAGGTTATTTTCACATCTCAGAACTTTAAAACATATATTTTGTGGAGTTGTTATATACATTGGAAGCACTTTAATCCTTTCCCTCACAGCCTACTTTTCATTCCTGTCAAAAAAATAAATTGAGCAACCTTGAATGTTTAGGCCTAAATTAGCTAAATTTACATTGACAAAATGACCACATTTTTTATGTGACTATATTATTATCATTTTTTACTTTTAATTAAAATAGCTTTAATAACTATGGAGCTAGAAGAGTCTCAATAAAGATAAATGCACAAACTGCATTCACATATGCACACACAGGATACACAAATGCACACACATGATTCATAAATACACACACAGGATACACAAATGCGCACAAAATTCACAAATGCACACACAGAATTTAAAAAGCACAGAAGATTCACAAATGCATACAAAATTCAGAAATGCACACAAAATTCAGAAATGCACACAAAATTCAGAAATACACACACAATTCAGAAATGAAAACAAAATTTACAAATGCACACAAGATTCACAAATGCTCAGGACAAGATTCAGAAATGTATTTCTGATGCACACACAAATATATCTTGATTTACAAACTGCTTGCGGTCTGTGAACTTCACTGCATTTGTGTGTGAATTTTGAGACTCCCCTGACTTGGCTCAACACACAAATGCCTTTTTTTAAACAGGGAATGACCTGTGACCAATCAGATACCTCCCTTGTTTTAGCCAATCACAAGAACGCACCCCACGTGGGGGATTGTTTACTTGTAAGCCAATCACATGAAGTGTGGGCGCGAGCGAGCGAGGTGGGTGGAGTTCTGCCAGTTGGTTGAGACCAGAGCCATAGAGAGAAAGCGTTGCGACACTCTTTGATGTCGCCGCTATGGCTGTCACGTGGTTCATGTAAGCCCCAATAGTTCTAAAACATACGCTGGCTGTCATGTTCTTCTATGGGACAGACAGCAGCGATTGCATTATTGAACGGTAAATATAAAATAAAACACACCCCAAGTACTTTTTCAGCTGTTATTGCATTTTGTTAATGTCAGTTTTGCATTTGGAGACAAGTTTTAGGCTATATTTTTGGAGGGAAAAGCTTAGTGTTCATGTTCGCATGTCTTTAGCGGCTCTAACTTAACTTTTCCATATCATTCATCTGATGATGGACGTCTCATGATATTTATTTTAGCACAACTGGGCTGTATTAGGTTATTGATTCCCGTGATTTTGCTTATAAATTTTGATTCAGCCATTAGCCTACCTTCGTGATCACGCAAAGAGGTCTGCCGTGGCGGTCCGTTCAGAGTTCGCTTAAGCTAGCTCACTTCTTCTAATGAAAGTGGCCACCCCAGGACCACAACGTGAAACATTATCATGTTAAGACTAAGAATATTATTTTAATATTAAGCCATACACATTATCAAAACTATAACAGATTAAAAACGAATTTATAAGCATTGCTGATACAAATGAAGGTTTTCAAATAAATTATTTTTATTAAACAATGACAGACAACAAAAATGTGTGCTTGTGTGAACAAGAAAAGCAAAAATCAGGGGCAGGTGATCCATGAAACAGACACACTGGTGATGGCCATAACAATCCTAGAGGTCCAGCATTGTTCTCACAAGCCGCTTCACTCAAGACAATAAAACATAATGAAAAGTTAGTATATCCCCAAAAAATAAATTAAATAAAAGTTGCTATAAAGGTGGCAGCGATTCATTACCGAACTCTTAACTGACGAAGTCGCGCTAGCTAACTAGCTAAGTTAGCAGGCAGTGCTTGAAAATTGGTTGAAACAACTAACATAAAATATAAATAATCACGCTGTGCATGTACAAATGAAGACCAGTATAAGCATCGCAAAGGGCCTCTGATACAAAATAGACAGTTGACAATTCAAAAGAGGTCGATATTTCAACAACTTAACTCTGGAACAACTCGACGCGCAGCAATGTAAGTGAATGGTGTCCAACGCCAAAATGACAGTGTTTAGAACTATTCCGCTCTTCAAATCCCGGAAGTGGGCGGTTAAAAGCGCCGCCATTGTTTACAATGGAGGTCTATGGGAGTGTCGCAACTCTATGGCTCTGGTTGAGACCATTTTTTACAGTCTATGGTTGAGGCGGTGGGCCGGACCTCGAAATTACGAATTTAATACTTACCTCTCAGCTGTGTACGTTTTTTTTTTTTTTTTTTTGCTGAGGCCATGTAATAAAATCGTATAAGTACTGCAGACATTGTTTCCAACTTTGTTGTTTGCACATTTGACGCAAAATGTCCTTACAAACTCTTACTTTTTTAAACCGGCAAGTAAGCAGGAGTACTAATCATAACGTTAGAAAACCTCCCGTTTCCTTGACAACCAATAAATAATGAACACAGTTTCTACAGCGGAGGCAAAGTAATCTTTGTCAGTGACCAAGAAGCTGCGTTCTTTAAATTTTAATTTTGCTTTAATCTTAAAAAATGTAATTTTAGTAATGTAGTTCAGTAATACTGAAGTAAAAATGAGGTGTTTTATCCGTTTAGCCTCAAATGTAAAAAGCCCTGTAACTCCTTTCCCAGACAAGTTGGGCAAAGTCTGTTCAATGTAGCCTAGGCTACACACAAATTATTTTTATTAATGCAATGGACTGTTGCCTATGGCTTGCTCAGTTGGGGATATTTAATTTAATTAATCAATCAACAATAATATTGATCAGCATTACCAAACGTGGACGTTTTCCACTAGAAACAAACATTGATGTATTATTTTAATTTAATACTGTGAAGCTGCTTTGATAAACTTGACTTGACTGTAACGGCACAATGCACATCCGTATGTCATATTTTCCTAATGTCTGGTACTGTTAAACATGTTTTCACGTGAATGAATAATGATATGCAAGTGATGCATATGACATACCCCCCAAAAAAAAGGTTGTTGCTCAGAAGTCATTCTGAATAGACACATAACCAACATATATTTAGAAATCCAACCCTTGAGAGTTTACATTTCAAGTCTCAAAATTAATATTGATATATATATACACGCTTAAACACAAACAAAAACAACAAATATTAAGAATATATTTATTAAATGTATAAAAATTTTATGTGAATTTAGGATTGCAACTTATAACCACAACTAAAACATGGGGATTTTTTAAAGACAATCATCCCGCACATCCTATTCTATAATAAAATCAGCTAATCGAATATTTGAAAATCGTGCCTTATCCCTAATTAATATAGTATTATTGTGTAAGTGCATGACATGACAAGTAGCAAAGGCAGTGTAAGTGGGGTCAAATGTTCATAGCAAATTTAAAAATAAAACAATGTAGCAGCATCATAGTGTAAACTACCAGTGTATTTGTGCAAGAGTCAATCAGCTGCCCTTAGGTTACTGGAGGGTGGGGGTGGAAGGAAGAGGCTCTCTATGATTCCCCTATAGAAAGTTAAGAGGATGGATTTTTGGGAGATGAGCCTTCCTCGACTGTGGGAGGAAGTGCAGAGGCTTTTGGAATTTCTTGGCCAGGTTCTGTTGGTGGTGTCGATAGATCGAGATGGGTCATCTGTGATGTGGATACTAAGCAACTCTGTGATCTTGACCTGCTCCATCATGGCGCTGTTGATGTGATGATTGTCAACGATCACCTCTGTAGTCATTTGGGTGTGGAGAGATATGATGTTGTCCTGTCCGTGTTAGATAAACAACTGAATTATATTCAGATAAATAAACACAGAAAGCGCACATTACTAGATAATATTCAATCACATTTTTCATCTTGACATTTGTATTAAGACTACTGCAGTTCTGACCACAAATAATTTTGTTAAATAGCTCAAAAACAGCCATCTTTAACTAAAATATTTTTCCACCATATTCCATCTTATACCTGTTCTGTTGTGTAGGTGAAGCCCAACCACTGACAGATGTACCATGCACAGAATTGTGTCATTGTATAAACTGACAATCAACCATAATTGGCTTAAATAACTCCATGACTACCACTATAAAGTTGATTTGAAATCATTCTTTATTTTGGTTTGCACTCTTTTTAGCTGATAATTAGTCTAGCTTACTTGTAGCCTAGGTAGCTTGCTGTAACCAACCTCGACATACCCTCCCGTTTACCCCGTGATTCTCCCTTAGTCAGACTTATTTCCTGCTGTCTTCCCGTTTAAAATTTTTCCCGTAATAATCCCGTATTTGAAAACTCTGCTTAGTTTATTGTGTATGTACCCAGAGCCGGATTAACGCAAAGGCAAACTAGGCACGTGCCTAGGGCCCGATTGGCGGGATGGGGCCCAGACAGAGGGACAAAAAAAAAAAAAAAAGTACAAATGTCCTATCTACAATTTATTTCAATATTTATTAATTCACTATAAATAGTGACGATGTTTATCTTAACCATAGACTGTTACATTACTGCAGTTAAACCAATTAATGTGTGCCGGCATCTGAAAGTATGTGTAACGAACGCATCCATCAGATGCTGCGAGGCTAAAGCCTAATAAGCACACAAAGAAGCACAGCTCATAATGCAGGTGTGAGAGTTGTCGTCATCTATTTTGGAGTGATTGCAATGTATTCTAAATATAAACTTGTACTGTAGATCAGCGTCATTTCTGGAAAAATCATTCACCGCTTTATTACGAGTTTAAAAGAGCGCGAGCGTCATTAACGTGCCCAGACGCGACGCTTTGAATTTGCGCGTACAATGAATAACATCGCGTCGGGAGCTGACTAGTAAAAAAGCTACAAAATTAAAAGACAAGACGTCTGTATTCTAAGTTAAAAAGCCAACACACTACAACATTTTTAAATGTTTCAAATAGTCTAAAGGATCTCATATATATGGGTCTATCTTCTAAATTCTGCTGATGATTAGATTCCTGACATTACGCCAATAATTTCACTTTATATATTTTTTTCTGCTCAGTAGCGATCGTGTCTTTCTCTTCCACTTGATTTGTGTATAGCATATTTAAGGTAGCAATGCAATATAAAAGCACTTATGCTCATCTACTGAAGTGGGATTCTGGAACTGTGAATAAATTGAATAAAACAGCAAAATAACAACAACAACAATAACATCTTCATTAAACAAAAAAGAGATTACCGTAGATAAAGTTTGATTAATATGTACAGTACCGGTAAAAGTCTGGACCCATTACTATTTTTAATGTTTTTGAAAGAAGTTTATTATTATGCTCTACAAGCCTGCATTTATTTGATCAAAAATACAGAAAAAAAAATATATGTGTTAAATATATAAAAAGTGATAGTGAAGACTTTTTTAAAACAACTCTTTAATAATCAAAAATCCTGAAAAAAAGTATCACAGGTTATAAAATAAATATTAAGCACCATTTCTAACATTTGATAATAAATCAGAATGATCACGTGGCACTAAATTCAGCTTTGCATCACAGAAATATAAAGTATAGTAAAATAGAAAACCATTATTTTAAATTTTAATAATATTTCACTTTATTATTTTTCTGTTTTTTTGATCAAATAAATCCAGGCTTGATGAGCATAAGAGACTTCTTTCAAAAACATTAAAAATAGTAATGTGTCCAAACTTATGTACTGTGTAAGTAAAAATATACTGCTTTTAAAATTAAATGTTGTATAAATAAAAAGGTTAGGAATCATATTTGTTTCAAGTGTTTTTTTATTGGGGGTGGGGGGCCTCCAACATGAATTTTGCCTAGGGCCTCCTAATGTCTAGAACCGGCTCTGTATGTACCGAATTATTATTTTGGATTAGCCTAAGCAGCATACCGTTATAGACCTAGCTTTACTGCTCCACTTACCAACATTCTTTCGTGGCTAACGTTACTGTTCTCATCAACAACAACCAGTGATGCGCGGGTTGATCCGAAATGAGCGGGTGCCTGCGGTTACGAGTCATCCAAAAATATTTTTAATGATATTCGGGTCGCGGTCGGTCGGATCGTTTGAAATAAAGATGCCAATTAAACCTTTGTAATTGATATAGTTCTAGACACAATTTTCTATGAATACGTTTTAAATTTAATTTACACTTTATTGGCTGAATAACTGGCGCGAAGATGACGCACGAGCTCAGTCTGCAGGTAGAGATGGAGGCGGCAAGAGAAAAGGTGAAGACTGGGGAGTGGAAGCTCCGCAAATACATAAATAGAAAGAGCAAAGGGTGGGAGACATTTGCCGAAATAATGAAAGATGATGACCAAAGTGCTGGTTTTGTCATGTGTAGGCTACTTCTTGCGATGCTATTTACACATTTGATAACCACAAAACTGGCACGACCAACCAGGCACGGCGCCAGGATTCCAGTTTTGGATAAGCCAGACCAATTGTGGGTGGGCCTTAAATTAAAAACGTTAAATAAAAATAAAATAAAAAAACGTTATCCAATCACGGAATAAAAAAATATTTACTAATATAGCCTACTGTTATATTATCTGTGCGTATACATAATATAGATTGTAATAGCTTGATGCTCTTTAAATATTGTGTTGCATTGTAAAAGTAAATCCGCGATCGCTCTCCATGGTTCTGACCAAAGAAGAGAGCTTTGGAATCTCCATTATGAATATACCTGGGCTGCATTTTCCGACAACATTGTCTCTTAGCGCGCTGCGATAACTTAACTAAAGGTATACTACCACTAAAGGTACATCATTGCTAGGCGTCTTCAGGGCTATCATCCACTCGCGAGGCAGAGGTGCTGAGAGGCAGAGGCGCTGGCGCCCTCCTAGCAACGGCGCTGTTTTTGGTAAAACATGATTTTGACGACTTCATTAAGTTTTGTTTTATAGAAAACTCTTTTTAAAAGATTTTCGTTTTGTATAAATTGTATCTTAATTTTGATCAATGTTTTGTCAATCAATTGCCCGTATTTATTAAATAAGAAGCATATAGCAGACAAAATAAGGCGCCGGTACGCGATCACTGCATGTGAACTGGAGGGCGCCGAAACTCAACTTGTGCCTCACAGATTTGATAAATATAGGCTATATATTACAGAAAGCTTGAAATGTCTACTTTTAAACGAAAATATTCAAACCAAAATAAATAGGCTATACTCTCTGATTATGTAGGCTAATCCATATGAAATGTGCATTTCTCTCTGGCGTTCATGGCGAGTCGGCAATCTCCGCATTGTCAACTTCATATTTGCAGCGACACAGAAAACACCAGTTTATTACTAAACAATGAAATGTCTCCTTGCTAATTTAGACACATTCATAATCATTACTTCAACCGGTTCTTTGTGGCAAGCTTTAAGCGTGCGGTCATTACGCGTATTCCAGTAGGCTAGCCTTTAAGTAATTAATTTAATATAAAGGGGCGATTTGTCCACGAATGGCTTAAATGAGCAACTAGTCAACAAGAAAAAAAAATAGTCGGAGGCAGCCCTTATTCCACATATTTTCGAACCAGCAGGCCATCTGGGTTGGACGAGCGACCATGAGCGGAGCGGAATATTCAGAAATGCGCTCTCCGCTCACGAGCTCTGATCGGAACAAACCCGAACCTGTCTGCTGAACTTGCGCAGAAACATCAAAATAGACAATGCCAGCTTTTTAAATTTGTTTTTAAAACTAAACATTTAGACTATTTTAGTTCAAATTATGAGCTTATATTGACGATTTTTTATAATTCTTGACAAAATTAGAATATTAAGTTATATTAATAGCTACGATGAGCATTATAGCTACTTAAAAAAAATGCGGGTCAGGAAGCGGGTCGGGTACAATATTTTCTTTTTCGTTTTTTGCGGTCCGAGTTGCGGGCGGGTTACTTGAAAACGTCGGTCGGGTGCGGTTTGTTTATACATTGACCCGCGCATCACTGACGACAACACTCACGGCGAACTATAGCTTGCAGTCTTAAATACAACTTATATGAAAAGCATTAAGATATAGGGGTGTATAATCATTGTAAAACAAATCTTACCTTGACGTTGTCTTGCCGAGACACACCGGTCTCTTCACGTTGGGTTGTAGACTGTACTAGACTCAAAACTGACGCGACGTCGGTTCAACGAATAACGTGATTGGCCAAATCTATTCAACAAGGTAACAACACAAGCGTTGATTGGATCTCACTCCGGCCAACGTTTGTGATCAGCTAGCGAAATGAAATCTATTTTTATACTTTAATGTGCAACAATTGGCGTTGGAAACAATCATTAATCTTTTTGTGAATTATTCATACAGACAAAAATGAGCCACACAGCTGCTGAGTAACTGTCAAATCAAAAACTAAACGAGATAGACGGACTTGGCCCACCGCCTAAGAAGCCGGTCTAAACCAACTGGCAGAACTCCACCCACCTCGCTCTAGCGCTCGCGCCCACACTTCATGTGATTGGTTTACAAGTAAACAATCTCCCACGTGGGGTGCGTTCTTGTGATTGGCTAAAACAAGGGAGGTATCTGATTGGTCACAGGTCATTCCCTGTTTAAAGGGTAACTAAACCCCTGGTCAGAGCCTGACTCCACCCACTGTCAATATTTGAAAAATGCTAGAAAAGTGGGCAGACCCCAGCGGAGAGAGAGGGGACGAACCGTGAGCGGGGTGGGCGTGCACCTGAGACCTGCTGTCAGACTCTAAAATGGAGTTTGCTCACAGGTTCGCAAGACGACATAAAGTACATGCATCTGATGAGTTTTATCAGAGCCCGTCATTCTCTGGTTTTATCCAGTTGATGTCAATAGCGCGCGCTCTCTATATAGGCACATTCATATTTTGCCGCTATGTGAAAAAATCCAGCAAAATGCGCCGACGCGTTTGTCGACCCCAGAGGAATAACTTTAGCCTAACCATAAATTGTGATTAAATATGATCACTCACATCAAGACGCCGCTGCTGTGGTGGAGTCCATGCAGGAGGAGCAGCGTTTGTCACTGCGTCGCTTTTCAGCGCGAGCTGTGTGGAGAAACCCATTTCTACCTCTATTGCGTTGGAGAAGCAATCCCGCGAAAATGCATGTTTCACACTCACGGTCTTCAAGGCCAAGTGCATGCAAACACTGGCGCCTAGTTATGCAGTCCAGCAGTGCTGTTGCAACCAGCAACACTACACCTACGTACCCTCCTGACCACTGTACACAGATAAATCTACGCTAGCTCATACCAAGGGCGTGTTGAGCTCGTACCAGGGGCGTGGTAGAGCTGGAACCTGCTTACGTCACCTGCCACCTTTTACGTCACTTGCCACCGCAACATCCAATAGGAAAATTCAACTGCAGTAGCCACCGTTCAACCTTAAGAGGGCAGCACTCAGACGTTTTTACACCATATATTGTAAAATTAAAACACTTTATACCCAAATGTCAAAAAAGTTACTCGAATCAATGAACAGCACTAATAAAGCCTCATTCTTACAAATCATTAAATAAAAAAAGTTGGTTTAGGGTTTAGTTACCCTTTAAAAAAAGGCATTTGTGTGTTGAGCCAAGTCAGGGGAGTCTCAAAATTCACACACAAATGCAGTGAAGTTCACAGACCGCAAGCAGTTTGTAAATCAAGATATATTTGTGTGTGCATCAGAAATACATTTCTGAATCTTGTCCTGAGCATTTGTGAATCTTGTGTGCATTTGTAAATTTTGTTTTCATTTCTGAATTGTGTGTGTATTTATGAATTTTGTGTGCATTTCTGAATTTTGTATGCATTTGTGAATCTTCTGTGCTTTTTAAATTCTGTGTGTGCATTTGTGAATTTTGTGCGCATTTGTGTATCCTGTGTGTGTATTTATGAATCATGTGTGTGCATTTGTGTATCCTGTGTGTGCATATGTGAATGCAGTTTGTGCATTTATCTTTATTGACACTCTTCTAGCTCCATAAATAACGACCAGTGTTGGACCAGAACAAAATACTGCAATTTCTCAAAGAAACACCAGCACAAACAACCGTTCAAAACGGTATCGTCAGTAGGCTAACCGAACACACATAGCCTAGAACCGGATGGGGAAAATACGCTATAATATAATACCGTAGCTATCTATATTATAAACTATAGGATATGTTCTTGTGTGGATTTGCTACATGTTGTTAAAGTTCTTGACCCACATTCCCATGATCATTGAACCCAGATCCACAAAGACGGATGTTTGCTTCAAAACTCCACGAAGACCTGCTCAGACAGGCTGCGGAGACGAAAAGGATCTGTCAAACCCGGATTACACACCGGAGGATCCCCGGAGGTGTTTGTCTTTGTTCACATGCCTGTCTGATATCAAACAAAGAAACGTGTGCTTTCATTCAGACACCCTGCGGAAGAGCCTGACACTGACAGGATGTGGGCGGTTTAACGGAGCAGCGCGTGAACGGATGCTGCAGCTGCGGGTGCACGCGCAAACCTCAACTCACCTGGAATGTTTAAACAGGAAATGCTGATGAATGTGTTTGAAAGGTCTGGTAGGATTATAAACCTCGACAAAACATTAGCACAGCAGGGAGGATTGCATAGGGGTCATGTCAAATAAAGATGTCAGAGATGATAAAAATCGTTTAAAACACATGTAGGCTAGGCCTACTATTTAGATATGTAATATGTGTGTTCACGTACAAGCTAAGTTCAATAAAATATAACAAAATCTGATCATATCTAATAATATGTTGTATAAATTAATGCATGTAGCTGGGATATATTTAATTATTTAGTAATCATATTTTAATAATTTCAATTTTTTTAAACAATCAATAATAATAAAAGACTATGCCAAACTAATAGTATTTCACCATTAACCTTTATTATAGACCCACAGAAATCTCAAATTTACTTTTAAGATCATATGTAGCCTATGCCTAAGCCTATTTAAGTAATTTAATTTCTGAATGACTTTACTAGATTCTTACAAACAAACAGCAAACCGAGAATCACGTCATTGACCCTTAAACAAAATAGATGCATAATACCTGCTATCCACCTACTCTACGAAAGCTACAGTAGAGAGACGAGAACGAGACACAGGCACGGTACATTATACTGTAACCCTTCAACGAAACACCAGAGGGCGCCATTGTACTAGCATTGATAAGGCTTTAAACTCCTGTTTTCTATAATAGGCTAGGCTACTTCACACTAAATTGTACATGAATATAATGAGAAACTGTTGCAGTAAGTGTTTGACGCGATATATTATTGTTACACGACGAATTTCGTTGCATATTTAATTCAGCGCGTGAATTAAATACAGATACTTTGTGTACAAATGTATTAACTTTTGGCGGCAGAATCGCTTAACGCTAATGAGTCACGAGGACGAAGTACATTGATGGATATGGTAGCTGTCCGTTGAGGTATGTTCTGCTTTGACAAATGTTGACATTTTATGACCACTTTATTTTCTAATAGCAAAGATATAGTATCTTTCTCAAACACATTTAAGATTCATAACCTTTGTTAAGGCTGTTTTATTGGACCACGTCTGTGTTTGGCTCATTTCCATGTGATTAAGACAGTAGGTGTTGGATACAAACGACCTCATCAATCAAAACTAATACAATTTTAATAACACCCCATTATTAACTGTCATAACAATTTTGTGACTTGAAATTGTCTTTGCATATAGCCTATTCAAAATATGCTCTTTTTCAGTAACAAATTACACTAAATATAAAACTAAATCATTTATTAGGACAGTAATATCACTGTTTATATGAGCTCAAAGTGTTTAAACCTCTATTCCCTGGTTTTCTGTCATATAATTGATGCCAGATGGATAATTTGTAAGGACAAAATATGGGGCAGCGGCTCCCTGCCAGTCGACAGCGAGTGTGTGTCCCGCATAAATTAACCGACAAGCGTGTCTTGCCATTTGGCCTATAGCAGGTGTCAGGAAAGATGTTTGCATGGGACGAGATCAGAAAAATGCTGTTTAGAGCTCCGAATAACCAGTTTGGGCCTGGGCGGTGCTCACAGTCTTTATTTTTCAGGATTGAAATGCTGTCGATTTGGATTTGATGGATAATTGTGGCACTCCGGTGGCCGTGGGCCCAGAGGAGGAGGACAAGGGTGTGATGACAGACCAGCTGTCCTACACACTCCTGTCCTGTCTGTCAGAGCCAATGGCAGGACGTGTTTCTGCATGCCTAGACATGTTCACCTGATACTCATTGTGGCTGATGTAATTCAATTCTCACTGATAATGATGGTAGAGACGCTTAAATAAAATATAAAAAGTTACATTTGAAATTCACCTCATTCATAGATAGATGGAGTGCATCTGTCATTGTAATCAGTGTAGTGCTTTAGCTGGGCCAGATAATGACTTGTAGCTTGACCCTCTGTGACCCTGTTGACCTTTGACCTTGGTTCCACAGGGGTCACATGTCAACTGTCCACCTTGCTGTGGGACAGCAGAGGCATCTCGCTCACACGGCTGTCCAGAAACGTGCATTTCAGCACACAGCTGAATAGCAAACTTTTCATAAAGAAATTAATCCTATTTTAGCACCATACTGTCTCTCTCTCTCTCTCTCTCTCTCTCTCTCTCTCTCTCTCTCTCTCTCTCTCTCTCTCTCTCTCTTTATATATTCATGATTTAATTGAAAAATTAAATGCAATTTTAGATAAATTGAATTTTCCAGTTTCACACAATTGAAGTTTTTTGTCTGTCTATCTATCTGTCTGTCTGTCCGTCCGTCCGTCCGTCCGTCCATCCATCTATCTATCTATCTATCTAGGCTATCTATCTATCTATCTATCTATCTATCTATCTATCTATCTATCTATCTGTCTGTCTGTCTGTCTGTCTGTCTGTCTGTCTCTATCTATCTATCTATCTATCTATCTATCTATCTATCTATCTATCTGTTTATAATAGATCCATCTGTCTGAGCTCTGTGACTCTGAAATACTGTTACAAACCCTTCATCAGGCCACTCCATGTTGCCATAGTGACGTGATGGAAGCCATCCCAGCTATACAATTTTAAGGGGGAGGGGGGTAATCATAAGAGGTTTAGGGCCAATTTTGGACACAGAAACACCCCCCCCCCCCCCCCCCGCGCACACACTCCAGTGCCGAGGGTCCTGTTGTTCGGGGGCCTCTCCTTCACTCTGGGGGTCTTTCATCTCACTCAAGGCCTCCACCCCATTGATATGTTTCTCCCTCTCTCAAATGTTGAACGACTATGGCCACCCCCACCATCATCCTAATTGCTTTTGTCTGTCCAAGGTTCTCGTCATTTCTCCATTTCTTTGACTTCCTCTCCAACATTTTTGTCCCTTTTCAAAACCTGCAGATTCTTTGTGCTGTAATTCCCTTTTTTTTTTCCTTTTAAAGAAAGATTCGGAAATGGACATGTGGCCTCTCGGATGATTCTGCAGGTCAGAGGTCTTGATTCACTATTCCTGAAGGTAACCAGTGGGGGAAAAAACGAATTGTTAATATATTATTTATTTACTCACATTGATTTTTGAGGGGAAGGTCGCACTTAACGGTTTTAAAGATTTTACAAATCAATATTAGCATTAGTTTGGGGAAAACGCCTGCATAGTACTGCTAGCCATTTTATCTAATTTCAACAAAATGATATATATAACATCCTCTTTTAATATGCTAAATTAATTGATAATCAGAATTCTGGAGTTGTGATGCATTGTGAGATTTCCTAGGCTTTGTGCAGTGTTGCCTTAGAATTTGGCCAAAATTAGGAGTACCTGCTGTTTTGAGGCACCTTTATTGAGTTATTCGCTAGGTCCTGCTCTCACTCAGGTCCTCTTTTGGGGTTAAATGCACTAGCTGCAGCCACTGTCTCAATGTGCAATGGCAGGTCACAGATCAGCTGCATGGGCACAATTTATCTGCTGTGGTTACTCCACCTCCCATATCTCTCTATCTTTCATTCTCATGACCCATGACGGTTTCTCAATAGGTTTTATAAATTAAATGATTGATAGATCAGAGGTCGTTTGAACATCTTCTCCTCTCAGGTTTTGATAGATGCAATCCCCCAAGTGCTGTTGTTTGTCGTGTGAGTGATGGCGCAAACTCCAGAAAACGCACTTCATTGCCTCCATCCAGTCTGCACGGAGATCCCACAGAGGAAAAAAAGAGAAATGAGACTTTTTCCTGAGGTAACAAATGGGTAAAGATGGTTGGAACCATTTCTTTTACCAGTCGTAATGCATCTAAAAGTCCATATGTCAAAAGCACATACAAATGTCCTGAAGCCCTTCACAACAATACACTTCCTAAAGTTTATACTGCTTTCCTAACAGCTTTTGGATCAATCAACCACCTATCCGAGATGATTTATCTCCAGAAGAGATTTCATTGGAGACATCTCTAGTTGCCTGGAAAACAGCTCGCACTGATGCGTCTGCAGGCGACTGGCAGCAGGCCTTAACGGACAGGATTTTCTTGCTATGCTAATGTCCATAGCTGCAGGCTAAGCGTTCTAGTATAATGATGCTAATACGCCAAAGCCATATGGAAAAAGAAAGGCAGGACTTTTACAGAGAATACCAAGCACAGTATGCATCAGTACAGAGGGTTTGATTCAAATGACAGATTTTAATGAGAATTCCTGACAGAGCACTAACACATTTTGGCATGTTGTTTTGCCGTATACGTGGTACGACTGGAGCATGTTTGGAAAGGGTTGCTGGCTTACGACTTACCAGATGTGTTTCAGTATACGCTTTATACTAATTTTGAAACTTTATGCATATGCAACATTTTAAATATTAAAATATGGTTATTTAGCATTTTTAATTCAATTTTGTGTAAAAAAAAAAAAGTATTTTGGAAGAGTGTTATCCGCTTATTTTATTGTTTATGAATACTATGTATTCGGACTTACTACTCATTTCACATTCTGTTTTTCACCTACTATATAGTAGGAAATTAAGTATATTTGGACGCAGAGATAATTTTTTTTTAATAATTGCAACAAAAACAAACTCTCGAGTGTTAATTATTGACACAATATGGCACAATACTTTGCTGAAATGTTATGCTAAAATCGCATTCACAAAACAATCTCGATTAAGGTCAATTTAAGACGTGTTAAAAAACATGAAACAGCCTACATTGAGTTCTTTAGGGCACTTTTCTGAGTAAAAAGTTTCAGTGCATATTTAAAACAGTGGTGTTTTGGTGACTTGCAGTTCGCTGTTGTAATATGTTCTTCCAAATGCTCTGTAAATGAGACAGGGTTATTAAAAGTGCTCCTTATACGAGTTTAAAAGCGCCAAGCAACACCGCATATTTGCATAAAAGCATCATTTTTGTGTGGTTCATCTCTCTTGGGACTGGTTTTGTGTGCGTGCTGTTCATAAGGTATCTCTCAGAACTATTAGCCGTGGAAAAAAGACATTAAGAGTTCGGTTATTTATCAGAAGCAAAACTCGCCCACGCAGCGGCACCTGCATGTACACAGGATTCATAACTGCAAATTCAATAAACGATTATGCGCTTGCTAATTGGCTTATAATTAAATATTCAGTGTGAGAGAGTGAGTGATACTTGGGGAGAAATGAATGGCTGACATGTTGTCCATATCCATTTTTGTTAAATTAAAAAGTAAGAATAGATCTATAAACATACTTTTGCATTTATTAATTTAGCAGATGCTTTTATAATTCAAGCCGTTCTGTTGCTTAAATGTGACAGTTTTTTTCTCTCAATAACATCTTTTTGTGGGTGGGTCCCACATATAGGAGGCCCTTAGGGGGTCCCAGCACCAGTTATTGGCCATGGCCCAGGCCCCTGGACAGCTTTCCCGGTTGTCCCCCGCTGTCTATGGCCCAGATTGGATGTTGCAAGAGCCAACTGACCAAATGTTTGGAGATAATCCAAGAATTGTTGTATTGGCTTATATATTTGGATTGAAACATGGATTGTTCAGCCATATCTTCGGAACACTCAACTGTAGAAATTGGAATTTTTGTGGAAACTTTGCTGCTATTTCTGATATTTTATGTGATTTAGTAACAATATTTGGCAAAGATCAAAATCAGGCATCCATTAAGCCTGGCAATCATCTGAATTGGGTCAGTGTGAACGGCTAAAGTCCCTGTTTGAGTCAGGCTCAGACGTTTTAAATCATAATCACGTTCATTTGGCCACTGGGCATGCAGGAGGACCTCCGTTAAGACCATGTGAGGTGAAATACTGAGGAATGGCATGCGGAAGTGCTAATCGGATGAATGGATTGGGACTTCTTGGATTTCAAGCTTTGTGGAGTTAGCTACTATGCTAACAGGCAAAAGGTAAGCGCTAACGCTAATGCTAATCTTAAGTCATTATGTATAGGCCTGCTATTTTTTTATCTTTTTGCCATCTCTTTTTAATCTATAGGAAAGTAGAAAGATGATAGGAAAGAACTGGGAGAAGAAAATGGAATGTTATTGGAAGGTACATTCCAATGTAGGTTTTGAAGATTTCTCATTCAAGTTGATGAAAGCTGTACTTGTAAGCTGCCTTGGATACAAGATGGCCACTAAGTAACTAGATGCCTCCTGAGAAGTTATTATTGACATTGACAATTTTTTCACTGTTTTTAGTCATTCTACAGTAGGTACTGTACTCTGAATCGTTATATATCCTATCATACTTGAACAATATCATATTTTGCACATGTAACTTTGCTAGTTTTATAGTAAATTAACAAATTTACTGACAACTACAGATACTGCATCCCTTGCATCCACTGTTTTCTCGGCAACAAAATCCCAGTTTCCCACTTGTAATTCCGACTTTGTGGTTCCATTCATGTGCGTTCAACTCATAAATACAATCTTTTTGAACGCACAATTTGTCTCTGCGCTATTTACATTTTTTGAAGGTTTGATTACGTTTACCATTGTTTCGCAAGTTTTCAAGTGAATCCACGAGATGGGAATTTCATGTGAGAGCGAAACCAGATTTCACAATGGGTTCAGTTGGTCATGTGAATCACCTTGTTGAGCAAAATACATTGGCTTATGTGTGGGCGATGCTTAATATATCGCTACAAAAAGTAAATTTTATTTTAATATAAATATGATTTTTTTATGAATTTAATATAAACCCTGAAATTCTTAGCAGCTTATGGCAACTCCGTGAGTTTTAAAATAATTAAAATAAATAATTAAACTATTTTAAACTATAAAAAAAACTACAAAATAACTTATCACACCATACTAGTAAAATTTTTGTATTTCTCTTTTACAGAAAAGCTGCCACACCTTTCATAAAGGGCTCAGGGCCAGCGTGTAAAGACAAGCTGTTTGAGTAAACTGTCTGTCCTGTGAAGGCGGCAAGGAAATGTAAGTGAAATCATTAAAAGAGGGACTTCCATCATAAAAGAGGAGTTCAAAGAGATTCCTGCTCTAGTGCCTTTATTAAAACGGCCCTGACAGCATGCGGCGTTAGCATCTGTATCGCAGCGTGGAATTTATGGAGAGAATTACAGAGAGTGTGCCTCCATTCCAAAACCTTGCGAGTTGCCTTGTTTTCCACCGCCTTCTAAAACAGCAACAACTTAACTAGAAATGTAGAAACATTCATCGGCAGCAACTTTACACAGTTATGTCCTCAATTAGCATTTATAACAGGAGGCTTGATTTAAATAGTTTTGAAATGGTGTTAGCATGTTGCTAAGCTAACTTTATAATACTCTTATAAGAATAAAAACACAAAGATTGGGTAAAATAGTTGCATTTTTTGCATTTTAATTGGATTGAACTATTGTTTTATCACTAGTTTTGCCTTTGAATGAATTATATTACTATCAAATTGTCTTCAATGCTGCCTATGTAGTTCGCTCTCTTTGTAGTTTCTATGACTTTCTTGTCTCATTGAGGTTTGTATGCTGACAGAATTCTGTGTGAGAAACTGTTCTCGTAGAAGAACCCAAAACCGTGCCCCGTTGACCTTTTCAATTGTGAACCATAACTTAATTATACTAACGCGCACACACACACGCACACACATGCTTGCCTAAAACCAGAGGACGCTCTGAGAACCCTCAAAGGATCAAAGGCTGCATGCCAATGCGATCTCCCGGCGTGTGAACCGCAACTGAGCCCTTTAAACACACGCAGACCGCCACCGTCGTCAACGGGGACTGGCACGCTGTTGCTCCGGAGGGAACGCCTCCCTCTGCAGCTCACAGAAAGAGGGAGAAACAAAAGCCTGATACAAACAAAGACAGATGGATAGAGAGAAAAGTAGTGGACAAGAATAGAGCTTTAAGAAGAATAGTTACACCCACTATTAGAATGGCTTAAGGATGGATGGAGAAATAGTTACTTTTTTTCGTTTTAGACTCTCCATCCACATTCATTGTATGAAAGAGAGCAACCTATAAGTTCTACTAATCACCTTCTTTTATGTATAACAGATGAGATCAAATCATGCAGGTTTGGAATGACATAAGGGTGATTAAGAAATGAGCACAATTTAAAATTTCAAAACTACTCATTTAAGCATTGAAAGCACTACATTTTTTCCTGCTGCATTTATTGAATCCCATATCCTGTGTGCCAGAGTGGAAGTGGTCCGCGCTCCCTTCCGTCTCTGTTATCTGAGTGTGTGGTATCGCAAATCTGCATTGCAGCTGTCAACTCGCTCTCTCACGACCTGCAGTTTTTATGGCATTTACCACAGACGCTTCCCTCCACATAGTTTTCTTCTTCGTTCTGGAGTACCTCAGGGTTCAATCTTGGGCTCCCATATTTGTGGAGGAAATGCTGGGCCAACAAACGGCAGTTTGATGCAGTCGCCTTTCTACAGTGAGATCTGAATGGGCCGGTAATGAGATTTGGCTTTTATTGTTGTGACACTGACAAACGACACATCCTCGACTCCACATCAAAGACCTCAGGGATAGATTTACAACAAAAGACTTTCCCCTATGTCACTACTGTCCACACCCAGGGAATTATGGGAGTCTTGTCACACAAGCATAACTCATAAGCACTGTATGAAGTCTCCAATCAGTTTGTCACGTTCTGTGGATCAAAAGCGTAAAATACCACATATGTAGACAATCAAGGGGAACTTGCACAAACCAGCCGCCAACAGAGTCCCAGATTAAGTGCTTCTTTGACAAATCCTGATGGTTTTATTTAGCTTTGTCTTCATTTTTATGAGACTTGAAGTGAAGTGTATCATTTTTAGGAAATTAAAATACTTTCTTTTTTTCAGGGAGTTGATCAGATTGGCAATTTGACAATGATTTGTTCAGTCTGGTTTGTGAATTAACGGTTCAGTCCGATTTGTGAAGGATTCATTCAGTCTGATTTGTGACCAGATCATTCATTCTGATTTGTGAATGATTTGTTCAGTCTAATTTGTGAATGAATGGTTCAGTCAGATAAATGATCGGATTGTTCAGTCTGATTTGTAAATGATTCATTCAGTCTAATTTGTGAACAAAAGGTTCATATCAGTCTGATTTGTGAACATGTCATTCTGTCCATCTTATGAATGATTCAGTTTGATTTATGAACGATTTGTTGTGTCTGATTTGTAAACAAATGCTTTAGTTTGATTTGTGAATGAATTGTTCTGTCCGGTTTGTGAACGAATCGTTCAGTTCAGTTTGTGAATGAATCGTTCTATCCAGTTTGTGAACGAATCGTTCTGTCCAGTTTGTGAACGAATCGTTCTGTCCAGTTTGTGAACAAATTCTTAAGTCCAGTTAGTGAACGAATCGTTCTGTCCAGTTTGTGAACCAATTCCTCTGTCCAGTTTGTGAACGAATCGTTCTGTCCAGTTTGTGAACAAATTCTTCAGTCCAGTTTGTGAACGAATCATTCTGTCCAGTTTGTGAACAAATTCTTCAGTCCAGTTAATGAACAATTTGTGAACGCAAATCATTTTTTAATAAACTGAACCTAAACATAGTCTTTCCAGGAACTGTAGTTATTGGTAGCTATTTACTTCACTCACCCTGGGGGATTTTTGGAGTTACACGTATATGTCAAGCTGACACGTTGTATTTAATTTCATTAGACAAGTTTTTACAGCAGTGTTCGCTTATTTATATCTTGACAAAACCTGGCTTCATGTTAATGACCTTTAAATGAACAGTTCAGCCTCTGAAGACAGACTTAAAACTGAACGTAGGGACATGTTTTGGTCTTTTGTACATACCCTGTGATTGACAGGTGGAATAATTGTGAAATGCTTCTGGTTCATTCCACAGTCGCAGGATAATTCTGTACTACGCACTCCCTAAAAGCACAAACAAAGCAATAAGATGTAAAAGCATAAGAAGTTATACCCATAAATGTTAATTTAAAGTGAGTAGAATGTATGGTAGTTGAAATTTGTCTTCATTATATTCTGTGTCTTGACAACGTGAAGCGGAACAGCATTAACTCCCATTTGGAACAATACATTCCGTAATGTGACACATTTCTGAGGTAAAGTTGAGTGGAAATTAAGAATGTATTACTGTAATACTTGTGTAGGAAGTAAATGGTGTCAATTGTGATCTCAAGTTACTACTAATTCTGTGTGTTTAAGACTGGAACGGCCCACTGACAAAGCTCTGAAGTGATAGATCTGTTTCCCATTCCCAGTGCAAGCCGACACCTTTTAAAGTTGACCGGCCCCAACAAGTGTGTGTGTGTGTGTGTGTGTGTGTGTGTGTGTGTGAGTTAGAGGGTCTTGCTCAGGGAAATTGTCAAATTGCAACACCTTTCCCGCAGTTCTCTCTTATATTATGTGTATCAACTTGTCGCCCAGTGATGTACGTTTGAAATTCTCCCTTCAATGTGCCTCATCGCAGTCCTGATCTCATCTCGCAGTCACCTCCACTTGAGGAAAATGAATCTTCCCTTTAAAGCGAGCAGGATTTGAGCAGTGTTAGTCTGAGGAAAATGTCAGCGTGTCTGCCTGAACGACTATTGACAGAAAGATCTGTGAAGCAGAAAGCAATTTAAGAAGAAAAGGGCCATTTTACTGTCACCGTGCATCGCAGAATAACCATGACAATCTGCCATTATCACTAAACACAAGTCAATGGACATGACGGATAAACAAACAAATAACAGTATGAGGTATGTTAAGTCGCTTACTGTGATAAAACCAACAGAAAGGTGTTTAAATTGGACAGATACTCAATCAAATCACTTCTGGTGTGTTAAGGCTAGCTTCACTATTGCTATTGCTAATAGTTAGCGTTAGCAATCTCTTCTGAGTTTGTCTAGTAAACAACCCCATATAAAACACCTTAGCAATCACATAGAAACACCCTAGAAAGTACTTAAATGTTAACATAGTAGTACTTAGCATCACTAACATTTTCTTCAGGAAATGAGGGTCTTTATTACACTGAATAAAATAAAATAAAATAAAAACACTATATACACTAAATATCTTGACCTCAACCTTTTTTGATATTAATACATTAATTTGATAGCAAATGGATAAGCTTGATAAAGATGTCTACCACACAGAAGTTGTTTAGCATTGCTGATAATTGTGCTAATTGTTCAGTTTTATAGTGTAGTTTGAATTGTGAATATGTACATTGTTTATGTGTTTCAGCTAGGACGGCTAAGCGGGTTTATTTCAGTGCTCTCAGACTTTGACCTTTGACCAGGAAGAACATGGCATTACCAAGTGCGTAGGTGATTTCATTAGACTCCCAAAAATCATGATTTAATTAGCATCATTGCTGACGCATCTAATGATCTTTGAGCTGGGATGTGCGCAGACAGGTCTGACCGCGGCGCTTCACCTCACAGAGCGATGTGAGATGTTACAGCTGTGTGACGGATGCTACAGGCCAGGGTTTTCATGCAGTTACCATTGGATACAGGAGCAAGGTAGATTTCAAATTATTAGCTGTACATTGGGTCAATATTTGCTCTCATTTCACGGAAACAAACTTGAAGGAATGTGTGTCAATATACAATGACCTTCCCTCAACACACACACACAGCTCATTGTATTATATTGGCAGTATATCTTCACAGAGAATAAATGAGATCTATAAACTGAAGACAATATAAAATCTATCTATCTGTCTGTCTGTCTGTCTGTCTGTCTGTCTATCTGTCTGTCTGTCTGTCTGTCTGTCTGTCTGTCTGTCTATCTGTCTGTCTGTCTGTCTATCTATCTATCTATCTATCTATCTCTGTCTGTCTGTCTGTCTGTCTGTCTGTCTATCTATCTATCTATCTCTGTCTGTCTGTCTGTCTGTCTGTCTGTCTATCTATCTATCTATCTATCTATCTCTGTCTGTCTGTCTGTCTGTCTGTCTGTCTATCTATCTATCTATCTATCTATCTATCTATCTATCTCTGTCTGTCTGTCTGTCTGTCTGTCTGTCTGTCTGTCTGTCTATCTATCTATCTATCTATCTATCTATCTATCTATCTATCTATCTATCTATCTCTGTCTGTCTGTCTGTCTGTCTGTCTGTCTGTCTGTCTGTCTGTCTGTCTGTCTGTCTGTCTGTCTGTCTGTCTGTCTGTCTGTCTGTCTGTCTGTCTGTCTGTCTGTCTGTCTATCTATCTATCTATCTATCTATCTATCTATCTATCTATCTATCTATCTATCTATCTATCTATCTCTGTCTGTCTGTCTGTCTGTCTGTCTGTCTGTCTGTCTGTCTGTCTGTCTGTCTGTCTGTCTGTCTGTCTGTCTATCTATCTATCTATCTATCTATCTCTGTCTGTCTGTCTGTCTGTCTGTCTGTCTATCTATCTATCTATCTCTGTCTGTCTGTCTGTCTGTCTGTCTGTCTATCTATCTATCTATCTATCTATCTCTGTCTGTCTGTCTGTCTGTCTGTCTATCTATCTATCTATCTATCTATCTATCTATCTCTGTCTGTCTGTCTGTCTGTCTGTCTGTCTGTCTGTCTGTCTGTCTGTCTGTCTATCTATCTATCTATCTATCTATCTATCTATCTATCTATCTATCTCTGTCTGTCTGTCTGTCTGTCTGTCTGTCTGTCTGTCTGTCTGTCTGTCTGTCTGTCTGTCTGTCTATCTATCTATCTATCTATCTATCTATCTATCTATCTATCTATCTATCTATCTATCTATCTATCTATCTATCTATCTATCTATCTATCTATCTATCTATCTATCTATCTATCTATCTCTGTCTGTCTGTCTGTCTGTCTGTCTGTCTGTCTGTCTGTCTGTCTGTCTGTCTGTCTGTCTGTCTGTCTGTCTGTCTGTCTGTCTGTCTGTCTGTCTGTCTGTCTGTCTGTCTGTCTGTCTGTCTGTCTGTCTGTCTGTCTGTCTGTCTGTCTGTCTGTCTGTCTGTCTGTCTGTCTGTCTGTCTGTCTGTCTGTCTGTCTGTCTGTCTGTCTGTCTGTCTGTCTGTCTGTCTGTCTGTCTGTCTGTCTGTCTGTCTGTCTGTCTATCTATCTATCTATCTATCTATCTATCTATCTATCTATCTATCTATCTATCTATCTATCTATCTATCTATCTATCTATCTATCTATCTATCTATCTATCTATCTATCTATCTATCTATCTATCTATCTATCTATCTATCTATCTATCTATCTATCTATCTATCTATCTATCTATCTATCTATCTATCTATCTATCTATCTATCTATCTATCTATCTATCTATCTATCTATCTCTGTCACCTTGGCGCATGTCCAAACAGGCATGATAGTGCCATAGTACTTTTTGGTGCTTTTGTCTGTTAGTAATCTCTCCTCTCTCTCTCTCTCTCTCTCTCTCTCTCTCTCTCTCTCTCTCTCTCTCTCTCTCTCTCTCTCTCTCTCTCTCTCTCTCTCTCTCTCTCTCTCTCTCTCTCTCTCTCTCTCTCTCTCTCTCTCTCTCTCTCTCTCTCTCTCTCTCTCTCTCTCTCTCTCTCTCTCTCTCTCTCTCTCTCTCTCTCTCTCTCTCTCTCTCTCTCTCTCTCTCTCTCTCTCTCTCTCTCTCTCTCTCTCTCTCTCTCTCTCTCTCTCTCTCTCTCTCTCTCTCTCTCTCTCTCAGCCAGACAGACATGTTCACAGCATCTACTTTAAGAGCCGATGACTTGCAGATGTAACGTGTAGCAGATAAATATACACTGGCTCCGTGTCTTCCAGAAGGGCTGTTTCTGCTCCAGTGCCTCCGCACCTGGGCAACTGCTCTACAGCCGATATGATTATTAGATCAGTTTAGTGTGTGTGTGTGTGTGTGTGTGTGTGTGTGTGTGTGTGTGTGTGTGTGTCCCATTTAAACACACACCTGCTCCTGTGGTCAAATTTATATTCATGTTTTTTTTTATTACTTCACATTTCTCCTGTGTAAATGAAATCTGAACAAATCAACTCGGAAGATAAATGAAATCTGAACAAATCAACTCGGAAGATAGCATGAAATACTACATCTAAAATATAACAGAATTTTTGTCATTATTTTATTGAGAAGAATGTACATGGAGTATTACTCTTAAAAATTAAATTGTCAAACCACAGAACCTCTGGACAATATATGTTGTCAAGTTTACAGCATCTACTGTAAGAGCCAATGACTTGCTGATGGAATGAATGTGTATATAGCAGATAAATATACGCTGGGTCCGTGTCTTCCAGAAGGTATTATAGTGTCTATTGTGTATTATTGAGTCAACCGGGGTAATTTGTCACACATTTCAGTGTAGGTTTATTTTTTTAAATAACAAGAAAAAAGTTGAGTCAGCACATTAAACAGCAGAAATGGTTATTTTTAGTTATTTTTATCATTTTTTTATTACATCATTAACACATCTCTGTATGATGGTGATGATGATGATGATGATGGAATTGTTGTTATGTAGTTTGAAGGGCAAAAATGTATGTATATTCAAGACAGTCTGAACGAGATGTTTGAAATCATACTAAACTACTGCTAAAAAACGAGCATTTTGTCATTGGAGATGCATCACATTTTCTCTTCATAGAGCTAAAAGCAAATTCATATTTATTACGGCCTGTAGGATGCGCTCTTTCCCTCTCCCTGCTGAAGGAAAGGGGAGGATCTCAGGATGTCTTCAAGGACAGCCATTGGTTTACCAGGCGCATATAAAACACAGCACATACCCAAAAAGTGAGAGGGCTGTAATTCAAGCAGTTGATGTATATCCCTGCAAGAGAGGGAGAGAGTGTGTAGCGTGTAGAGAGAGAGATCAGAACACGGACAGAGGGAATCCGCACCTTTCCAAGAGTGATTATAGAGAGCTGTGCGTGTGTGCTCCTCCGCGGACTTGCGCGTAAAAACAATCAATGAAGGAGAGAAGATCTATCCAGAAACTGTCCCTTCAGCCCGGAATGGATCCGAGTCAGAGCCTCAAATGTAAGATCGTGGTCGTGGGGGACAGTCAGTGTGGGAAAACCGCTCTGCTCCACGTTTTTGCTAAGGACTGCTTCCCAGAGGTGAGATGCGTAAAATCCAGTGGGTGCGCAACTGAGCCTTACGATTTGGGCATGTTCTTTCATTTCTGTAGTCTATCTATCTACATTTTAATCTCTTAAAATAGACATGTTTGATAATATTTGCAATTTTCTTTCATGTTTCTTTATCCTAGAATTACGTGCCTACTGTGTTTGAGAATTACACCGCAAGTTTTGAGATTGACAAGCAGAGAATAGAGCTCAGCCTGTGGGACACCTCAGGTGAGTCTCAAATCATGTTTTTGTCATGTACGATTTAGTTAAAATGTGTTGCATTATAAAGTGGAATATACACTAAATATATACTGTAGTACAGGGGTCTTCATCCCTTCTCAGGACCCTTTGGTGAATAGAGAACCAGAGCCGGGACCTCTTGTTACATATTTTATAAAAATGAGGTTAAGTGTGGTCTATAATAATATGCATATATCACCATATTATCGTATTATGCTGAACTTAAGCTTCTTTAATTTTATTTGGAGTTGAATAAGTTCATATATAATAATAAAAATGTGTTTTATATCAAATATTAATTTGCGAATTACCTTCAGTGGCATCACAGACCCCCTTTGAAGACACCCGTAATATTGATATGCAGCGTAAATATATATATGCACTATATAATGCCATAATGTTGTGAACATTGTGGCTGTTAATATACAATGAATTCAGTAAATGCAGGCCTTGTTACAATTTAAAAAGTCAGTGTTTTACCTATGAAGCTTCAGAAGTTGTATTTTATTTACAAGATGTTTTTTCAAGACATGTCCAGACTTGTTGTGTTTATTCATAAAGCCAGTGAACATTTCATCATCTTGATGCATCAGTGTGTTGTGCAGGGTAATGATGTGATTGTTAGCGCTTACGTTTATGCCTGGAGGAAAATCTGGATTTGTTTAATAGCTTTTCTTTCTTATTCTGAACGGATGAGCGATTCTTGGTCGTTGAGTCAGTACGACAGCCTGCCAAGCGTTTAATAACACACACACACACACACCCTGCTTATACACTCTCACACACTCCACCCATCTGTGGAATATGATCCGCGGAAACCTCACTTTTAAGGAATGTTAGTATGGTATCACCGGGAACGTCGCTGTAAGTGATGTTTTGGATAAACAAATGAAACCAAAACTGTTGCCACAGCTGGGGTCGTGCTGCAATTCACACGTTTAACAAAACCAAACAGCCGTTACCACACAGGCATATTAGAGGAGGGTCTTGACTCGCTCCGTCTGAATGTAGGGTATTGGTACGTTTCCAGAGCTTGCGCCCGGATCACCCAGGAGAGATCAGACCTGCTGTCTGGAGGTAATCACAGGCCCTGTAAAGCATCCAGCCAGACAGACTGCTTCAGACGGTGGCCTCTTTGGAGCTTAGCTATGATCTGGGGTAAATGCATTCAGACCTGAATCTGGGGCTTTAAGTTGTTTGGTGCTGTGTGTGGTCTAAAATGAACAGTTATGTGCTAAATATTTCCTTCCCCATGTGTATGTTAAGCCACCAAGCTTCCTAAATAGGTAAACCAGGAAGGAAATGCTGTTTGATCAACTTTACCAGCTAGGTTTTGCAGCCTGGCCAGGTAGACCAACACCAAATCAGCTAAGCTGGTCTTTTCAGCCATGTGCAAATAGTAAATTCCTGTTCCTAAAGTTGTATTCTCAATCTGAACCAATTTCTTGCATCCTAAACCAAGTACCAGTCTGGAGTCATTTCCTAAATCAAGAACCATGTGCTAATTTGACCTGCTGAAAGGCTAGCACAGAGCAAAAAGGCTTTTTGAATGCTGGTGGTAAAAAATGGCATTCATCCTAGTTTGTTATAATCGCATGGTAGAATCAGTCCTAGATCTAGAGAACTGACCTAAAATTAAATCTGCTGCCATTTTTTGAATCTATATTATAAGTCTAAACATAACATTTTGAGCTATTCCCTAAAATTAGAGGAATGTGCTACAATCTTGAGAGCAAATTCCAACATTTGGATTCATCTGGATCAATTTCCTGAATAATAGTCTGTCCTGAATTAGAATTACTTGAGCTAAGTGTTAATCTAGAGTTATTGCTTAAATCCAGAATTATTTTCTCAATCAAGAGCCATTTTAAAGCTCAAATTAGAGCTATATCTGATGATAATTCAATGCATGGTGGTTCAGTTTGGTTTGTGATGTAGGTAGGTACAGGAAAGTGTTCAGCTGACAGATGTCTGCGGTAGGCGTCTGCGGGCAGGGCCGCCCGTCTGGTACTGACGTTTGGATATGTAGTTAGTTGCTTGTTTCAGGCTGTGGGCTTCCAGTCTGCTGTTCATTACTGTGTAAGTTATTGTGTCAGAGACAGGCTCCAAGGTCTCCCCAGCGTGTGTGCGGCCTTTCCTCTCAAATGCCTAAGTCCGGGATTTAACAAGTTCCAAACACACCTGAGCACATTCCAGATAATGAAAGAAAGAGACCATGTGGACTAGGCAACCTTGTGCATTTGTCCTCAAATAATCGTTCATTTATTTCCTTGGGAACAGTCGATGAATTCGGGGGTTGCTCCTAGAATTGCCCGAATGGATCGTTTCTTGGCATCTCTTCTTTTTGCTGCTTTGTTTCCAACAGCTGCCACCCCCGTCAACCAAGAGGCTGACTGCTCTTGTCATTGTCCACCAATCAGCTGTTGAGTCACGACCCCATTCACCATTCAGCTGGCGATATCCGTCACTGATCCGCCATGGAACCCATTGATACAGTAGAATACGTGCGTACCAATCCGAATTCAAACAGTTCGCTTTTGAGAAAGTACAACCTAGAGTTTTTTGTCGAGTACAAAAGAGGTGAATACAAATGTGTTTCTTTTTGTTTGTTTTAGTTTTGATTGAGCTCAATTCTTGCGTAACATCTTTTTTAGGACTGTCGCCCATTGTTGCGTTTGTTAAAATGATTTCTGTTTACGGCAATGCAAAACCGAGCAATCTTTGTTCATTATTTCAATGTCAAAATGCCGTCGTCAGTCCGCCGCATGAATGTTTCATTAGGGGTTTCTTGAGTATATTGATTCTAGGGTTTAGTAAGGGCCTTCTAAATCTGAAACCCAATTGTGTATGTGCATGTATTGTGTGTTATACGAAACACAAGAAGTCAGGATTACACTACCGGTGACGAGGGACCGCGCGCTTTCTGATCTTCTCGATGGCCATGAGCATGCATGTGTATATCCCCTAACAGCCGATTCTCTGCGGAATCAGACCCCTTCCCCCATTTCTGCTCTTCCAGACACTTATTGACCAGAAACCCCCTGTAGATTTGAAGCCAGGATCTTGACATGCCTGTCTGAAAGGATCCTTATCCACCAGTCAGACCATGATCAATCAATACATGCACACTGCTCTGGGATCGTTTTGTTCCTCTGTGAGTTGTACATTTTTACAATAAGCATATTGTTTCGGAAAACTATAGTGCCACATTCAGTCCATTGTTCCTCAAGCGTCCGATCTCTTTGGCCCTTGGGCCGGTGAAAGATACGCTGTCATGACACAATTCGATTGGATGGAGTCTTTGAATTGGCAACTTTGATTGGGTGACCTTGTGAGATGTCACTTTTTTGCAGCTGAAATGTTTTATCAAACTCCTTTATCTGATTGCTGAGGTTGTGGGCTGTAATAGATACTTCCTTACAAAAATGTAATGTGAATCTCTAGCACAGAGCCTAAAAACTTAAACTCTGCAATGTGATGTATTTTACACTGAAATAGGCTATTAATTGGGAAATAATGAAAGGTGTGGCTTGATATTCATTGAAATTTGATTGGATCTTGAAAAGTGGTTCTTTATGGTCAAAAATCACTACTAGTTGGATATCCTAGAGGCTTAGGGTGTTGGGTGCTCTTTGACTTTGGCCAGTTAGATACCATCTAGCAACTATTCAGAACACCCTAGCACTGTTTTTGCATGCACTGTAAAAAATTATATGATCAATAAGTTACAACATGTTTTTATATTGCTTTAACTCATCAAAATAAGTTAAGCAATTTTCACATTTTTTAGAAGTTATACAAGATTCAACTCATTTTTAAAAGTCAGTTTAATGTAATTTAAGTTGAAATTACTTACATTTTTAAGTACAATCAACTTGGATGTTTAAGGCAGCAACTTTTTTTTACAGTGCAAGCACACTTGTCCACTCTTTCTTGCAAATTGTACAAATCTAGTTACATTTTGATGAAAGACAATGAAAACAAAGCTGCAGAATTACACCAGGGACAATTAAGTAGGTAAATTAAGTAGTCAATTTTTGTTGTATTTAGAGCTGAAATAAAGAGAAATCTTAAGCGTTTGAGGTTGCATTTGGAATTTGTAGATTTAGAAGTTAAAAGTGTTTGCTTAATCTTGTTTATACATTCAAAAACGTCTTACACTTCCTACATTTTATTTTGTAAATAAGTATCATTCAGCTATTGCACGTTTTTTCAGTGTTTTGACCTAAGACATTGTTATCTAACCTTCTTAATCCAACCCTTGACTGTTATCAGCAAGGGAAGACCTCATTATCAACTAACCCCCGAAAACAAAACGTTCCCGGGATCATTTGAATGGGCTCCTGCCGGGACAGGCTCTCTCAGACCTACTCCTCAAGGCTGGTCAGCTATTGTCGGTTGGATCATATTTCTAACCTCGGCGATTTGGGCCCGCATGCCTAACATTCCTGTGAGGAAAGGTTTGCTCTCGTTCTCCACAAAGCAGCTATTGTGTGGTGGACCGTCAGGGGAAAAGAAACTGCCATGTGAACCGTTATGTTCTCTGAAATTATTCTTACCTTGTTAGTCAAGGAGGAAATTACATTCAGGAGGAACTTGTGTACTGATGTGGAGTTCGAAAAGACCTTTTTGTAAAAGTTTGTAATAGTGGTTTAGCAACTCATCAAGGGGTTTTCAGGCGGATTTTGTATAGCTTAGTTTACGCTTTATATTCACTTTGCAGAATTGGAGAATTATTTCTGTTTATTGCTTTGTTTGTTTGAAGACAGTGAGGGATCTAAGCCAAAAAATGCCAGTGGCCAAGAATTCTTTACTGTGTGTGTGTGTGTGTGTGTGTGTGTGTGTGTGTGTGTGTGTGTGTGTGTGTGTGTGTGTGTGTGTGTGTGTGTGTGTGTGTGTGTGTGTGTGTGTGTGTGTGTGTGTGTGTGTGTGTGTGTGCTTTTACGTGGTTGTAGTCACCACATGTTTAGAGAGGGAATCCATCAGCTGTCAGTATCCCTCACACACACACACACACACACACAGTCTGTGTCGTGATAGCTATGGTGTCCCACAAGTGTGTGTGTCACTGCAGTTAGCTATTACTTACATAAATACTGTACAGAAACACGCTCAGCTGGGTTTTGGTTTGTTATGTGTGCACTGGACAGAGAAATAAAATAATGTGTTTACTGTTTAGAGAGAAAACTGTGTGGGGGGTAGTAGTAGAGAGTGTGTATATGCATGTGTGTGTGTGTGTGTGTGTGTGTGTGTGTGTGTGTGTGTGTGTGTGTGTGTGTGTGTGTGGGCATCTGTTGTGTGTCTCAGAAAAGGCAGAAGGCCACTCTAACAAAAAAGTATTGTTTTTTTTTTTTGTTCAAAATAACTGATCATTAGATCTAGATACAGATGTAGTTACTACTTGACATTACAAATTAGTGATTAAATAATTAACCATAATAAAAGGCAAATATATCACGTGAAACCGTAAAACGTTGTCCTCGTTGTTTTCATGTTTTTTGGCCTGTGGCTGTGGCTGGAATATGAGCTGTAAAGTCCTGCGGCTGCATGTGTTTTTAACTTCACATTTTTCTACTTAACTTCTGGCACTGTGAATTATCATTCTGTCAAACTAAACAGCCCTCCCTTCCCTCTGTCTCTCTCTCTCTCTCTCGTAAACACCACTTCTGTCCTGGAATCTGGCACGTTATAAATGTGTTTGTCCTGTGTGGATTTTACATACCGTGTCTGGCAGAGTAGCGATGGGTGGGAATGCTTCGTTCTGTCAGAGTAAATCCTGGATTGTACTGTCCTCGAAAAGAAAAACATCTCCGGTTTTAGCCAGGAAGGGAAATGTTACATCTGGCAAGGGTCTAGTTATTAACTGTCATTGCTAAGGCAAGCATCACTATTTTTATTGCTCATACTTTGATTTAGGGATTTGAAGAAGTGTCTTGTGCTTGTGTAAATCGTTATCAATCATAATTTTGCACTATAAACTATCCGCATTGCACCAGTGACAAACAACTGGAAGTGTTCTGTGTACTGAGATATTTTTTTTTTGGTTTTATGAATAAAAACCAATTTAAAGGCTTTTTCATTCCTTCTGGAAAGCAAAAGCGTGCAATTATCTGTAAAAGTTTCATGTTTAGTGTGTCTGAAGAGGAGCTTCAATGGTTTAAAAATTCATGAATGCTTTCAAATTACTGTCTGTACTGCGTCGCTGAGTGAAAGTTAAATGAGGTTAAGTAATATTTTGACTGCCCTGCAGACAGAACCACTATCCTCCTTCAGTTCTCTGAGCGTGCAAATGTTCAAGCAAACTTGTTCCTCCTGACCAATGCACCTTTTTGTGTTACAGGCTCCCCATACTATGACAACGTCAGACCACTCTCATATCCAGATTCGGACGCCGTCATCATATGTTTTGACATCAGCCGGCCGGAGACCCTGGACAGTGTCCTAAAGAAGGTGAACATTTTTAAACCAGTAGTACTGAGCTGACACACTTGATGTGAGCTAAACAACTAGGATATTCCTTTATTAACATCCATTGTTGTTCCTGGAATGATATTGATACCAACCAATCAGATTTTAGGACTGGGGTTGGGGTTCCCATCAACCTGTCAGAATTTAGGATTGGAGATGGGTTTCAGGGATTGAATGGCATTGCTATCAACCAATCAGATTTTAGGACTGGGGTTGGGGTTCCCATCAACCTGTCAGAATTTAGGATTGGAGATGGGTTTCAGGGATTGAATGACATTACTATCAACCAATCAGATTTTAGGACTGGGGTTGGGGTTCCCATCAACCTGTCAGAATTTAGGATTGGAGATGGGTTTTAGGGATTGAATGACATTGCTATCAACCAATCAGATTTTAGGGCTCCACCTGAGGGTCTTGATTAAAGACATGCAACCTTCCTTTCATATTGATGACAAAGAAAAATGATTTATTGTCTAAGTAGTTGACGTCTTGGTGCAAAATACGGGTGTGGTGCACTGAATTTGGAGAGTTTCTTGGATATCGAACCGTAGGCTTAACCTTACTGGTTCCAAACAGTCTAATTGGCTTTTAAATGCCTTGACTGTGATTCAGAGAAATTCTTCTACAAGTCCTTTGTGTTCTTCTCACTCTTTGTTGCATCCCAATAAAGTCGTCCTTTGTTTGGTAGGGTTGGATGTCTTCTCGTAGACTTTCAGTCTGGGGTCAGGTGTCTGAAATGGCCTATGGCTCTGTTTCACTCGGTTAGGCCCCCGTTGATAGTATTATGCTGGCATTAACCAGACCATGTGAGTGGAAGTTCAGCCCAATTGTCTTAAAACGGTTGAAAACTGGGTCGCAGAATCGGAAATACGATCAGGCTACACGTGAGTCCTTGCTTGGAATAAGCTAGTACTTTGAGGCCTCTGGGAGCCAGAGGTGAGCACAAAAGGATCATGGGAATGAGGGAATGTAGGGTGTCCGTGTTCCTGTGTGAACAATCGTATGGCTGTGTTGTACCCGCCTGTCTCCCGCCAGATTAAATCCGGTGATTTAATGCCACACCGACACAAAAAATGCTTTGTTTGGGAAGGACAGGAATGCAGATCACCTGTAGCATTGTTGGGAAGAAGCACACACAGATACACACCCTGAAAAGCAGTCATTACAGTGCAAGCTTTATCCCCACAGGAAGCATGTGTGAGGCAAGGAAGATTAATACTCTTGTGCTCATGAAAAAAGGGATGGGATGGAACGTGATCCGCTAAGAGAATGGAAACAGGAAACACTTGTTCTTGTCTTTTGTCCTCTGGATCAAGGCCAGTCGGTTTCATCTTTCCATGTTGGTTTTGTGTCTTTCTCTCACAGTGGAAAGGAGAGATCCAGGAATTCTGTCCCAACACAAAGATGCTCCTCGTCGGATGCAAGTCAGACCTTAGAACGGACCTCACGACTTTAGTGGAGCTGTCCAATCACAGACAGATGCCGGTGTCCTATGATCAGGTGGGTGGTTTTCTTTTAAACTGCATTTGAAATTTGGATGGACGGCATTGAGACGCTCAACTTTAGATCTTTAATTTGCCAAGTTATCTAACGCCTATCTTATTACTTTACCAGTAATTACGTTTAGCAGCAAAGGCAGTTCAGCAACATTGCAATGGTTTGGGTTACTAATCTTATCTGTGCATTAAATGTCTGGGTGATAAAGAGCTAAATCTTCCAGTGCTCAAAGCTGAACTTAATTTTGATGAAATTGCAAGCAGTAATCGTAGAACTTCACGAACTAATCGCGACTGAACTGTTAATTGCTGATCAAAGCTCATTATGTCCTCTTTCTCTTTTAGGGTTCAGCTATGGCTAAGCAGATCTCCGCACCTTATATCGAATGCTCCGCAGTGCAGTCGGAGAACAGCGTGCGGGACATTTTCCACGTTGCAACGTTGGCTTGCGTAAATAAGAACAACAAAAACATCAAGCGCAACAAATCGGCACGTGCCACCAAACGCATCTCACACATGCCTAGTCGACCAGATCTTACTGCCGTTGCAACAGACCTACGCAAAGACAAAGCAAAGAGTTGCACGGTCATGTAGTGCAAGGTGTCCGGGGGGAAAGATTTATTCTGGGAAACGGTGAGGGTGAACTGTGGAAGCAAGAAAGGTCTGGAATTCCTTCCATTGACAAAGCAAAAGTGGAGAGCGGGAGTGTTTACTTGATGTCCTTGAATCTCTCCGGTCTCTCCGGTTTGAGGGTTCCAGCTTGTGGACGTAAACCCATAGTACGGCCCCAACCACCTCTCCTAAACTTATCCACTCAGCAGGAGGATGTCACCACCCTCTCGGCCGATCAGAGGCCTTCCTTCCTGCTCCTGGATGTGAAACTGCTTCCTCTCTGGAGGGTTCCTTCTGGAAGCTTCTGCTGCAGGAAAGGAAGGAGGAAGTAGAATCACATAACCATTGAGTCCAGTGTTTCCGCTGAGCTTTGGTTCACAGCTATTTTTAAAAGATGCACATTTCAGTTGGCGTTAATGGCCGTGCAACGAAACAGCGAAGGGGAAGATGACTTTCATAATGGCGAAATTCTGAACTCTCGCTTCTTTCTTTTCGAGTCTGTACAGCTTAACGAGGATATGAAACGAGAGCGTATCACTGTGGTTACGGATCACTTCCTCCTCCGATCCTTCTCGGCCTGTTTTTGTTTCTTCTGTAGACCAAGAGCACGAGTTTGTGTGTGTGCGTGGTTTTCGTTTTCTAATGCTAAGCTCAGCTAAAACCGTCACCATGGATACGCCGCTGGTATATTTGAACTCGCACTGTTTTCTGTATAACTCCTCATAATCACATTACGGTTCATTAGGATTCAGAAAAAGAAAAACCAAAGAACTGGAAGGTTTTCAAGTCGGATGAATCAATGTTTGACGTTCTGGAGTGCATGATGGATGTGTGTTTGAGGGCTTTTGGTGGATCAATGAGAATTTCTTTCACGGTTCCGTAAGAACATGGTTCCGCTTTATATGGAAGCGCAAATATGACATTTGAGAATTGACCCGATCATTTAGTATTCATTTGCATTCGGTTTATCCCTGAAGGGGCATTCACATTGACAGAGATTTGCAGGGACAAAACATCTGGAAGTCTTTAATTTGCAATGAGAGTTGGTGATTTGATGTCTCATGAGCTAGAGAGACCGTTTACACTGCAATGCAGTTCAACTTCATGCAAATCTGAAACAAAAATAATGCTGGCTGTTAGCATGCTAATTTATTTAAGCATTTCCTCTGAAAATTAAACATATTTCAGACAAAATCCTCCTAAACTAGACAACCTCGCTAAACGACAAGTCAGTTTTTGTACTACTGATTGATCGTTGTGTAGAAACACATACTAGAAACCAATTGTATAGCAAGTTGGCGATATCCAGTGATTTAATCTCTGTCAGTGTGAACGCCTCATGAGAATAACAACACTATTGCAGTAACAAATGATTGTTGAACAAGCACATGACTAGCTTTTCATTGTTAAAGTCGTTATCTATAAAATGTTACATGAACAATTGTGCCTTTTGTGACATTCTTTTGTTTAAGCACAATTGTTAAAACGTTAAATAAACAATCAAACATCAAATTCAAGGTCATATTAAACATGCGCTTCTAAAGAAAATAATGCTTTTTAAAGGGCATGTTAAGAAAAAAATGTCTCTCCTCTCTCTACTAAACTATGCAGTCTGCTTCTGAACACACGCGAGAGGATTGAGAAAAAAACGATTAATGCACATTCTTTCTTTCAAAACAAAAAATTCTTGTGACTCGGTATATTGCCTTGCAGAGCCGTGGAAGAATATGCGTTCCGCTGTTGTAGTGCTTAAAGTTTCTCAAAACAAAAATCTTCCGAAGTTTGAAGCTAGCTGCAAAATCTCATTTGCTGCATGTTTGTAGTTGCACTTTTTTTGTTTAAACTGGCGCAAAACAAACCTTTTTGTTTCATTTGTCTTTGTTTTTAATTGGTCAGAGAGAAATTTCTCGACCGTGTCACAAATTTGTTTTCGCATAGACAGTATTACAAATTTTGGTGTGTGTAAATGTTGAGAAATGTGTAGGTGCTTATAAAAAAACAAAAACAAAATGTTTCCTAATGTAGGATGTCTGTAATTTTTTTAATGCCTTCTGTGTGTTGAGGTCCATGTATGTCTGTTTTGTTGATGTTGCCATATTATTTATTGAATTATATATTTTTTTCCCTTCAAAATAAATCCAAAAATAAAATGAAAAGGATCTTTTTGATATGAAATGTTTTCCTTTTGCTTGTCTTGTGGGTCATCAACTACAGGGGATGTCAGAGTGTATATGTGTGTGTATATATATATATATATATATATATATATATATATATATACATAGATACTATACATTATAATAATATATATAAGCTGGCATGTGTTTGAGATTCATCGTCTCATTCCTAATGACTCATTCCTTATTACATTCCAAGTGTGACTTTGCCCTGGGCATCGGATCGCTTCCTGTGTGTTCCTGAAATTCATTCATGCGGTTTCGGGTCACTTCCCCCTGCGGAAGGAAATGACCTTCAGATGACCTTCACCCAGCCCTTTCCGGAGTCTTCATTCACAAACCCCAGGGGTCTAGTTCAGAGCGTTCTAGCTTCATCTTATGCAGTTAGAGCTGAAAATATAGGCATATTTTCCTTCATTTCAGTTGTGTATTGTGTAGATGAAGTCACACTGAGATGGCCAAAGCTCTTTGACCTATACCATTCAAAACATTAAATGTGGCTTTCCTCAGACAAATATGGCATCAAATATTCTCCATGTGGTTCAGATGAACACTATTCATCATTAACTCTGAATGTGAAAGCTGTCGATCAGGTATAGAAATGCCACATCGACGAGCTTCAGTCAAGGCCGGATTCATTCTTTCATCCTCGCCGTCTTCTCTTTGTGTGAATGCAGACTAAACACACACTTTTATTCTGTCAAGAGCATCAGGCGGTATTTTCGTTTCTGACAGACAGCTATTGCAGAGATAAATCCAGACCATTACAAACCCGAACTGTGGCCTTGATTAATTGTGTGAGAGTTGTGAAAGTGCTTTGTTGTTACGTGGAGACAAGGCTGAGTGAAAGTGATTCATTACAGCAGCGTCTGACTGGAACACGCATTAATAGTGTTTCCTTTATGCATGATAGCTCATATATCACAAGCAGAAACATGGAATAGATTCATACAAAACATGATGAATGATAACACAGGCCTGTCAGATTTAAAGTGCCTTTGTGCATATAAACAAAACCAAAAAAAAGTTGTGGAAATACTTTGGTACATAAATATACAGCATCACATGGTATTTTACTTTTTTTTTTTTTATTAAATAAAAAAATTATATCATGTTTTATATATATATATATATATATATATATATATATATATATATATATATATATAAAATGTAAATAGAATATATAAAATGACTATAAATAAACTATATGCATTTTGCATAAAGTTATATTAAATAAGTTTATATAGAAAAAATATGTATATTTTTTAAAATGTTATACAGTATTTTAATTTTTAGTTATTACCATAATACATCTTGGTATGTTTAAAAAAAATTGTATATATATTTTTAAATAATTTTGTAATAACATTGTAAATAAAATGTTTCATATACTGTGAATTAAAATATTATATATAATATATAAAATTATAAGTTTAAAATATTAAATAATAAAAAAATATACATTTTATATAAATAATATGCATTTTTTTATATGTATAAATATATTTATTATTTGTAATATTTATTAATTATACATACCACATTTTTTGTATACCATGGTAGGGTACCAAAGTACCATGGTACTTCCAAGAATACCATCATGTACAAATTACCGTAGTAATACCATGGTACTTTTTTGTAAGTGATTGGATGATTACCATATTTATGTGGTATTAATATAGTATTCCAATGTATTTGAAGGAATACCACAATATTACCAAGCTACAAGTCCAAAAAACATGGTATTTCCATGCCCAAATAACTGTAAAACTATCATGGTACAACGTTACCACATTTTAAGCAACCACACCTCCGGCGGCGACTTTTGCATGCATCAGATTTTTTCAGAAAATCCAATGTAGTTCGAGATACAGTGTAATTTCGAACCCTTTTAACGTCAAAAAGTCGTTGTTCTGCATCTGTTCCTCAAATTTGAGAGTTGTAGCTTCAGCCAACCTTCCCAAACAAGCTAGACAAGCTACAATCATATCTGATGTAGATGTTTAGAGTAAGTGTGTCTGTGTATCTCTGCTGGATGTTTTCTGGTTGAACGGATGCTCGAATGTGAGCAACAGCTGCAGTCAGGACAAATGTCAGAGCCGGAGAACAGGAGAGATCTGATAACAATAACCGTCGATGTGTTGTGTCTGGTCTGGCCTTTTGTTTTCTAACACCTCTGAATATTTGACGATATATTGAAACCAATGCCTGGCGGGTTTTAACGCCGTGTGTGCTCAGATACCCGTAAATGTCACCGTCGTTGTTCTCACATTTTGCATTAATCGACCAAGGTTACTGTACGTGACAGATGAAATGTCAAGCAATATGTAGCGCTCAAAACATCTCCGGAAGAACTGCGTTTTTCTCTTGGGTGAATCAGGAAACCATTTAGCACTTTGGGATTCCAGCAAAAAAAATCAATACGTTCAGACCTGAACCTCTTTGTACGTGTTTTATTGCTTTTGTGAGATGAACAGGGGTTAAAGGTCATATGTGTTCATGTGTCTCAGGATACAGTGTCATAATGGACTCATATACAGCTATTTTATGGCACATATGTGGTAACTTATATAGAGACGACTGAGTGCATTCACACGCATCGCTTTAACACCTGTCAGACAGGGAGGAAATTAAATCATGTCCTACCGCTGGAAACACAAACACCCAAACGCACATACAGCGCTGATAAGACAGGCACTAATTGAAATTCCATTCTTAATGGCCCCTAAGAGCAGATCAGCAATGGGCCGCACGGGTGATTGACTTTTATTGTGCTTTTGGTGTCTGTCTTGACCCGCCTAACCATGATGCCTTTGGGGAAAGAAGCTTGAAGAAGCTGCTGTGGCCAATTTTGACGCAAGACGTTTTGTTTAGAGCATACTACATACTACTAGCATACTACTCCTGTCATAGAAATGTATTGTAAAAGGACCAAGAGTATACTAGTATGCAGTTCCGCTTTCTATAATACTGTGTTTTTGTACTACTATTTAAAAACACTGAGTAGTATGTTAGTATGCTATTTGAAATTCAATTATTGTGATTTTGTGTGTTATGAGTCAATGAATCCATTTGTTCAAAAAGTCATAGGCTGCATCCAAATATGCATACTTCCCTTAGAAATAATAGCTAAATAAATATTGTGTCGGCCCAGATCCGGGCCACATCTGATACATCTGGTGGTTTCCAGGCATACCAGATGTAGGCCGGATCTGGGCCGACACTATGTTGCTGTCTGGGATGTGAAAAGAGTAGTACATCCAAATTCATAGTTTTCATAAAATAGTATTCAAATTGTACCTGGATGACTTGCTTCTGAGGAATTATGAATGGCATTGAAGTGACAGTAGGTCACAAGACGACAACATGATGAATATAGTAGGTCTGGATTGCATTACCCATAGACTGTAAAAAATATAGGCTACCTCACTTTTGTAACGACCCAAATAATTCAAAAGAAGTACCACAGACATTATGCGATTTTTGACGCAGCCTCAGTGAAACCAAAACAAGTTATTTCGCCGATTCCTGTGAAGGGGCGTGGCCGTTCTGTAGTTCCAACCAATGGAAATGTTCCTTCACAGCCCGCGCTCGAATGCTTTTGGTCGTGTAAGTCAAACAAACACTCCATACTCAATCAAAATACGACCACATTTATGATTCTTTCACTCAACAGATTCTCGCAAAAATGAAGCACCACTAATTAAGACATCATAAATGCTTTTCCGAACAGAGAGCCAAATGGATTTTTATCAGATTCTATGACAGTATCTCGTTCAAATTTGATTGAAACCAGGTTAGAGTCCCGTGTGATTCACGCGTTATTTATGACACCTAACGTTATATGTAGACTAACAAAACAATATTACAAAGTTATGTTTTAGTCTGCTTATGTATAAGGAAAAGACAGCAAGGCAGCTCACTGGGCTTTGAAACAGTGATTCTTCCCAAGGAGGTGTTTCTCAAATGTTAGACATGTCACTTGCCATTCCGTGTCCCTGTAACACACACACACACACACACACACACGATGCAAGCTCAATAGGTGCTGTCTGCAAAGCTTTGTTCTGTAAATCCTGGGGCTGCATGAGAGAATCAGTCATGCACAGCTGCAGTATACAGACAGAGAGAAATCAGACAATGGCCACAGTATGTGTGTGTGTGTAGATTTGTGTGATCAAAACATCTGAACACAAAGCAAACCGCTATAGAACAGCTACCTGTACAATTAAACGCTCACAAGACTTTCAAAAGCAACATTAAATTAGTTGAATTATTTGAATGATTGAACAAAAAGGATTTTTTGTTCAATCATTCAAATTAATTTTTTTGATCTTAGGTTAAATTGAAATGAGTTTTCTTTATAATAAAACGTATAACGTGGCTTTCTGAAATACTTGATTCTGATTGGTCAAGTGCAACATTCTGCGCTCAGATATTTGCATAGATTGACACTAAACTATTTCACTGTTGACATAAGCAAATAAAGTTCTAAGTTTCATGTTTCTTATTTTGCTGTAAATTTAGTAAGTAGTGATTATAGATTATAGAGAATGTGAAGCTACGTCACGGCATGTTGAATGCTGGGGCGGCGGCACCATTTTAAAGGGACCGTTCACTCCAAAATAAAAATTAAAGGCGCTCTCACACGCTTTTTAGGCTGAAACATTTTTTGTCACATACAGCAAACATCTCCTCACTATCCGCTAGCAATCTGTCCCATGAACACACTGTAAAAAAACGCGGTCTCTGTAGACAGCCCAGGCTCCGAAATGGCAACAAAAACAAATTGGGCCAGCCTGGACCACGAAACATAACAAACAGTGTTCCAGCCAATAACCGACAAGAATGATTTGGGGGTGGGGGTTGGAGGGTTAGTGCGCGTGCACATGAAGGGGGGTGTGGGGAGTGGAGGAGAGAGAAGCATGAAGAGGGAAATTAGCTAGAGGAGAGATGTCCTAGACAACGACAACGACTAACGTTAGAATTATATTCTCTTGAATTTTGAATTGGCTGACACACGACCAAAGAGACGTATGATTGAGTTTAGAAAATAGGAGAAAATAATCCTCAGATGCCATGTCTGTAATTTATATCAAAACATCTAGCGTTAATTCGATCTCAGACAGTTTAATTAAAATAGGTTAGTACTCCACCACGTGCGAGACGTCATAAACCAAGGTGGTTAAATGACCACTTTGCGACAATATGGTTTCGGGAAACAGTCGTGACTAGCAAGTTGATTTCACCAACGATGCATCGTACTATGGTAGTGATGCAGCGAGTTACGACGTTGTATGGGAAACGCACCCCTGAGCAGGATTCGAACTAGCGTTTCCAGCATGGGAGGCGGGTGCGCTAACAAGAACGTTATAGACTGCAGCCACTAGCATCAGTCGCTAGTTCGCCTCTTGAGATCAGGGGAGTGAAGTTTACTAACTGGCCTCTGTTACACTCACCCTCCGAATCCTCACTCCCACCCGGGTCACGGCACCAATGTAACCCCACCGGTCTGAGTGGGATTCAAACTGTTGTTTCAGGCATGAGAGGTGGGCATGCTGACAAGGATGATAAAGACTGCAGCCTGTAGCGTCAGTCGCTAGTGCGCCTCTTGAGGCCAGAGGAGTGAGATTCTGAAGAAGAACCGGTTCTCGTTCTCAGCTTCTACTTCAGTCTTACAATGCCTCTCCACCTCACATTGGGATTTATTTTGCAAGAATGACTAATAGCCGGTTGACTAAATGATGCCTCCCGTGAGTCATGGTTGTGTTTATGAACCCTGACTAAAAACAAACACTACTCTGTAGATCACAGAGGATAAAGGACACCAGTACAATAGCTGCATCATTAGCTCACACACAATCGTAAATTCTCTCACAGTGGGCAGCCAGTTGAACATATGCTAAAGTGCCTTTTGCTCTGGCCACACACACACACACACACACACACACACACACACACACACACACACACACACACACACACACACTATTTATCTCTGCCATCTGCTATGCTCTTTGGCCTCTGTGTGTGTGTGTGTGTGTGTGAGAGAAAGACTGTGTTCGGTTGATACACACCTGGCCCTGGCCACCAGTGTGAGCATGAGTTGTGACTCTCGAACTAATACTCTTTCACGCATCATTTCATTTCCGTTTGATCATTTTGTCATTTTAATAAGGAGTCTATTAATCATCCTTTGAATGTGCATTTGGAAAGGACAATTTACTTTTGTGTATTTGTATGTGTGACACTTGACGTGTGTGGTCCTCACCTTAAAGGTCATGCTAATTTGGCAAAGTGTGTGTGTGAAACGTGTTCTTGACCGTGTATGATTATCTGAGGCGTTTGCATTACATGTTCAATATTTTACCAAACAAATTCACTTTTTTGATTAATTTAGAGTTTCTGTGTTTTACGTAGCTACTGTATAGTAACAGGACATTCTTTAATGGACATGTTTAGGTTCTTTTTGTCTTTTTTTTTTAAATAAAAAACTAAGCTTCCCAGAACTATACAGGTGCTAGATGGTTACTGATGAACAGCAGGGTACTGTGGATGATATCGGAGTAAAGAGGTTAGGGGAACATTCTCAGAGCGTTCTGGCAGCGTAATGGGAGTGTTAGCAACATTCTCTAAATGTTCTATTTATGTAAAGAAAACATTTCTGGATAATCAACAGAGAATGTTAGGATGTCTGTTCTGGGAACCAGAAGCTATACGTGATAAACAAGACAAACGTGTGTGTGGTAAAGGTCATGCTAATTTTGCGATGCATGAACATTCAACTTTTGGGAGCTTGAAATGTGTATGTTTGGGTCTTGCTATTTGCTGATGTGAGGGTGTGTAATTATCTGAGAGATTGCTTGAAATCGTCTTTACCCTTCTGTACAAAATGAATTAATTTCTGAGGTCGTATGTTGGAATAAATAGCACGTGCGTGTGATAATACCGGTCGGTTTTCACTAATGACTCAATTAGCGGGGAGTCTCTTATCATAATGGGATCAGCGTAGAGAGAAATTGTCCGAGAAACAAAGAATTCCCAGGGAAAATCTCACACAAAACCTGTCTAGAACATGTCCGGGGTCATATTTCATGCCAAAAACATGCTAAAATAAGTCATTATATTTTGCTTAAATACATTAAAGACCATTAAGATATTTTGGAATTATGATGATTTTTTAAATTATGAGCAGTTTTATTATTTTTATAGTTCTGTATTTATTAATATTTTGAATTAGCTGTTATTTTTACATTTTCAGTTTTTGTTTTAGTAAATTTGTTATGTGCTTTTGTCAATTTGAATAATTCTATTTAGCTTTAATTTATTTAAATTTTAAGAATTTTTGCACTTTGACTTAAGTTTTTTAGTTTTTCTAAAAAGTTTTTCATCAAATATTAATATTTTATTATTATTTAAGATTTTATGATTTTTACGAAAATGATTTTAAATAGTTAGTTTTAGTTAGCAATAACAACACTGAATTCTCATTACCTTAATGTAAAAAATATCACTCTCTTTACATAATGCAAACAATTATATATATATATATATGTGTGTGTGTGTATATATATATATATATATATATAGATATATACTGTATATCTTAATAGTATATGTTATACTGCTTTTAATTTATGTAGTACATGTTATTTAATATATATTCAATAATTATTTTTATTTTTTTTGCATTTCGTGACGTGAATTTTGCAAAAAATAAAAATAAAACATCCACTAATTTTTGCTTAATTTCCAAGAAAATAATGTCCTAGTACCAAAAATCTTAATGGCCTTTAAATAGTATTTTTGCAAATATAATTTCTTTAAAATAATTTAGATTTTTTTGGTAAAATGACCCGCTCCCCAGTGAGGAGTGATTGACCAAATTTTAGCGACAGAGAAAAAGCGAGACAGAGACACGCTCGGGTCATTATCAGTCCATCAGCCAGCTGTCTCCAACAATATTCACCATATTCACCATCATTTCGCCTGTCTGTCGGCCCTCCTGTCTTCCTGCTCTAGACGAGCCCGTCTCTCCCCCGCTAATGAATAGGTCCAGTCCAATAATGGACTCTTTAGAAAATGCTGTCAGTGTGAAGAGCTGTTTGGGTGTGCTCATGTGACCCTGTAGGGCACGGAAAAGGAGCCCTCGTGTATCCAAAGAGTGCTTTCACATTTAATCCATTCATTAAGCACGGAATGGTGTAATTATGTTGTGTGTTAACCACGAATGAAGATCAGACAGTGTGTGTGTGTGTGTGTGTGTGTGTGTGTGTGTGTGTGTGTCAAGAGAGAGAGAGACGTTTGTTTCTGGTGCTGCGCAGGAAACAACACAGACGGCCATGAATATATAATAATGTTTATTGTTATTAAAAGATCAGACTTACAAGGGAAATGTCTGTGGATAGGAATAATCCAACACAAACATTCCAACTTTCAAGATTCAGGGAGGAATTAGCTTAGAATGAAGGGATAACATTGTTTATTTGCTCATGCATTGTTTAGTACTAAAGGGATTATGTCAATCTAGAATGGCACAAAATAGCGTTTGGTGCAATTCCTGACACTAAGGTCATTTCGGAGTGCTGTAATGGTCAAATTAAATTGTTTAAACGAAATTGTCAGTAGTTAGTGAATAAGTAGCAGGAATTTGCGCTGAAATGCCGCAGATGTCTAAAATATGTGCCTTTCTGTGATTAGGGACATCTGTGGTTTTGGGCTTGTTATCTTATTTATTCTCTGTCAAATTGTATTTTCTTGGGCAGAAGTAGAGATGAACTGGATGTTAACAACTTAAAGGCACAGTTCACTCAAAAACGGAAAACGGATTTTTGTTGATTGATTTTTATTCATGTTGGACTTTTATTTTGAAATGTCTTAAAGTCTTCTATTCTGAACGTGTTTTGTCTTTCCTTTTGTTGTGAATCAGTTAACTTTCTGCATTTTGCCTTCAGGTTTGTTCTTTGTTGTGCATTAAATGGATGATTTCATAAAAGTTTAGGTAAGTTTTCATGCCTGTCATGTTGAATATTCAGATATTGTACTGTGTACTATTGTACAGACAAGTATTGTGAACAAATTTAATTTTTCTCTATGTTTGTTGTTGTTTTCATCTGTGAATGTAGCTCTTTGCCAGTTTTTGCTTGTGTTTGATTTTAGTTATGTCAAACGACATTGGTTATTTTTAGTGCTGACAAATCGATTAATTGCGATTAATCGCATCAAGGTTTGTCAATAATATATACATATATATATATATATATGTGTGTGTGTGTGTGTGTGTGTGTATGTATAGACATGATTAATCGGGATTAAGCGCATCTAACATGAATATGTGTAAATGTGTACAGTATGTGTGTGTGTAGTCTTAATGCGCTATGTTTGAATTGAATGATATTTTATATTTTATCCCTTTAATTTCAAAATAATCAGCTGAATATCAGTAGGATCAGCTATTCCTTTGACTGCAAACCATTTTCAGTATGCTACTGCTATCATGGGTGGTGCATTGGAACGCTTCAACACAGGAAATGACCAATCAGGGAGCAAAGAATTCTCAGAGTGGGTGGAGTCTGGGAGACTAATTGAACATGAGCAGTGATTTCATTAACCCAAGACAGATTTCATTAACCCAGGACAGATTTTATTAGCTTAACAGCATTTGAGACATAGGAAGGGGGTCTTTTTCAATATCTGCCTCTGTTCTCTGAACTGAAGAAAAACCCTTTCACTTTATTCAGTTTATGAATGGCTGCCATCATGGTTTGTTATGGTACTGTTTGACAGTGAAAGAAAGAGTGATTATGGTACTTTCCGCAAAGAGGGCACAAGATGGGCTTATATCTGAATGAGAAAAAAGAATTCACTGGAAAATGTTGATTTTTTATTTTATTTTTACCTCAGGAATTTACACTAAATATCTTAATATATTTCATTAAATAGGGCACAAAATAGAGCTATAACTCTTTTAAAAAATGATTTATCTATTCTACTCCTTTATTCTCGAATTTTTTATTTTTTTGCCTCAGCAGGTTACAATAAAAATACACACAAATATTACTATTAACACCTTAATATGTTTATCATTTGTTTAAAATAATTTTGAATATTTAAATTATATATTTAATTTAAATAATAAAAAGTTATCAATTAGTAACATTCAATTATTATTACTTGACAGTTCTTTGTACCCAATTCGTGGAAAGTGCCCCAGTAACAAACATAATCATCTTGTTTAACCTCTTGTTTTTGCAAATATGGATCTGAATCATCTACAGCTTTCTCAGTTGTGAGTGCTTCCCTCCAGACAGCTGCGTGTTAAAGGGTTAAATATGGTTTTAATTGTGATGCTAATGTGCTCTGAGATGGGAGACATTATTACGCCCTCAGGGACGGGGAGATTGAGGGAGGATGGAGGAACGAAGAAGAGGAGCAGAGCGATCCGAGGCGGGAGGGATCCGGTTGGGGTATTTTAATGAGTGCACCTGAAATAAACAAAGAGATATGAGATGCCAACAATGTCAGGGACTCTCTGAGCATTCGGGGCATGGACTCCATATTATCGGGCAGGAGTGAACCGGGATGCCATCTGGGCTCAAATCCGAGCTGCCGCAGGGTCTTATCATCTCCTGGCAGCCGCTAATCAATAATCTGATAGCGTTTCTGACATGATTGCGTTTAAATCTGTGCGAATCTGAGACATCTCCCTCTCTTTTTGTTAGACAGGGCAAAAACTGTGTTTTTGACTGTTGATGTCTGCAGTGGGGGATTTTGGGTTTAACCTACTGTTTGTTTTATGAGTTTTGGCAGCACTGTGGCAAATCCTATGAGCCAAGGAAAACTGGATGGATTAGGAGCGAATTCTGGCTCGCTGTGGTCCAGATGTGTTTGGGAACGGTTGGTCGGGGAGCCTCTGCAAGATGTTGGGCAATTTTTGAGAAAATTAGAAATAAGCAAGAGGGTTTGTTGACCTCATTTCTGCAGATGTAGCGTTCCACCCTGATATGGACACATTCTTTGAGGTCGGCTCAGCAGAGAACTCCCCATGTCTCATTTTCACTCCGTTTGTTCACTGCTTAAGCTATTAGCTTGCCGCTAAAGAAGGGAATTTGGAGATAAAAATAGAGGGATTTAAGCTATAGGGTATTTTAAATCCTACAATCTTAAGTGTTCTGTACCTCCTAAAACATTTGGGAACAGGCCTGAATTTGTCTTCACGTCTCAAATGGTGCCTTTGTTGGTGCCCGAGACGAATCTAGAACAATTTTGCGTGGTTCTAGGCTGGAAAAAATTGCTCCTGTCCTTCTAAAACCAGGAATTGGCACGTTAGAGGTTAGGAGTGGGACGAATCGATATCAATACCAAGTTTTCAGAACAACCCATTCTGGCATGAGTAACTGCATAGCAACTTGCTAAAACCACTCAGAACACTTTAGCAAACACATAGAAGTGCGCTAAAACCACTCAGATCACTATAGCAACCACAAAGCAACATGATAAAACTAAGGTTGCACGATATACTGTTTTAACAACGATATCGCGATGTTCGCATTTGCGATAGTCACATCACAGAATGTGCGATGTCAAGTATAGGGATCGTAATTGATCCGTACAGACCAGCCACCTCGGTTCAAAACGCACGTGATTCTTGGAATAATTAAACATTATAAAGCGAAGGTTGATGATTTTCACTTGTTTTAGGTCCTGTCAGTTTACACATTCAAGTGATTGCCAGACCTACAAGATGTTTGGTCTGGCAACTCACCATAGACACGGCTCAAGCCGAGGGGCGGGATAAACGGCTGTCTTTCAAATTCACTCTGCACGCAATAGGACAGCGCTTCAACCAACCAGAGCGTTTTCCCAACAGTGGAGCTAACGTTAGTTGATAGATTCAACTTTTGAATCTGGCCGACAAAACTACGAACACATCTTCCTTTTTTAAAAATGACTTAAGTGCCGTTCTTTGCTCTTTTCTCAAAGAAAAACTCCAAGTCCTCCAGAGTCGCGGCCAAAGCCGATTCGAAAGACTGTTCGCCAGCAGCAGCAGCCATTCTTTGTTTTCAAGTAGTCAGGGCCGGTTCTAGACATTTGGAGGCCCTAGGCAAAATTCATGTTGGAGGCCCCCCACCCCCAATAAAAAACACTTGAAACAAATATGATTCCTAACTTTTTTATTTATACAACATTTCATTTTAAATTTAGTATATTTTTACTTACACAGTACATAAGTTTGGACAAATTACTATTTTTAATGTTTTTGAAAGAAGTCTCTTATGCTCATCAAGCCTGGATTTTATTTGATCAAAAATACAGAAAAATAATATAGTGAAATATTATTACAATTTAAAATAATGGTTTTCTATTTTACTATACTTTAAAATATATTTCTGTGATGCAAAGCTGAATTTAGTGTCACGTGATCCTTCAGAAAACTTTATAATATTCTGATTTATTATCAAATGTTAGAAATGGTGCTTAATATTTATTTTATAACATGTGATACTTTTTTTCAGGATTTTTTGATTATTAAAAAGTTGTTTTAAAAAAGTCTTCACTATCACTTTTATATATTTAACACATCCTCGCTGAATATTCCTGTTTTTTTTTTTTCTGTATTTTTGATCAAATAAATGCAGGCTTGTAGAGCATAATAAGAAACTTCTTTCAAAAACAATAAAAATAGTAATGGGTCCAGACTTTTTACTGGTAGCCTACTACATCAAACTTTATCTAAAGTAATCTCTTTTTTGTTTAATGAAGATGTTATTGTTCTTGTTGTTATTTTGCTGGTGTATTCAGTTTATTCACAGTTCCAGAATACCACTTCAGTAGATGAACATAAACGTGCTTTTATAATTGTTTTCATAGCTGCGTTATGGGCAGATATTGCATTGCTACCTTAAATATGCTATACACAAATCAAGTGGAAGAGAAAGATACGATCGCTACTGAGCAGGGAAAAAAATCTAAACTAATATTCGTATAGGCTATGATGTCAGGGTATTATCTAATCATCAGCAGAATATAGAAGATAGACCCATAGATATGAGATCCTTTATTTGAAACATTTAAAAATGTTGCAGTGTGTTGGTTTTTTAACTTTGAATACAAACGTCTTATCTTTTACTTTTGTAGCTTTTTTACTAGTCAGCTCCCAACGCGATGTTATTCATTGTACGCGCAAATTCAAAGCGTCGCGTCTGGGCACGTTAATGACGCTCGCACTCTTTTAAACTCGTAGACTAACAAAGCGGTGAATGATTTTTCCAGAAATGACGCTGATCTACAGTAGCCCACACGTTTATATTTAAAATACATTGCAATCACTCCAAAATCGATGACCTGCATTACGAGCTGTGCTTCTTTGCGTGCCTATGTAGACTTTTGTACAGTCATGGGCTGGCGTTAATGTGACGTAATGTAACAGTCTATGGTTAAGATAAACATCGTCACTATTTTTAGTTAATTAATAAATTTTGAAATAAATTGTAGATAGGACATTTGTACATTTATTTATTTATTTTTTATTTTTTATTTTTTTGTCCCTCTGTCTGGGCCCCATCCCGCCAATCGGGCCCTAGGCACGTGCCTAGTTTGCCTTTGCGTTAATCCGGCTCTGCAAGTAGTAGGGAACCGTCGCAACACTGTCGTCATTATGTTAAGCCCGCCCCACCTACTCTATACACAACGTGATTGGCCTGACCCAATTTAGGTTTTTACAGCTCGAAAGTCAACGGAGAGTTGCTAGACTACCCTGGCTGCAAAATAAATTTTGCTGCCGCTAGGGTGCGTCTAGATTTCTAGGCTTATTTTAGACCATTTGAGTGTAAGAAGACGCGAAAGAGACCTAAATTCAGAAACAGCACCGACAGCACGCGAACACCGAATTCCGTTCTCTTTCGCGCCTATTTGTGCTTGAACGCAGGGCTGGACTGGTAATCTGGCATACCGGGCAAATGCCCGGTGGGCCAACGTGCTTTTTGGGCCGATACATCTAATACTTTTTTTTTTAACGGCCCATAAAACTCGTACATTGGCGGCCCATTCGTTTTGTTTTGTTTAATTGACGGCGCTGGGTTAGTGCCGGTGTAATGCATTGGTCAAAAAAAAGTAAGCGTTAGTTTTTTTGAAACCCGTGAAAACCCGTAGATCAGCGGCCCATTGGTTGTTTTCTTGATTGACAGTGGGCTGGCCCAATCACATCTTTAAACACCTCCCCCTTTGGGCTTTGAGTGAGCGTGCAGTGTCAAGTGTGTATCTGTCAAAATAGTCTGAGAGATGGAGAAGAAACGCAAGGAATGTACAGAGAAATAGCGTGAAAAATAGACACAGGCCCTTAAAGCAGACAATGTAAAATGTGTCAAAATATATATGTATGTGCATGCCCCCGAACCCACGAACCCCCCTAGAGGGACAGAGGTCCACCCACCACAGTTTTACCAAGATCCTGTGGGAAACACTGGTATTGCTATGCCAATGCAGCTTATAGCTTGTTTTTTTGGATGCATCACTGTGGACTGTGGAGTATTGTTCAATTGTATTAATAAATGACAATTTTGAACTTATTTCATCTGTTAACTCGTTCCTACTCACTCATTACATGGCATTAGTTATTTTAATGAATAGGAGTTGAACAAAAACATATTCAAGGGCGTGCAAAGATTGGTGGTGTTTATGGTCATAGTGGGCCAGTCTGGGCCAAAATGCCAGGGCCGATTTTCTGTCCCAGTCCAGCCCTGCTTGAACGGATATATATAAGTCAAACTCCCCGTCTCAGTGAGTATCCTTGTAAACACAGACGTTTATATCTTATGTCAACGTAAACATTTAAGAAAGAAAACGGATGCGTATCATTATATTGGTTCTGTACGTTCAGACTTAAAGTGACCGCAGCATAATAATCCTGCTGATGTCTGTTAATCAAACAACAACAATACAAAGAGAAAATCACTTTTTGTAGCTTTAATGAAGATTAATTATATTAAATGTATGAGTGAAGACAAAATATGGCCATGATTCCATTCACAAACAACCAGAGACTTGACTGTGAAGATGGGGAAAAAACGCAAAATCTCTCGCAGTCAAGCGTGACTTTAGAGTAAATAAACATGGCGGACGACGGGCAAGAAGAAATGGCAATAATAGTGTTTGGATTGCTTTTTACAGAAAATTTACGTAAAAAAGGAAAAGGTTTGGAAGAAGTCGTCTCTGATTGGGTATAATTTCGTTCCACGTGAGATTCTGCAGATTTTGTGTGCGTTTGTCCTCGGGGTTCCCCCCACGCAACAGGATTAACATGTTAGATTTTTACGATTTGAGATCGGTGTGTGGCCCTGACGTTTTTCTGAGCAGATTCAGTCACTCTTAACACACCTCATGGGAAAATCTGATATCTGTAGAACCATCAAGATAATCAGGACTTTACCTAGGATTGTTGGAAGGGGAGAATTGGGCCCTAAATCAGCCTGATTATCTAGTAATGTGTGGGTGCCTTTAGCTTGGAAAGTTCATTACAATGAGTACGGAGGAGGAACTAATAGTTTTAAATAATTGAAACAGTTTTGTTTGACACCCACTTGTATTGGTTTGATGTATTGTATGTACACTAATGGCCTGAGTGGGTGGTTCTTGGCCAGAATAAGCAGCAATGTGTTAAGATGGTCTAACTCCACCAATCCCAGTTCAGGATAGATTGATAAGGCATTGCAGTGCTGGAGTATTGCAGGACTCCAATGGTCCTCGATCATAATGCAATTTCTGCCGCCACGCTGAGCAATTGACTACGCCACATCTCGCCTGAGGAGAACGATCAGGAAATGGCTTTAATGTTCCTGTTTTCAGGGTTTCCGCAGACACATTTTCCCAGATCTATTTCTTGCTTCCCGAGAGATACAGATATGATGAAACCGCCGTTAAGCTGCCAACGGACAGTATTTTAAGCCGTTTATCAGTTTAAAAAGAAACAAAGGCCAAAAAGAACAGATTTGGAAAACATCAGCTGCCAATGAACAACGTTGATCTTTGTTTGTAAGTTTTTGACAGCTTTAGTGTGTCACAATCCGCAAGAACGCCATTTGTGTCTGCAAGTTCCTGTTTTATGGGTGTACAGACTTGTATTAAACAAGTTTGTCTGCTGTGTTACGTCAGTAAGGGTTAACTTGAAATCAAAGTGTGAAAACTCAAATTTTTAGAAGATCAAATTCAACCAGATAATTGTGACAGATTATTCTTCTGAACTGATTCTTTTGAGTGATTCATTCAATTAAAAATTGCTGTTTTTGTTTATTATATTGATTATGGAATATATTTCTATCTCTATGTGGAAAATATATATTATATAGGATATAACTGTCACGTGCGGTTGCGATCAAAGCTCACGAACTTTGGTCGATACCGATAATTCTTTAGATTTGAAAGCCGATAACCGATATATTGGCCGATAAATCGAAATCCAAATTTTTATATAATTTTTGAGAGCCTGATCACAAAAACAAAAGTCTCACCATTAAAAGTCATGTCCCAAGCACACAATTTGTATGTAGCCTATATATGACAGACATGCGTTGCACATGTTGCACTGAACTGTATTTTCCTTTTTTGAAGTGATTCCACTCATATTTCAAGCAATTCAAAACTCTCATGGCATCTGAAGTGTCTCAGCTGAAGGAAATAATACATTATTTATCGGCTTTAATATATCGGCCAAATTTTGTTATTGGGCAGATAGCGACAACATTAAAAATGAACATATATCGGCCAGTACCGATATTTGTACATTTTCTTGCATAAAATTAAATGAAAAATACAAATTAAATTCATGTGCTCATAATATTGTTTTGTATTAATTCTATTATTATTGTTATTTGTTTTTATTCTTATTATCTTGATTTCTCAAAAATTGTAAGCAATTTGGTGTCGTTAGTGTCGCGAAAGATTTAATTCCTTGCCTTTAACATATATATTGCACTACCGGTTCATTGAAACAAATCACCCAAATGAGCCATTTCATTAAAATGAATTGTACTCTGCATATAAAATTGCATTTGCTAGTTATACAAGAGAAACATATTGGACTGGCTGCATGGCAATTCATCAGCGTTTTGTGAAGGTTATGCTAACGCTGTGCTGCAATAGTTCTTCTATTGATGCCTTTGGGGATTTATGACGTCAAAGGAGGTGATTTTTTGACCCTTATGACCCCAGAGACACACACACTCACGCTTCAAGCGATCTAGGGCATATGTTCTTCTGCCTAATATAGAAACTGTCAAATTTTAAGCCTGGAACACTGACTATTCTTCCTTGTCGCTTTCTATTTACTTCTCTAGTTTTTATGATTCATTTCTGCTCTTCTTTAGCCAAATTTCTAATCGCGCTCTCATGCGTCTCAAACGACCTGTTAAGGTGTGTGTGTGTGTCTGCGTGCACTTTTTTCATTGTATTCCAGTCTTTTTCAGGCTGGTCTAGTAAGTGTCTGCCCTAGATCCCCAGCTAGATCCCTATAATATGCAATGAAACGGGAATTTTAGATACAGTAGCCCTAAAATGAGTTTGGACATTTTTATAAATGCTTGAATGTCATTGCAAAATATCAAACCAAGTGGCATTTATTTAAGAAATTCAATTCAGTTTCTGTCACTGATTGACTTTTAATTTCATCTCATCAGTAAACATGAAATTTGACTCGCTGAGTGTGGAGATTTTCTCCGGCCCTTTGAACTGTAATATTGGTGATTTATTGTCTGATCGTACACAAATTCATCTTCATCTTGTGTGGCTGACGGCCACTTCGGATGAATCTGAGAATACGCCTCAGGTGCATTAATAATTAATCAAAGAAATGCTTGTGTAAGTGTGCTGTGTGTCTGTGAATTGTGGTAAAAACATCACTAGAATGATATTATGAAGACTTGTGGCTTGAAAATAAATATGTATTTTAGCTAGATAATAACAAAAAGTACCATAAATACCATGTTTTATGGCATGTACCATGTTTTTGGTCATGTATTGTGGTATATTGAACATATTTATCAAATTACCATTATATTATCATCTGATACCATCATTTTACCATGGTAAAACAGTGTATTTTCTGTAAGAGGTCTAAAAAAGCATCCAATGTTTCTTGTTCATGTCCATCATCATGCTGGAGGGAGGGAAATGAGCCAATCCAAACACGGATACAGCACTTCCCTTCAGCTGAATCTCACAGGATGCAGGAAGTCATCTGACGAGGTCATATCCTGTCACTGATGTAACCTCAGGTGTAGTTTATTTCCGCTAGGAAAACTATGAGGAAGTATCAGAAAAGAATTAGTCAGTGTAAAGTTGTATTTCACAAGGATTTAAAGATTCAAGCTACGTTAACTACACTACAAGCTAACAAAAGCAGCTCAAGATTTAGAAATTTGTCTTGGGAAAGGTACGATTAGCATTATGATTAGCTTAGCAAGTTACATTTTCAAACTGCTGTTAAACTAGTTAACTACACTACAAGCTATCTAATGAGATTCATAAACCACTTTTGGGAAGCTACTTAAATGATTCGTTTAGCTTAGCAAGCTACAGTTTAACTAAGACAATTAGCTCTATACATTGAGGCTAATCTTACACAAAATAATTAGGATCTTAATTAGGGTGGCAGCATTACAGTTAAGCACATACAATAACATAGTGGAACAACATTAAGTTTTGCTTAATTTTGCTTTCCGCACAGGAAATGCGTCAGTGAATCATTCACTTTATGAACTGCCACTACATGTCCACAATGTTGCTTCACATAACTGGTTATCTAAAATAATGGTTGTGATTACATCATGTTGTACAGCAGTTTCGAGCTCTGTGGAAGGAAGTCTGGTTTTAATCGCAAACCACAAAATCCCAGAGTACATTTAATGTGGTTTATTAGATATTGATATATCAGCCAAGCTAGTAAATGGGTTTTGCGCTAACCTCAAGATAACTTGCCAATAGTCTCAAAATGGCCAAATGTCATCCGATTAATCGCCTTTCTGATATATCCATCACTAATAACCCGTCACAAAAATGTTGTGGTTTGTTCACTTCTTTGTGATTAAAAACAGGCTTTTCTACCCAAATGAAATAAGACAATGTAGAATCATACTTACTTTTTTTCTCAGCTAGGGATATGAATGTGCGTATCTGTGTGTGTGTTCCCTACACGACCCCACCAGACGGAAAAACATGAGCAGAACTCATACCAGGTTGTCAAGGAAACAAACTTGTCACAGTTTCATTACTTTTAATTGTTTTTCTTATTGATGGGCTGTACGTGTTATGATTTAATGTTTTACTAATCAAAACCAGCAGGCACAATTACAACAGAAAGCTGTTTTATTCTGGGTTTTGCAGTCCAGTTGGACTCTTTCATGTATTTCTGTGTGTGTGTGTGTGTGTGTGTGTGTGTGTGTGTGTGTGTGTGTGTGTGTGTGTGTGTGTGTGTGTGTGTGAAAGAGAATCTTTTATTTGGATGCATTTGTTGGGCTCCACCTCGTCTTGCCAATATTTTGACCTGAAACTTTGGCCTCATTCGTTCTGATGAAGTCATGGAGTTACACCCCGTCTTTACACACATGCGTTGGCTCTTTTTCACGACATTTCAGATTGTTTGCTCTGCATCTTTTCCGCAGGTTTTTGAGAAACTCCACTTTAAAACATCTTTTTTTTTGCAACTCCAGAAATGCACTCTTCACTTGTCAGAAACATCATGAAGAAACATAGAGAAATGTAGGCCACATCTCCTAAAATATCAATATGTGAGTACAAAATTCAGCATTCAAACTCTCACAACAAGACACATGGATGGCAGTTTAACATAGGTTTTACCTATTTTTGACGAAGAAATTGAGATTGACATGTTTTTGACTGATAAATTTTAAGTATCCAATATCGCAATATTCAGAACATATTTTTTAAATATCGTTTGTTTATGCTTTTTTGACACAATAACATGTGATAATTTTACTACAATAAAAATGTGCACTGTGAATATTACTTATAATAATATTACAAACTTATGTAATATTACAGAATAATGCACTCAGAAGAGGAGTGAAGAGAGAGTTCTTACATCTGCAAGAGGTTCTGCTATCTCACAAGGTAATAACTTTAGCATTAGTGAGTCAGGTTCAAACCTAACATGAATTTTCCTGAAAAGAGCTGGAATGTTGATTACTTCTGGATACATCTAAAGGAAATGAATGTTTTCCTTTGTTTAGGGGAGTTGGAGTAGCCGAATCCTTGACTCAATTTTTCCAACACCTCATAAAGCATACATGTATGTATGTGCGCGAGTGCTGAGATGATTCACGGCACCATGGAAACACAACTCGCGGCTTCCTGCCGCACATATGGAGACGGTAAGGTTGCCTGTGATCTCATATCAAAAACACTGGTATAGGACTCTGAAGTTCAACCTGCTCTCTAGAGGACACATTCATCTCAGGAACTTCTTAAAGGTATAGATCACCCCTCGCCCTCATGTCCCTCCAAACCTCTGCGACTTTCTTTCTTCTATTGAACGCATAGAAAGAATTTTTGATGAACATGCTGCTTTTTCTATACAACAAAGGCATATTCTGACAGTCAAACTTGAAAAAAATCCCCCAAAATGACCATAAAAGTAGCCATGGCGTTTAGTGTTATTGACGTCAACCCTGACTGCAAATGATCTGATTTGAGACTTGTTGATCCTCTTAAATTAGTATTTAAATTATTTATTTTACGTATGTTAGGGTTAATGCCCTTCGAGGTGTCCATTGTCAGGTATTAATGGACGACGGCGAGGCGTGAAGATTAATACCTGACAATGGACACCTCGAAGGGCATTAACCCGCTTATACCATGGTCACTTGCCAAATAACACATTTTTAAAACATTAGTTTATATTTTAATTAGTTTTACAATCGAAATCTAAAGTTTTTACAAACAATAACTTGGTTTCCCTGGTTACGCCTGACGGTTTATTTACTAGGTCTCCTCTATCACTTTTTAATGGGCACCCTGCAGCCAATCAGAATCGAGTATTCACCCAGACCATGGTATAATATATGATAAACTGATGTATAATTTACAGTAAGTCTTTCATATTGAGGTGATTTCAGGAAAACTTCAGGGAAATTAAATTCTTGTATTATATTTGATGCATTCCCCCTGATTGTTCCAAATTTTTTATATTTAAGACAAATAATGAACACAAAATAAATTGCAATTACTTTTTAAATAAAAGTCACTGGTCGTATTGGTTACAATTAATCAATTCGTGCTATTTTAAAACAATGAATTATATTAAATGTTTATTTAATTATTTAATCAAATGTTTACATATAAAACATCAAATTAAATGTAATAATTATTCACATTAAAAAATATATATATAATAAAATGGAATGGTTAATTATATCAGATATGTAATTATTTAATCATTTATTGAACAGAAAATCAAAAATATTTATTTAATTAATCATTTGTATATAATTTTGAATGTAATAATCCTTCTAATAGTCTTTTTTAAATATTAAAACATAATATTATATTGAATATTGTATCATATTTGTACTTAAATTTTTTGTAACAAAATCGTATGTCTTATATGTGCTGCCTTTTAAATATTTATTTATATCAAATATTTATATAATAATTTATTGATTAATTAATAGTAATATTTAATGGGCTTTTCCCAACTGTTTTCCTTGTTTCAGCTTTTATTCTGAAGTAATTTCATGACTTTTATCTTGAATTTTGCATCTTTGTCACTGTATCTTTGAATTTTTGATTGTTTGTTTGTTTGTTTGCTTGACATCACTGATATTTCCAATGATATTGATGCCATTGACTGCCACCAGCCAATCAGCGTTGCCTTATTGTTCCCCAGGGAAATTAGTCACATGGCATTTACGGCTCAGGTGATTGGCTCAAAATAAGTTTTGGTCACATTTTGTTTGTTTCTGTTTCTCATTTTCTTACTAAAATTCACTAAATACTTGCTTTTGTAACAACTTTCCTGCTGATGTTAACAAGTCACAGTGGCGGGGAAAAACAATTTTAACCAATAATGTAACAGCTTACTTTTTATAAATAAAATAAGGTCTAATTTATTATTTATATTATACCGCTCAGAAATATGCCACATTATGCAAGCTGAAATATTGAGAAATATTTACCATATCTTTGTTTACAGGCTTTTTTTTGTTTACAGGGGGGGGGGGGGGTTGATGGCTATAGTGGTTTGACACTTGAGTGGTTTTATCCTAATTCTGAGCACTTCTTGGACATGATGGACAGAACGAGGAGAGAACGACAGAGCGCGAGGAGAGGTTTTTGGCTTATGATTTTCCATAAGCCTTTCACTGTCACTGCTGCATTATACAATCCAACCCACAAGCCTCGGCTCAGCACTGCTGACAAGCACCTCAGCTTTAAAAGATGAAAGAAAGAAATATTGCAATTCCCCCCCCCCCCCCATCTGTATCATAAAGCATTCAGGCGATATTAACATGCTGATGTGACTCTGCATAATCCGCGTGTCAGCAGTTGCCTTATTCACAGCGCAAAGAAAACAAGGATGTGCCGAAGTGGTTAAATGGCAAACGAATGCATCAGTGTGGGAATAAAACTGACAGCGCCGGCAGGGAAGATAGTTTGAGTTATTGTGGTGTCATCGTTCATAAACCTGGATGACTTTTTTTAGCACATTTATGTTTGTTTTTCTGATTTCATTTTAAATGTATTGGAGACAACATGAAACGCGTGTAACTTTTATAATGCAAAGTATTTTCGAGCGGGAAAATAATTGTCGATGAAATAATGTGGGCGGGACTTGATTTTTATAAACTGGATTTGATTGGATCGTGAAAGCAGGCTACAATTATTATTATTGGGCGTTTTAGATGTGGATGTGATCACATTTTCATGAAAGTTGATGAAAATAAACTTTTTTTCTTTATAAAAATGTGCGCTGAGGAATTTAGCAGAAGTTGAGGGACGTGTATTAAAAAAAAAGTAAATAGACGGGACTTGAGTGGATTTGATTGGTTTGTGAAAATAATAATATTATCCAATGTTACTCCAATGTTATTATTGGATAATATATTTTTTCCACAACGCATTAGTTACGTAAGTAAAAAAAAAAAAAAGTATAACGTTGAAAGATATTAAATCTTTATAAACATGCTAGCAACATGCTAAGACAAGCTAAAAACATGATAAAATACGCTAGAAATTGCTTAACAACACTCCAGCAACCATCCAAAACCCCATAGCAACCACCTAGCAACACAACTTCATAGCAACTAACAACTACACTTTAGCAACTGCATAGCAACACCCTAGCAACCACCCAGAACACCTTAGAAACTGTCTAGCAACCACCCAGAACACCCTAGCAACCAACCCAAATACCCTAGCAACCACATAGCAACATCCTGGCAACCAGCCATCTATCTTTCTATCTATCTATCTATCTATCTATCTATCTATCTATCTATCTATCTATCTATCTATCTATCTATCTATCTATCTATCTATCTATCTATCTATCTATCTATCTATCTATCTATCTATCTATCTATCTATCTATCTATCTATCTATCTGTATTATAGTGTACACTGAGTCAAGCACAATAAAACCATTGACATTTATTAGGGTACATTTTGATATTCTATGATCTTTAAGTTCGAGAATACACAGAAATGTATGAATGCACTGTATGTAAACAGCATGTTTTGCCTGTGGCTGTCTCTGCAACAATTACTGAGCGCTCGACTTGTTAGCCAACAGGATGTCAGGATTCCTCTTAATTCGTCAGCTCCTGGCCAATGAGACTCTAGTGTCTCATCATAAACCCGCCCACAGTCACTGCAGCATTGGCTCAGGGGCGTCACATATTCTTTGTCATGTTTACTCAGAGTGACAGAATCATCTATAGAAAACCAATCTGGAAGCAACCCGCAGCCACTGGAGTGGAACTGGATTGAGTTAAGAGATGACATTTTCTTCAAAATATCACCTTTATGACATATCTGGGTCTTTACAGTCCGGAATGTCACAACTTTATGCCCTGGAAAAAAAGTGAACTGCCTATTGTGTGACATCTCTGAACATCAGTAGCGTCGAGGGCTGACCTTCTTTCTTTGAGGACTGCATTCGATATGTGATTTGTGCTAAATTATGTGGGGAAATCTCACCCAAACTGTCAGGAGCATGTTTGGATCATATTCCACCCCAAAATCAAAAGACTCGAAAAGAGATTATATTTTGAAAATAGATTTAGGACCATTTTCATCTCCCATGTAGAAAGAAATCCACTTTTACTGAAGCAAGAAGTGCATTTTATGTACATTTATGGACATAGCGTGAATAATATAACATAAACATCTAATGAAAAGGTGTATATCCTTATAGAATTCCATTGGGAGAAAGATAGAGGATGTATTTTCATCCTACAGGGTCTTGCTAGGGTCTATTTATAGCATGGCAGTTATGATTATGAAAATTAGATGATGATTTCTCAAGGTTGTATAGTGATATATCCTTTGGTGCAAAAATGTTCCTCAAAATTGGCTTTTATATGTACATTCAAATATATAAGTAAATATATATATATTTACTTATTTACTTTATATATATATACACACATATATGCACACACACACACACACATACATATATATATATATATGTACATGTACATATATATATATATATATACTGTATAAGTATCATATTGATGTATTATCAGATGATATATCAATTTCAGTATTGTCAATAGTTTATTGTATGCTTATTTCCCATATTTTTACACCTTTGCTTTCATCTAATGATACACAAATAATTTAATAATGATGTTAAATGCAATCTTTAGTTAAAATAAAGATAAATAAAAATACAAAATAATATGCTTTAGACTAATAACAATATATATTATTTATATACATTTATAGAACAATATATATACTAATAATAATATATATTTTGTATATATTTAGATAAAATAGTGCAAAATTTTAATATCAACCTTTTGCAGTCACGTCATGGAAATAATTGTTGGCTTATCAGTATCAGCCAGAATTTGTACAATATTGTTACTCCCTAAAAAGTAACTAATTACGTTACTTAACTTTTTATGCTTTTTATGTTACTTAATAACTTTTTATTTTTATAACATATTGGTGTTTTGCTGGTCTGACATTTACTTATAATGAAAGCGCACAAGGCTTCATTTACGATGGAAACGAATATAATTGCCTGCTAAAAAATGTACATACCACAATCATAAACATTTCTGACTGGATTAGATTTCTCAGAGGATGCCGTTAGCTGAAAAACAGGCAATTCACTTCAGTTTTTACTAAAGTTTGCTGGGGGATAAAAAAAACTTTTGATCCAGACAGGCTTTAGATCACCTTTAAAAACAAGTTACCTGATTTCCTCTGGGAAAAAAAAAGTCCTGAATAGGTCAGGTCAGAAGACTTGATTGCAAACATGTGCTTTACGTCATGTTTTTGCTGTAGAGAGGTTGTGTTTGGACCGTTGCCCTCGACGGAGGTGTAATCATTCACTGTACAGTGCAGGAGTCAGCTTCACTGGAACCAGATGGAGAAACCCTGTCTGTGTTTACCTGGATCAGCCAGACACAGTTATAACCGTCCCTGAACAACATGTCAAATCTGACCTCAGGTCTGTTCTCCATCCAGACCTTCATTGAGGCTGAAGTATGCTCGCACACACATACATGTTGTAAAGCGGATCCGGTTACATACACATTTCTCTGAGGTCTGGCTTTCGGCCAGATGTCTGCGGAACTGCACGTGATTAACTATGAGCAAAGAGAAAGAGAGAGAGATATTTATGTCTCCAAACCAGCTGTAAAGCCTCTCGTGAGCTGTTTTCCTTTCAATGTAAAACGACCCCCTCAGCGCAAAACCTAAACAATATCCACCCTGCTGTGCTTTAAGACTGCCATACACACCTACAGGGTTGTTATAGATTTATACACAGTATATATACAGTGGGGAGAACAAGTATTTGATACAATGCCGATTTTGCAGGTTTTCCCACTTACAAAGCATGTAGAGGTCTGTAATTTTTATCATAGGTACTCTTCAACTGTGAGTGACGGAATCTAAAACAAAAATCCAGAAAATCACATTGTATGATTTTTAAGTAATTAATTTGCATTTTATTGCATTGTAGCTTGTAGACCAGCCTAACCTAGTTTGGAGATTAACTAAGACCAGCAAACCACTTTAGACTGGTTTAGTTTTTTTTCCAGCAGGGTTGGCACTGTTTTCTGTGAGTATTTGAGGTTTTTTCATAAACGGTTCATCAAGTAAACTGCTCTCACGTGGCACTTTACCAGCTTTAGTGGGTCTCTTTATCTACCTGTGTGGCCAGAATAACTGCGTGTAAGTCTCTGTGTTTTACAGACGCTGCATGTGACCATTAACAGTCAGTCTGGATCAAAGTGCACTTTTGATAGGTAGAGGATTTTCACTTTAATGTGGTTCATTGTGGCATTTTGGCCCTCTGTGCCAGCTGGGTAATGTTTAATACTGTCTGGGTCAATGTAAGTGTGTGGGTCACCAATATCAAACATAATCTTGAAGATTTTTATTTTATTTCATTTTGGGAAACAAGACACTATGCACTACAAATACATGACACTCTATAATTTAAAAAAGTACAATTTCACTCATCAACCACAAGTTTCACTGGTAACACTTTATAATAACCTTCATTAAGTATGCATATTAAATTGTATAATGCATAGAGACAACATAAAATGGCATGAAATCAACACATGCAACCTCTGTCTTTCATTAAAAATTCTTGAAACGTTTTTTAATAAGGATAACATGCTTCTTTGTAACAAAATATGTGAATCATTACATCATGTTTTATGATTTTTCCCATATTCCCTTTTAGATTTGCAGGAATGTTTCACAAGTGCATGAGAGACTCTCTCACAAACACACATTATAGGTCTTGAGGTGCAGCTTATTTCTTAAGCTCTTCCGGAAGAAAGTTTGTAGCTTATTTGTGTGAGGCTCCTGTCATACACTGTTGTGTGTGTGTGTGTGTGTGTGTGTGTGTGTGTGTGTGTGTGTGTGTCTGTGTGTGTGTGTACATGCAAAAATGTGCATGTACGCAGTGTTCTTAATCACCTTGTCAAAAGCCCGCAGGCCTGCATGCTGTGACTCCATCATGGGGTCTTTATTACGTTAGTTTGTGTATACGTGTGTGTGTGTGTGTGTGTGTACACACATGGAATACCTAATCAAGTGATTTGTTTTATTATTATTTTTGTGCCGTGTTCCAGATTTACTGTAGTAAATGGACATTTCCTTTGCATTTCATTAAAACGCATAACCCTGAAACGCATACCTCCGTTCTTTATCGACCCAGGACGTCATTCACTACCTCCCCTTTATTCGCTTTTTAAAATTAGACATCAACCTTCTTAGAATTCCTCAATCTATTCATTATCAACAACATAACAAGAAAAAATATATAAAATAATTTCTGTTTACTTATTAAGGTTTTGTAAAAGATGAATAGGGTCGTTAGTGACCCGAGGTATGTAATAGTGTACTTTTTCTAATTGAATCTCGGATGACTATTGATTTCTCAGATAAAAAGTGCGATTCACCTTTATTCCACAAGGTGCCAATGTCTGATAAATTGACGTGAGGTTTATCGCGATTCGCGAATATAATCCAGATGCTGAATGTACTGGTGAAATGAGCTCTGACGATGACGACGGTAAATTGAACCCTTCCAATGTCCAAAAGGTAACGAAATATGCTTTATTTTATTCATTTGTAAATGTTATGAAAATATGAGGAGAGTTTAGAGATATTCATGTTAGATATAGGCCTAGATCCGGGACGCTAAAGACCCGAATATGTTATGATTGTCGAAAACATTCATGCATTTAAGGGTTAAGAAATGTTTAAATGTTACTTGTTACAATGTTTGTATTTTTGCTCCACTCGCAAGTTTCAAATGAGTCAAAGTAAAACTACCGTCGTGTAACTCCTAGCAACACACAGGGTGTTTCAGAACAAATCATTAAAATGAACGATTTTGCTTCGTTTCTTTGCATCTGTGTTTATGAATGAATCGGTTTGATTAATAAAAAACAGATGCTTATTTAGTTCCAGAATAAATCTGTTTTTGAACGAATTACTTCGGTTGAATTATTTATTCAGTGACCTTCTAACTAAAACAACACGTGTTCGAACGAATCGAGTTAACGAGTCAATGAATCATTCAAGACAGTCACTTGTCGCTATTATATTGCCATAACGAATTTGCAGAATGAATAAATGAGGCATTTAAATAGCGCTTTCATATGTACTACTACACCTAAAGCGCTTTACAATTCAGGGGATCTCTCCTCAAGCACCACCAGTGTGCAGCATCCACTTGAATGGGAATTATTAGGAGGCCATGAGTTTGGCAAGGGACAATGGATGGAATTTGGAATTAGTCTCTTTAGGAGAAGTGCCATGCGATTTTTAATGACCACAGAGAGTCAGAACCTCGGTTTAACGTCTCATCCGAAAGACTGTGCTTGTTTCAGTAATAGAGTATAGGCTAGTGTCCCCTTCACTCTACTGGGGTGTTAGGACCCACACAGACCACAGGGTGAGCGCCCCCTGCAGGCCTCACTAACACCTCTTCCAACAGCTACCTAGTTTTCCCAGGAAGTCTCCCATCCAGGTACTAACCAGGTTCAACCCTGCTTAGCTTCAGTGGGCAACCAGTCTTGGGCTACAGGATGATATGGCTGCTGGCAGAATGAAATAATTGGTTACACTGTAAGACATAAAATAAGGTCAGTTTTAATTTCATGACGGCATGTTTAAGAGTATGCTAATTTTACAAATCAGAGATGCCAAAACAACATTACGTATGCATTTTTGTGTCAACACAGAACTGAGCCAGAACTCTCTCCATCAATCGACAGTAAAAACTCAGGTAATTACACATAATTTATTATCCTGATATCTGCCTAAATGTTTTTGACCCTTAACATCCATAAAATCATGTTGATTACTTGTAATATTAAGTGTGTTTTGTCCAATGATGGTGCCATATTGGATTTGAGAGCTACATGGAGAAATATAGCTTATGTTTCTGTATTTTAGTCTATAGTTGAGTGCATTATGGTACATTTCTGGAGTTTTTGTGTCATTTTGGAGCTTAATAGCCTTAGTCCGGATTCACTTTCGTATGGATGCCTTCACAAGTTTTCCTTTTGTGTTCCACAGGAGAAAGAAAGTCGAGTTTGGAGCGACATGAGGGTGAGTAAATGATGACAGAGTGTACATTTTTGGATGATTATCCTAATCCTAAACCTATAATGTCGATCCAAGAAACCCCATTTGAGCTAGTTTGGACTTGTAATCGAGGCCAAATCCAGCATTTCCTCAAAGGGTCGTGTGTCAGATTGAGCGTCTGACACCAGCTGCATAGGACACACTGTGAAACTCAGGAGATGACACACACAGATCACCTCTAAAAATACCCCTCACTCAGGAAACGGCACGAACTTGCACGCCAGGGAGCGTTCGTGGCTATTTTCGCTGCCGTATTTGTTTATCGTTCATAGCCATATCCTTCAGCCGCGATCCTTTAAAATGCAGATTATAAATATTTAAATATAAATGCCACTGTTTGTTGTAACGTAAAATTTGATTAGACCTGCTCTGCAACATCTGAGTGAGACAGTGAGTTGTTTTGAGATTTTCAGATAAGTTGTTTATCTAGGCCTACGTTCGTTTAGCTCGCATGTTTGTTTTGAACAAACAAATTAGCGGACGTGGTTGAAACGGTCGAGCGAAAACGTACAAAATTGGAATGTCTAGCAAATGAGTCATATGATTTACCCTCATAATAAACAACAAGGTTTTCCTCAAAGTGTGGCATTCCTGTTGTTTTGCAGCTAGCCTAGCGTTTCCTCAGAAAATAATATAAGCGTTTTAAATTGTAAACTTTTTTTTTCTGCTCTCTCTGTGGTGTATTTTATTTTTTAAATAATATGAAGAATTTTTTGTAATAGGTCTGTTTGATTGTTGTCAAGAAATATAGGCCTATACACATACACACACTCACACTCAAACAAGAAAATTGCTAATTAAGATCAAAATTTGTTGCAAAGAAAAGCCAGAATCTGAGACATTAGTAAATAAACTAAACTTGCATGGTTAAACTAAACCGTTTTTGTGCACGTAAATAGTGTACCGCACATCTACCATCAATAACACAGAGAAAAGGAAAATACAGATGGCGGCATGAAAGAATGATTGTGAAAGGCGGTAAATTTGTGAAAGAATGTAAGAGAGACAGAAATAGGGCTGTTATGATGTTCCCCTTTCAAAATGACAGTGGGGAAAATGAGTAGAAGACAGATTTGTTGCTGTTTAGCATTATACTAACGTCAATCTTTCCACACTGATCTTTGTCTAAACCCAGACTGACTCTACAGTATATTCTTTTAGCCATTCACAAGATTCAATAATGCTGATAAACACACATCTATTTGTCTATATTTCTTTTTTTTTTCTGTCTAAAGACTCTTATTTGGTCTAAAATAGGAACTAGGCACCATTCAAACCCATTTATTCACGTATAAGGGATGGAAGTCATCTGAGCTGTACTGTAGAAGCCAATCACTTATGTTGAGACTACAGATGTCTTCAGTCATGTGACTCCTGGCACACATTCAGGTTCATCTAAATTTAAATGTAATGTGTTGATTACTTCAGAGATATTGGCTTCAGAGATATCATAGATGTGTGTGTGTGTGTGTGTGTGTGTGTGTGTGTGTGTGTGTGTGTGTGTGTGTGTGTGTGTGTGTGTGTGTGTGTGTGTGTGTGCGTGTGTGTCTAAAAATTATATGATCAATAAGTTATGACAACATATGTTTTTAAATTGCTTTAATCAAAATAAGTTCAACTTATACAAGATTAACTTATATTTTTAAGTCAGTTTGATGTATTTTAAGTTGATTGTACTTAATTTAAGGATGCAACTTTTTTATATATTGAAAAAACTGTATAATTTTTAAAGAACAATGTGGGATTAATTGTTGTGTCCCCCCCACCCCAAACAAATTTTTTTTGTATCTTTTATTCAATTTTATTTGGCTTTACATTGCTTATTTTACTACATCAATCTTCTCTCGTTGTAATATTTCATGTCTGCAATGCACCGGTCTGCATTGATTCAGGTGTGCACTGGTATTGTTCTGTATTGTACTCATAAATAAGTAAACTTCCACTCTATAAATAAGTAAAGGATGTATTATTTAAGAGTTTTAAGTGAAGGTGGTAATTCTTGAGGTGTGATCTTGCTGTCATGGTCTTCATCCGCTAATGTTCTGTGAGGCCTTGGGCCTTTGAAAGGACCCGGTGAAAATGATGTACTGTCTGCAATTAGCATGACTACCCAATTAAATGTGCAGCCATTCAGATGGTGTGTGTGTGTGTGTGTGTGTGTGTGTGCGCGTGTGTTCACGGGTGTAGTTGGCTCTGGAGGATATGAACACACAGGGAAGATTCTTTATGCCCACGGCCAATTTGTCACTTTAATTGCACTGCTGCCTTTGCAGTTGATTATCTGCCATTAGAAACACACGTACTCACACACACACACTCAAATGTGTATATAAGCAAGCATTCACGTGAATGCACAAATGTAATGGTTAAAAGAAGCCACATGACTTCTGACAGACAAGAGAATCTGCAGTGAAGTATCCTGCTAATAACTTCAGCAAATTAATACAAATTTCTGCACATTTTAGGAGCATATGTGCGTAATTAGCGACTCGCGAGCAAATTCAGATCATTAGTCGTTTTCTAAATTGATATATCATCATCGCCATCCGTGTCCATGTTGGAGAAAACTTCCCCTGGACTCGAATAAATTGAGTTTTTCCAGCCAAGGCTATTATAGCCGCGGGGTTAAACAGGCCTGCGGTGATCTGCATTTACATGTAATTAGCGGCGCTGTTCAGAGTTCGGTAATGTCAGACATCATCAGCGTCTGTGCTTCTCTCTGCAGCCTTTTGGGGTTTGTGGCACTAGAACGTGTGGGAAGGTGCCAGTTTGCCAGAGGTGTATTCTGAGTGTCAGCTGTCAGAATATGTAAATATGCTGAAAGTTTTGTCTAGAAATAAAGAAAGCAGTCTTTCGCAATTCGCAGTCGGTTTGCGAAGAAAACATTTAAAACCGATTTACCGTTTTTTGTTGTTGTGGTTGTTAAAGGGATAGTTCGGCCAAAAATGATATTTAACCCATGATTTACTCACCCTCAAGCCGTTCGAGATGCATATGTCAATCATTTTTCAGACGAACACATTTTCAGTTATTTTAGAAAATGTCTTAGATCTTTCAGTGGTTATAATGTGAAGTTATGGGGTCCACTCCTTCAAGTCCCAAAAATGTGCATGCATCCTTCACAAAAGTAATCCATCCGGCTCCAGGGGGATAAACGAAGTCCTTCTGAGGGTAATCCGTGTGGTTTTGTCGTAAAAATATACATATTTAAAACTTTATAAATGAAAATAACTGGCTTCCGGCAACGGTCGACGCACGTTCACGGCAGATGGATGCCGGCGTATGACGTTTATCCCCCTGGAGCCGGATGGATTACTTTTGTGAAGGATGCATGCGCATTTTTGGGACTTGAAGGAGTGGACCCCATTACTTCACATTATAACCACTGAAAGATCTAAGACATTTTCTAAAATAACTGAAAATGTGTTCGTCTGAAAAATGATTGACATATGCATCTCAAACGGCTTGAGGGTGAGTAAATCATGGGTTTAATATCATTTTTGGCCGAACTATCCCTTTAACAACCTAAACGGCAAGATAGTTGACGTTTTAAAACAATAAATAATGCAACATTTGGCACAATCTAAGCAGTAAGCCATTAACTTTTTTGCGCTATGGTAATTTTACCTCAGGTATGAACACAAAGTGGAGCTTTTATAAAATGACAACAGTAATATGATAAAAAAAGGTTAATATGTTCGATAAATAATACATTTTGAATAATAATTATCAGAATAGACTATTCTACTTTTTTAATTAAGCATTTTAATATAGTTGATTAGCATAACAGCTAGCTAGTTATGGTTTAGCATAGCAAGTTATCTGAAATAGCTAGCTTATTTTCTGAAATTCACCAGAATATGAATGCAAAGTGGAGCTTTTATAAAATGATGACAACAGTAATATGATAAAAAAGGTTAATATGTTCGATAAATAATACATTTTGAATAATAATTATCAGAATAGACTATTCTACTTTTTTAATTAAGCATTTTAAATATAGTTGATTAGCATGACAGTTAGCTAGTTACGGTTTAGCATAGTAAGCTATCTGAAATAGCTAGCTTATTTTCTGAAATTCACCAGAATATGAAAATCATCTTATAAAATAAAATTTCTTATACATGGACAATTTGTGGCTAATTTAGCTAGCAGGCTAGCATTGTAACGACATTACATTAAACTACACCTAGACGTTTACATTTTCTGAAGGAAAAACTTTTGTTTTTTTTGTTGCTCAAAACACGCCAGCGTAATGTTTTTGGTTGTTGCCAAGGTGTTGAAACGGCTCTAGATACGGTTCAGTACCTCTTTCTATGAGATTTTTATGCCAGATGAAAATATTGATATATTTCACACAACTGTTAAACTTTGAAGTATATTTGACATATTTAGCGCTAAACGAGATAAACAAATTTGTTTAAACCCATACATGAGCAATGGTACTAGTGATGTTAGTCTAATTTTCTCATTATACTTCATTGCTTACTCCGCCCATGTTAACAAACCTAACAATAACAAATGTTATGTGACGAATCCAGGTTGTGTTTTGTAGCTCTGATGGTATGAAATGCAAACGTACTACCTCGCCGCCGTCGCAGTGATGAGCAGAGATTGTGTGAATTGAAACGCTCTGAAAGCGCCACAGGAGATGTGAAAACACTTTACGTGTCATGATATGTCATTACCGGCCACAGCTGATATAATGACGCCGTTTTCTAAACGTGCAATTTTCACGATTATTCCTTGTCAGGAATACAGTGAGGAATGCGAAGAAAAGGCCTCTGTGTGTTTGCAAGTAAATGGAGAAGTGGCAATAGCCTCTGTGGGCATGCTGTGTGTAATCAAGCAAAAATAGACGCAGGCGGTAAGCGCACTGACACAACACACACTCCTCACACCCGCACGCTGCTGTACAAGCGAGTGTGTCGCTAATCTGACTCCTGTTGTCAGACAAATCGTCCTTCGTTTTCCCTGGTGTCAGACATCTCAGACTATCTTATGGTTCTGTCCATCTGACCTGTTTTTTTCCTGTTTCCCGGCTTACAAAAATACGGTCTAAGAACGTTTTGCTAATGTTCATTAATACATTATTTCTGAATGTTCAAAACGTACAGTTTTTTAAATGTTTTAAAACGTTTTTTTTTTATCGGTTATGTGAACATAAAAATGAGTTTTTGTAAAAAAAATATCCATATTTATAACTTCATAATCTATAATCACTGGCTTCCGGTAACGGGCGTATGCGAGTCTTGTTCCAAAAGTGACCTCTGACCTGACGTATGACGTATTGACGAACGTGTAAGCGCAGAGGATAGAGCAACACCGGTCACAAATTAGAAGTCTAAACCGACAATTTTTAAAGAGAAATGTCGAAGGAGCTTTAGTTTGTTGACCAGCTCTTGTTTGAACCGCGAAAGTCGTCTACTCTCAACTAAGCTTACGCAACTCCTACATCCTACGTCATGCGTCGGGTCAGAGGTCACTCTTCAGACAAAATAATTTATTGGCTTAAAAACTCCCCTTAAGCAAAGCTAGCATTATTTCAAATAGCATTGGTGTGCTATGCTAGCTGAGGAAATCCCATTGAGATGAATTGGAATGCTAACTGACAGCTTTCTTCAATGCTTAATAATAGCTTCCTCCTTAAGTTAGTAGTGTGTAGTGTTGCTAAATAAGGTGGATTAACTAGTTTAGTTTCTGAGGTGCAGTTTCAGCTGTCTATGTACTGTATGCCGTAAACAGCAAAGCAGCTTGCTAGGTTTTGGAACAGAGCTAATGTGTTAGCACAACACAGAATCTCACACTTACCTGCACCCCACCGTGACAAACTCACTGCCATCGTGATATCGCACCTCAGCGGTGGCGGAAATGTGAATGCATTTCCGAATGTGTGTGTGTGTGTTGTGTTTGGAGATCATTTCTAGCGTATCTCACTTTTGGGTCCTGCTCTGAACCCACAGTACAGATGAAAAACATTCTCTGATTTTAATCAAACAACATGTTTTTAATGACCGGTGTCCCAAAGCACCATTTCACCATTTTGAATCTGCTGCCAAAACAGTCATTATGGCATTAACGGTGAATCAATAGAGCGCAGGCTGGATTCCAGAAATCTTGAATCGATTCCAAAGCGGACAGCCGTTCCTTGTGGACCTCAGAGAACTTTAGACCTGTAATATAAGAAACTTCATTATCTGAGAGTGAAATGCAGGTTAAATTTCTCTCGGTACCGCTGACAACTTAATAAAAATAGGAATGTAAAAAGTGGCATTGGCAATTTATGAAGGTATACAGCTAGGGAATATAAAGATACAATAAATTCTGCAGTGAAAGAACTCTTATAAAAAGGTATTGTGGCGGTATAGTAGAGTGATGCATTAGCTGGTAATACCATGGTAATTTTGAATACTTTTATGGCCAGAATAGTACTTTGTAATCCATGTACTATGGTATTTACTCTCAAGAATACCATGGTAAATGTGTATTAAACAATCTACTGAAAAATATGCCACAGTTTTTCTTTCTTTCTTTCTTTTTCCACAAAACATTATTTTTCTTGTGTTTTCACTTTTTGAATTGAGAGTCTCAAGGTTGTGAATGTTGGATCTAATCATAACAGAGGTCGTTTACATAATAACATTTTTAAAGGTACAGAAGCAAAAAACAGACCGTTCAGATCTAAGAGTCAGAGAGTGGGTGGAATATGGTCTTTTGAAACTAAATTATGACATTCTTTAGTGCCAGAAACCTTGACTAACGTTATACGTAGACTTAAATGGTGTGGAATATGGCCCTTTAAATGCATCCGCATGACCCCTTAAGGTCTCAAGACATAAAAGGGGGGTTGTTAAAACTAAAGACGGCCATTGTGACCTCAAATGGAGATGGAACGATCTCGAGAGAGAGAGAGGGACAGAAGCTTGCACCATGTTTGCACGGCACACAGAAAAGTGTGGTGCAATAATTAGTCCTGACAGTGATGGATGCGACAGCTCAAAGCTCATGGGGTTTTGTGCAAAGGCAAACACACATATAAGCGCATGTTGGACATGTTCGGTTTTTCTAGTCCTAAAAGAAGCCAGGCTGGCAGATTTGTAATCAAAATAGATATGGTTGGGGGGTAATTTTCGCTTAAAAATGCGGTAGTGATGTTGAATATCGATTGTTTCATTCCCAAAGCTGTGTTACTGACGACATATATCAGACTTTAATGAAATCAGAGCATTTTTTCCTTGCAGTTTGCTTTGTTTTCTGAATAAATGCCATACGCTGCAGCAGATTAAATTAACACAGGGAAATTTACATTTCTCCAGGGTGTCTAGCATCCGTAAGTGTGCGTGCAAGAGGGGACCGCTCTGTGTTTCGGTGATAAGTTGTGCTTTCTATATGAAATAGCTGCCGGCTATCGAGTACGCTCTTTTGAAATGCTGTTCAGTTCTGAGGGTGACTAAATTCTGACCGTAATTCACCTCGTGCTATGGAAATTCGGTCACTGAGTCACATGAGCATGTAGGATTTTGTTGTGCAGTACTTGAAGATGCCTTATAAAAATCGAAATTATAGGTTTACAGCCAAAAGAGAGATAATTTACCATGTTTTACGCAGCTATCTTCATAAACATTAGCTAAACTGGTTTTATTATCATGCAACAAAGAAACTTTTACACTGTGAAAAATGATTTTTCAAAGTTGCAAATTAAACAGATTACTTGGATTACTTTTTACAATAAAAAAGTTACATAAGATTGGATTACTTTTTACAAGAACATCCGTTTACTTTCCAGTTCTTTGTAATTGTTTGTGAAATTTACTAGCAATTTCTGAGTGGAAATTGTTTGACAGTAAACCCTAACCCAAAATGTTTTTCAATGTATGGCGCAAAAGTTAAGGTTATTTTCCCCCCACTATTTCCATAGCGTAACATTACGCTAAACTGTCTGTTTTACAGAAAACTAAGGCTGTAAATTTTAATGCGCCATTTAGGAACATTAACGCTTTTTAAATAAGCATTGGTAAGTCGATTTCATTTTAGTAAATGATTTTGTTCAGATAGAATCAGTTAAAAAAGATTCTAGCTAATTTGAGTCATTGCATCTTTTTTGGTCGCAAAATATTAAGCTAAATGCTACCGTTGTTTTTCGACTATAGTATTATTAGTTGTGTTTATCTGTTCAAGTTGTGCCAATATACTGTTTTGATTATAAAAATATATTAACATCCAATATTTAATGTTAAAGATATTACTTCTTAAATAGCTTCAATATAATAAACTACTTTTTGATATTAGCTTGTAGTGTAACTTACTTGGTAACACTTTACGATTCACAATGTAATATTGGTTAATGCATTAACTAACATTCACAATGAGCAATACATTTTATTTTGTTAATAAAAATACAACTGTTCATTGTAAGTTCATGTTAGCTCTTCCAGTAAATAATATTAATAGAAAGAACTTTTGATTTTACAGTTTTTCTTGATTGCTTAAACACATTTCTTGAAACTATGCCTCGTATTCTCAAAACAGTAAACACAAATCCATAATGTCTCACCCAGTTCCCCAAACATCCTATTTTAAGGTCAAAATGAAGCTCTACACTCAAAACCATTCACTCTTACTGAAAAAACAAACTTTGCCCTCAGACATCACACACAAGCCCTCACAAACACACACACTACAACATAGTCTAACACACTGTTGCAATAAATTCAAAACAATACTACTACTACTACTACAAAAAAAACGGTAATACGTTAGTTATGTTGCTTGTGGTTCTCCACCTCAAAAACCTTTTCACATGATGAACACAACAAAAGATACAACAAATGTATACATTTACACATTTTTTATTCCTTAATGTACTGTACAGTACAATACACCAAAACAACAACAAAAAAAAATACTTTGCCCCAGCATCCCGTCTTTGGTCTCCTCAGGCCTCCTCCTCCACCTCTTCCTCTTCCTTCACCTCTTCCTCCACTCTCTACTACTCTTCCTCCTCTTCCTCGCTTGTGTCCTCGACCTATTCTATCATGTCTCTCTGGATCCATTGTTCCAAAACTATCTATTGAAGGTTCTAAATGGTGTGTGATCAATTTTGACTCTTAGTGTTTCCACTTGGGTAATTGTGTGCTAACTGAGCTGAAGTTGTGCTGACTTGAGTGAACAAGATTGAATGCTAATGGTTTATACAAGACAACATGGTGTAGGCAATGAGAAATGAAGGGATTTGTTTGTAGAGTTTTGCAGTGACAGTTCAACGAATCTGACTCATGTGTCAAAACAGGGGAAGGGTGTTTAAAGTTTAGGGAAGTGGATGTGTTTTAAAAAAAAATTATGTTATGGTTTTGAAATTTTAGTTCAAAAGCCTGGTTATAGTGTTTAAGCAATCGAGAAAAACTGTAATAATGTATTAGTAAATGTTGAATTAAGTTTAATAAGTTTAGTTTAGAAATATTTTCATTGTTCATTTATGTTCTATGAAACCTTATTGTAAAGTGTTATGTAGCATCAAAAGCTACATTTTTAAATATCATATTTTGTTTTATAGTAGGTGTAGTTACATTGATCTAACCATTATTTTACTATTGTTAACTATAAAAAGTTGTCATTTTATTGTGGCCAGCCTAAGGCACACCTGTGCAATAATCATGCTGTCTAATCAGCATCTGATATGCCACACCTGTGAGGTGGATGGATTATCTTGGCAAAGGAGAAGTGCTCACTAACACAGATTTAGACAGATTTGTGAACAATATTTGTGACCCTGGATCACAAAACCAGTCTTAAGTCGCACGGGTATATTTGTGGCAATAGCCAACAATACATTGTATGGGTCAAAATTATCGATTTTTCTTTTATGCCAAAAATCATTAGGATATTAAGTAAAGATCATGTTCAATGAAGAAATTTTGTCAATTTCCCACCTTAAATATATATAAAAAATATTTTTGTGAGTGGATGCAGCACAATCGCCAATAGAAATGGACAAATTTAAAGGCGATTTTTTTGAATATTTCGATTTTTCTGCACACTCAGATTCCAGATTTTCAAATAGTTGTATCTCGGCCATATATTGTCCTATCCTAACAAACCATACATAAAACTGGTTTTGTGGTCAAGAGTCACATTTGAGAGAAATATGCCTTTTGTGTACATAGAAAAAGTCTTAGATCTTTGAGTTCAGCCCATGAAAAATGGGGGCAAAAACAAAAGTGTTGCATTTATAATTTTGTTCAGTGTATGTTCAACTTAATTTTTTACAGTATATGGTAGATTTTAATAATTCTCATCTACAGTGTTTTATGGTGTTAATACAGACATTTCCACTTTATATCCTGCATATTTTATCAACTCATGTTAAGAAACATGTTTCCAGTATAGGCTAAATAAATTAGATTAGCATTCATCTACTTTGTAGGCTACCAAACAAAATGAAACTCCTTAAAGGCTTTTAAATCTAGGCTATATTGATTTTAAGTTGGTAAGGAATAAATATGCTCTAAGAAAGGAAGTTAAAATCTGTTTGAAAGCATTTATTGTCCGTTAAATAGCACTTATGAGAGTACTGTAAGATTAAAGCATTGTGTCACGGTTTGCCTCAGGCAGGGCTTTGCTTTGGCGTGTTTGTTTGCGGAGATCTGAAACGGGATTAACTTCATTTAATCCTTCATTGAAACCTCCACCTCCCAAACCCTCAATTTAAGCAGCACAGAAACCAGAAAAGCTGGTTGCAGATCAGGCCACATCGTCAAACACTTAGTCACGAGTGAGTGATTTCAACCTAGCATGTGTTTCGGTAGCGGGAAGAGATATCAACATCCAACACCAAAGAATTAATTTACTATTCCACATCCTTTTTTACGAGGTCATTTGGTTTCTATTGGATAGCCTATATAATGAATAATTTGATAGCCAGACGACATATGACAAGCCTGACTTCAATATTTGTGGAACATTTAAATTCAGAGATGTGTTAGCCATAAGATAATTTCCATTTGACTCCATTAATTCACGGACTGCCGCACAAAACCCTGCTGTCATAACGGCTGTTGTACATCAAAACATATCGCAGCGCTGAACAAGACTCCTACGTATTGTTAATGAAACTCATTTAAATGAGTCATTTATCAGGGCAGAAACACAGCTGTTCGCCTCTCCAAGCCCTGAAATCTTCATCAGAGATCTAAATTAAAAAAGCTCGTATTATATCTCGACTGGACAGTTGGGGGTTGCTGAGATCTAAGACTAGCCTTTTTTTTATTTTATTATTGGTGCAGGAAGGTATTTAATTGTGTAGCAGCAGAAATGCTAAAATGTTTTCTGCCTTATTTTGAAATGACATTTCAAGATATTGTACATCCAAACAAATTTGTATTTATTTTAAAACCGATAATTCTGGTCTTGTATGCTGATTGGTCAGTACAGTATCCCAGGCTTTTAAAAAAAGATATGAAGTGAAATACCTGCTCACTTTACCTGTTAACCTCAGCTTGAGTGACACATAATGAATTTTCTGTTTTAATGAAAATTTGTGTTATCTAGCAATTGTATTATATAAACAATATAAATATAGTATGCTTTTTTTAAAAAAAGCTATATAAACAAAAAGAATATAATATATAGCCTTATATATATATATATATATATATATATATATATATATATAATAGATTCTATTAATTCATTAATTAATTAATAATTATAAAATAATAATAATAAAAATTATAAATATTATGATTTAATAACTGTTATTAATATGATTATACCATAATATCATGACTATTGTAATTTCTCAATATAATGAAACTATATATAGTATTATTCTTTTTTTAAATGTATTCATATAATCGCTTTACAATTAATTATTGATGTATAAATATATATTTATAGTACATTGTTAAATTTTTTTTACATTTTTGAATAAAATTATATATTAATTATAATAATATTTATTAAATATAATGTTATATTTATATTATTATATTATAAAATATATAATATTAAAATGTAAAATATATAATATTTATGTATTTATTTAATTATATTGATATGAATCATGTAACTTTTAATTTAATATATCATTATTATTATATGTATGTATATATTATTATATAATTATGAATAACTTATATATATTTATGGATACTATATATATATATATAAATTCATATACCGTATGTATGTATTAATGTATTAATATTATTCACTATTTTTATGCTTATTATATAAATAATAGAAATTAAAATATTGAATGTGTGTGTATTGTTATGATGTTTAAGGCATACAGCAGAATATATGGTTAAGCACAAATTTCTATCTTATTATCGTTCTATTTAATAGTTCAATTCCAGTCACACACTTTGTCTTTGTTCTGTGTTTTAGCTCCTGTATTTCATGGATGACATCACCTCGGGGTGTGTTTCTCATCTGTGAGGATGGACCTGCAGGGTTTGATCTCCCTGGATCAGCCACATACTGTTTGACATCATGTGACACCTGCTGAACCACTGACACACTGAAACAGACAGGTGTGTGTGTGTGTATTTCTATAACGTTCAGGGACGTGACCCATAAACCTGCTTGTGTGTGTGTGTGTGCTGTTTCGTTTGTATGTATGTTTTTAACCTTGAAGGTCAGGCTCAGGTGCTAGCACGTTAATGATGTGCACATGCCCTGCAGATCAACTCTCACTTGTATTTGATCTTTTGATATTTGCAATGGTTTTTGGGTCAAAAAAATAACGTAATGTGTGCAAATAGATGTAAAGCCCAGCACGTTTGCAGACACAATAAAAGAAATAACATCAGACAGCAGACAAAACAAAACTAAAAACACTGGCTTTCAGGTCAGATTCCTCTTTAAAGTGTGTTTCAAACGATTCAACATAAACACTCTTTGTTCTTGGTTTTATCTGAGTACAGGCCGTATAATGGGTAAGTGTTTTCTCTTACAAAAAAATACATTGATTTTGCTTTGATACCATACTATGGAACTGAATGATTACCATATTATACCCAAAGAACACAAAACATCAGGTTCAAGAATCAAGAATTAAAAAACATAGTACTATGATATAATATATATATGTATATAGCTTTTTAAAGCAATAAAAATATATACTATATGTGACCCTGGATCACAAAACCAGTCTTAAGTCGCACGGGTATATTTGTGGCAATAGCCAACAATACATTGCATGGGTCAAAATTATAAATTTTTCTTTTATGCCAAAAATCATGAGGACATTAAGTGAAGATCATGTTCCATGAAGATATTTTGTAAATTTCCTACCGTAAATATATAAAACATTTATTTTTGTGAGTGAATGCTGCACAATCGCGAAGATAAATGGACAACTTTAAAGGCAATTTTCTCAATGTTTAGATTTTTTTGTACCCTCAGATTCCAGATTTTCAAATAGTTGTATCTCGGCCAAATATTGTCCTATCCTAACAAACCATACATCAATGGAAAGATTATTTATTCAGCTTTCAGATGATGTATAAATCTCAGTTTCCACAAATTGACCCATGCGACTGGTTTTGTGGTCCAGGGTCACATATATATATATATTAATAATATATACATTCTACCATTTACACCATATTTATGTAACGCTATTGTAAATATGTAACTTTTATATATACTTTCATACAACAGAAACGTTTTGGGGGGAAAAAACAAAAAACTATTGGATATTTATCATATGGTACTATTATACTGTCTTTTTGGGCGTATACCATGGTATTTTTGTAAGTATTTTGGAGTATACCATTTAAATACCACAGTACATAAAATTCAGTACCTTGTATTGATCAAAGTACCATGGTATTACCATCGGATACCATCATTGCTACATGGTCCTGCTTAAGATTGTGGAGATGTTGTTTCATATACGTTGCCACTCTTGGTTTTGAAGGGCATCTTTTCAGTATTTTTGTGTTGACAGCGCAGTTTTTCATGATGTTAGCTGTTGGGACGGCTTTGATGCAGGAAGGGTGGGCTGTCGCTGGGAGTTTGGAGTGTGTTCGGTGACGAGGAACATAACAGAGTTATTTCTATAGACAGGACAGTGAGGAGAAGCCTGAGGAATGAACACACGCAAACACAGACACATCGAGTGCTGCAGGGACAACCGTCCCCAGACGCTCCAAATGGACACAGTAAGGAAGAGGTCACCTCTATATTTGGCAAGGTCATCAAAGAGCCTGGAGGTAAAACGAATGATGTTTCATACTTGTGTGATTTTGAAAATGAGGCCTTGTTGAACTCATAGGGAGGAATAATGACACATTAATGATGTGATGAGCTGATGTTAGGAGAGGGTGAGTAAGTGAATGCTCTTTTAGAGGAGGAGAGGGACATCTCTCCATCCAATTTCACCTGTTCAGCTCTGATGGCTTCACTGGTGGGGAATAATGATGCAGAACAAATGTATGACCACTACAAAAAACATCTTGTCAGTATTGTTATATGAAAAAAAGAAAATGGTTGCTAATTTAAATTATATTGGTTAAAATTATAAAGTTATATTTGTTGTACTAATTTAAAGGTTATAAATTTATACTTATTTCAATAAAAAACATTCAATTGTGTCTGAAAGGGTTCTAAAATAGGCTCTAGAATATTTAGTTACTTTTTGTCACAATATATATATATATATATATATATATATATATATATAATCATACTTATAATAATAATAATAATATATAATCATACTTTAATGTTTTAAAAAACATTCTGCATTTTGGTATAAAATAATTGCTGAATTAAACAAATTCTCATTAAAACAATATATTAATTAATATTATAAAAAACAGTCATATTGTGAAATGTTATTACAATTTAAAAGAACTGTTTAATTAAAAAAAGTACAAAAAAAATAAATTTCATCTTTTTCATTTTATTATTTTTTAATATTATATTTAGGGCTGTCAAACGATTAATCGCCATTAATCACATCCAAAATAAAAGTTTGGTTTTACATAATACATGTGTGTGTACGGTGTATAATTATTTTCTATATATAAATACACACACTATCATGTATATATTTAAGTATATACTGTGTATATATATTTATATTATATATAAATAATTTATATTATATATAAATATTTTATATATAAATAACAAATTTTCTTAAATATATATATGCATGTGTGTGTATTTATATTTAGAAAATAATTATACTCCGTACACAGACATAAATTATGTAAACACAAACTTTTATTTTGGATGCGATTAATCGCGATTAATCGTTTGATAGCCCTAATTATATTCTTTTATTAATTATTAGTATTAGTTGTATGTAAACAACAATTCATGTTGGATCCTCATTGTTTTATACCAATTTTCTTTGAATTTAAGTGATAATATACACCTAATATACTATGAAGATCGTAAATAATATAATATGATCTCATATTGCTATCTTAACTAGCATCAATGTAGTATAGTTTACTATTTTTTTATTGTCACACTTCAAATTAAGAGTAGCAGTTTGAAAGTATCTTCCCCACCATTAAAACCACTTTCTCTCTCTCTCTCTGCCGCCCATCATCATCATCATCATCATCATCATCGTGCTGTTCTGTTCAGGTCACCTGTCCTTGACCCCTCTGCTTTGTGTGCTCGGCTTTCTGGAAGTTTCTCTGATTTGCCGTGTCGTGCGGCGGTTCATCGAACCCCTCAGAGGGTCTTTCACCTGTCTCCTAACAGCTCCCAGAATGCAACACTGCGCAGAACAACACTAGCCTGGCAATTAGAGAAATGGAAACTGGAGTGCTCTTCCGAGAGGGGAAATAATTGGATGTTAGAGCGTGTATGTGTGGACCGACTTGATTTACTTTTCTCATAGCAATTACTGTCGTCGAATAAAATGCAGCAATTTCGGCATTATTGGAATCGTTACCTTTACGCCCCTGTAGTTTATTACAGACCTTCTTATTTGGACACTGCAGATGAATGAAAGTAAGCAGTCAGTGGCTCTAAATGGGATTTCTTTGCTAAGATAAACGTTCTTGCTGCTTTAACGCCATTTTCCGCGCTCTCCTTTTGTCAAACTTCCTATAGACGGCCACATTCCCATTGTGAGCACACCTGTTTCGTTTGCACAAACACGCGAGTCACCAAACAAAACTCAACGACACCTGTGCAAACAAACTCAACCTAATGTACATGTTTCTTTTTCCCCTCGTTCTTTTAGAAATCACACAGGCTCAAGGAAACACACACACACAAAAAGACAAGGACAAAAGTCAGAGGATGTGGCAAACAAACATACAGTATGTTATGATGTAGACGATTGAGCACACACTGTACGTTTACTCACACATTGTTTATCTGTGCATGTTTATTGTTCAAGTTTATTTTCTAGGTTATATAATTTGTTTTGAAATATAAACATTGTATTTTAAAAGGTATATTATACATTAAAAATATGATACAATTTTAAATAATAAATATAAAAATTACATTAATTGATGTGATTTATATATATAATTTAATATTTAGTCATATTTTTAGTATATAAGCATCCAAATACAAACCATATTGCATTTGTGTATGTGGTTCAATAATTTTTTTTTAGGTGATATTACTTTTGAATTGTATACGTGCTGTGTTTAAAAAATCAAATCAAATATTAAATAATAATACAACATTTATATATATATATGTTTATGTATAAACTACGACTGGTTTGTGTTTGGAAACTTTCCACATCGCGTCATGGTGCCAAGGTGACAAATGCAAACCAATATGTATTTGTAAAATCGTCACACCATAATGTGTTTTCAAAAGTTCCACCCCAATTTGACCTTGCAAATCCCTCTTCTAATTCCATCTGTTTATCAGCACTTGTTGATGGAGGGCAGCAGATTCTGGATTTAGAAGAAAACCTTTATCGAGTCCCATCGCCTTTGAAACGGATGACATCGATCGCGCAGCCAGAAGATTGTGACCCCTCCTGCCCTGGAGGACGATCAATGGACCTGCGCTTCACTCCTCCAACATCAGCAGAGGATTAAACAATCTCCCAGAACAACACAATTAACTCCGATTTATCTGACATCAATATTAGGTACACACTACAGAAAGCACATAACACTTGAGAAAACATTTACACTTTTGCATACTACATGCCAATATTAAAGGGGTCATGACAAGATTTTTATTATTATTATTCCGCTCTGGAAATCTATGGCAGCCCGTATGGTAAAAAGTTGTTAATTTGGTACACAGATAGAGGTTAGTCCAAACATTCACCACAGTAAATTTGAGTTAGTCTCTAACTGAATCCCTCTAGCGCCACCAACTGTCCAAAATTTCACCTGCATTTATGCTAATAACTTTTGAACCGTATGGGCTAGAAACAAAGTTCCCTCTGATACCTTGGACGTTTCGATTGCAATTGAAAATGTGAAAAAATGTTTTAACTCCTTTAAAAAAAAAAAAAAATCAAAACCCAACTATTCTTGAATAATGCGCAAACGAATTCGACGAATGATATATTAACGCTTTAGCGTATTCAGACCAAACTTGGTACGTCATTCCCAAGCATGACCTGAGGCTACATGCGGCGTTTCGGCACAATTTACCAAATTGAAAGAGTTGCCATTTTGAATGCTAATTTTACAGCATGTAACATTTACAAAATAGCAGAAAAGTAACAACGCAATAGAAGTGATTCAACTTAAAGAAGTGATTCAGTGTAGAATCTTAGAGTATGCAGTATAACTATTTACAATCTCAAACACCAATTTACAGCATTCATTGTACACAGTATAATTTAGACATAGTATTGATTTAATTAGCATATGGTGTAAACGATTTGAACAATTTAAGACTGAAACCGCACAAATAACAGCAAAGAGTACGTTTGTATGAGTTCGTCTTGATCTGTGAAGTGTGTAAATGGTGGTGGGTTTAAACAAAAGGTAGAATTGAGGAAAAACGCTTTTGATAGATCAGAAAGAGAAACCCCTTTATTTTCCATCAGGATCAAATGAGTGGTCTTGAAAGACCAGCAGACTGTGTGTTATTAAGTAGGAGTCCGGTCTGGAGCCGTCCACATCAAAAACGAGTTCTTTGAGTGGCCTTGCTTTTCACCAAAGCGTTATTCTCTCCTAATGGAGAACTGAAAGCCGCCGCGACCTCTAAGTTAACCTCCACCGAGTCATAGATGCTCCCGGAATAGATATTTCACCTTGTAGTTTACTGGTTTACCTCTTTGCAGATACACAGCACATAACCGCTACACTACAGCATCACAAACAACATGCATTTGATTGGCAACATGAGGTTTTGCTATTCTCATGGGCTTTGTTTAAGCACATCAAAACAGTATTGTGTGTACTTGTAGGAAAGGTTCCAACAGCTCAACTGGGGTGATTTTTTTGGTTACTAAACTGGTTTAGCATCCATACAAGGAAGCTACACCGATACATTTCTATCGTATAACACCCATGAGGTTTGAATCAGGCTTTTTAAATGAGTCTAGCTCCACTATCTACTCATTTATGCTGTTTAATCTGGATCCTTTGGGTGTAGGAGTACTACTATGAGCCTGATAAGGAAGTTCTTAAAGGGATAGTTCACTTTGAAATAAAATTTTGGTATGTTTTAGCTTACCTCAAGGGCATCCAAGATGTAGGTGTCTTTGTTTCCGCAGTAGTTTCAATTTTGATATATTTAGGTCAAACCGTTCTTGTCTGTCAGTCGTATAATGCAGGTCTATGGTCACTGTCTCGAAGAGCATGCATAGAGTCCAAATTAAAACAATTCCCCATCGTCCAAATTAAACAATTCCCCATCGTAAGTACACATTGATGGCCTAAAACACGAAACGAGCGGTTTGTGTGAGAAAACGAACAGTATTTATATCGTTTTTACCTCTTATAACACAGCCACGTCCAAGTGATCTGAGGGCGCGGGCGCTTCCTGCTGTGTGACGTGTGCGCAGACTGGTGCATAGATATATACACTAGATGTCGCCTTAAAGAAATTCGTTCTAGTGTATATATCTATGCACCAGTCTGCGCACACGTCACACAGCAGGAAGCGCCCGCGCCCTCAGATCACTTGGACGTGGCTGTGTTATAAGAGGTAAAAACGATATAAATACTGTTCGTTTTCTCACACAAACCGCTCGTGTGTACTTACGATGGGGAATTGTTTAATTTGGACGATGGGGAATTGTTTTAATTTGGTCTCTGTGCATGCTCTTTGAGGCGGTGACCATAGACCTGCATGATATGACTGTCAAACAAGAACGGTTTGACCTAAAAATATCAAAATTGAAACTACTGCGGAAACAAAGACACCTACATCTTGGATGCCCTTGAGGTAAGCTAAAACATACCAAAATTTTATTTCAAAGTGAACTATCCCTTTAAAGGGATAGTTCACCCAGCAATAGAAATTCACCCTCATGCCATCCCTGATGTACTGTATATGACTTTCTTTCTTCAGATAAACAGATTTTTAAGAAAATAATCAATCTCTTTGAGTCCATATAATGCAAGCATTAGCCGATTTTAGAACCACACACAGCGAACGTGATGTAATCCATACGACCCCAATGGATGAATCAATGTCTTCTGAAGCAAAATGATAGGTGTGTGAAAGAAAAATACTAGTATTTTAAACTTTTTTTAACTATAAACCACCGCTTCTGGCCAATAGTTGCACACAATTTACTTAAAATGAGGGAACGGATTAGTAAAACATAAGTAAGTCGTGCGAATGAGTTGTTAATTCATGGCTTCGATATATATATATTTTTTCCTGCATGTCAAAAAACAATAATAGTATATATATATATATAAAAAAAACAGGTTATTTCTTTAAATAAAAATTCCCATAGACTCAAGGTATGATTAGTCACTAATGTTTTTTTTTGAGGCGGGGTCAGGAAGAAAGGGTAAATTAAGGAACCGCTACTAATCTAAAGTGGCTGAGTGTGTTTGCGTCATTAGTATCAATGGAGCTGTACAGAGTGTGTCTTTCACCCTCAAGGCACATGTACAACATGATAACACCAACCAGATCCATTTGTCAGATCAACTTCCCTGCAATTAGACGAGCTCGTGGCCCAGCCATATCAAATCAAATCACTCTGACGAATCTACTCTCTTTTTGTCCCCCTGGCTCGACTGACTCTTTCTCTGCATTCGAGTTCAGACATGATGCCAGCTCTCAGACAGATTCATTAACTGCTTGGCTTCGTCGCGTTGAAGGCTTCAGTCAACATCGGATGTGATGTTAAACTCAACATCTAGATGTGGCGTGACAGCAAACAGACTTCTATTATGCTGCATTAAAATTCTCAATTCATATCTCAATTTAATGTGTAATTATAAGTAATCCAGATAAATTATGTTTAGTGCATTTATTGTAATTCCATTTGGTGCCACTAGGGTTATTATCGTTAACTAAAACTAAAACCATAACATTTTTACTGTAGTGTAATAGTTGTATGCCATTGGCCACTGGGTGTTTGTGATGTGTGTTGTTTGAAAGGCTTGTATTTATGAAAAGGTTAGTGTGTCGTGTTTGTTGCTATGTGTGTTTGCTTTCCGCATGATGTTAATTCCAGGTGATACGAGTGAGTAGCAGAATCAGGTCAGTGATAATCGAATATTTCCCCTCATCTGGACAATAAAGGTCAATGCTCGTACCTAGACATATCAGCCCCAGGACACCTACTGTACCACACTGTGTGTGTCTGTCTGCCTCTGTGTGTACGAGTGCGTGTTGCAATGATACACCATGACGAAATGCTTTTCAGTTCTATTTTTATATGATCCACGTTATGAATTTTAATGCTTTCTGCAGTCAAATTCACCCAGTTATGTCAACATGTTGAAGTACTGTTGAACCATCACCGTATGTCATCCAACGAGAGTGTATGTCATTATTAATACTTCTAGTGTAGTCGTAGGTTTTGATTGACACAAGCTTTTTTTTTTTTTTGACAAAGTTTTGTCATAAAAGGAGCAATTTTCCAACCAGTTGTAGGGGTGTTCGGTTCCAGGTTTTTCAGTCGACTTCAACTCCCGACTCCCACAATAGGAATCGATTCCACTCTAATCCATTTACTTTACATCAAAACAGGGCCAGGAATACAAGATTGCAGTCATTATTATACATCATTTTTTTCCCTGACACAAAGCCTTAAATTCCCCTTATTAAAACAACACTCTTTTAGGGTGACTGTCCAAATTAGTCCAATTTAGCGATGACATGACCTTGAAATGATGTATAGTTATTAGTGGTCGAATGAGCAGTGGCTGAGCATTCTCCGTCTTCATTAGTTATGGCCATGGCCATATTCCAGGATGACAATGTCAAGATTCATCATATATATATATATACATTTGTGAAAATACTGTATATATAATGTATGTTGTCATAACAGACCATTAAATGATATAAATAAATAAACAATGGAAAAAATACAATAATAATAATAATTTGTTACATTTATATACCGCTTTTCTTGGCAAGGGGGAATCTCCTCAGCAACCACCAATCTTATGGGGCTCTTTAAAGGTTTCAGTCAAATGATATGGACATATCATATGACACTGTTTTTATGACTGTTTCATTTTCTAGGTATTTTTCGAAACAGCTCAGCTGATACTCCCACCACTTGTGTTTCGCAATACTTGGGTCAAGAAAAACAGAAAGAAAGCTAAACTTACTATATGAAAACCTTTCATGTTTTCTCTGTTTCAAACAATTACAGATGCTGGTCGATGGAGCGTGACAGAAAGACAACATCAAAACCATTTGTGTGTGTGTGTGTGTGTGTGTGTGTGTGTGTGTGTGTGTGTGTGTGTGTGTGTGCGTATGTTCACCTGGTGTTGCTTCTCGCTCGACTGACTCTGGAAATCGATGGACTTCAGGAGTTACAGTGTTACTGACTGCCGTACTACCAGTACACTCCAGTTCACATGACAGGACGTATTATTCCTGGTACTGTCACAAGCACTGAACATCCACTGCAACAATGTTTACTTGTACTTTGTTCAAATCGTCAACATAATTTACCTACGAAACGCTTAATATATACTCTGGTTTTATTTGTTTGTACCCTTTCACATCATTTGCAACAAAATCTTCTTTAACAATGTCTGTTTGTACTTTTTTCAAATCGTCACCACTATACAACAAATGCTTAATATCTACTATGACAATGTTTATTTGCACTTTGTTTGAATTGTCACCTCAGTTTACCAACAAAGCACTTAAAGGGATACTTCACCGATTAGCATTAAGCTTTACCAGTAGAAACCCGTTAGTATTTTCGAATGACCGTGCTTCCCTCCCTCATGTCCCCCTGAGACAAAATATTTCTGTATTGTGTGTCTGGAAAAAAACCTCTGATGACTCAAAAATCGTCATTTTGTGTCATCGGAGGCTTTTTTGTCCAGAGGCGAGAGACTATAGCCAGTAGTAGGAGCTCGTTCCGCATGTCTTCAACCCGCCCATAGGGAGATCTCACGATAAAACGGCGTCTTTTCAGTTTCGAGTCGACTAGTAGCCTAGTTGTGTAATTTCTTCCGATACTGCCCTCTGTAACCGGTAGGCGTGGCTTGGGAGTGTCCTCGTAGGACAGCGAAGCAAGTGCATTCTGGGAGTTGTTGTCTTTCATCCACATGAGCCAAAAATACATTTTCTGGCTTTTCTCAGTCTAGAAGGCACCAACTTCTAAAATAATTTCTACTACATAAATGACCCAATTTAAACACAGTCATCTTTCCAGCGGTGAAATATCCCTTTAAACTACACTTTGTACTTTTTCCCATTATTTACAATACAACAAAAAACTGCTTTAACATTGTAACAGTAATTTGCAAACAACACCCTAAATATAATAAATACTAACAATGTTTGTTTGTCACCAGTGGTTGCAAACAAAGCGCTAAATATCTGCTTTTTGTACTTCATCTGAGTTGGTGTAACAAAGATTGTTTGTACTTTGTTCAGTTATCGCAATTTGCAAACAAAACCCTAAATATCCACGATAACAATGTTTGTTTGTGCTTTTTCTGACTTGGTCACCACCACAGGTTGTAAACAAAATGCTTAATATTTGCCTTGACCATTTTTTGTGCTTCGTCATGACTTGCTTTTTGTTTGTACGTTGTTCAGTTACCGCGGTTTGCGAACAAACCCTAAATAACCACTAAAACAAAGTTTGTATTCATCCGACTTCTCACCACAGGTAACAAACAAAACAAAACGCTAAATATCTGCTTTAACAATGTTCGTTTTGACTTCCAACCACAAGTTGCAAACAAAATCCTTAATATCCACTATAACAATGTTTGTTTGTGCTTCATCCGAGTTGTCACCACGGGTTGCAGACAAATCGCTAAGTATCTGCTTTGAGAATTTTTTTGTACTTCGTCTAACTTACTTTAGCAATGTTTATTTGCATTTTGTTCACTTACCGCAATTGAACTTTTAACTTTGCTTTAACAGTGTTTGTTCGTTCTGTACTTTATTTGACTTCTCACAAAACCCTTAATATCCACAGTAACGATGTTTGTTTGTACTTAGTTTGACTTGTCCTCACAATTTGGAAACAGAACACCAAATATACAGTTAAAAAATGTTTGTTCTTTGTTCATCTTGTCACAACAATCTGCAAACATCTGCAAAAACAATCTGCCAAATGTTTCACTTGTCAACCCAGTTCCCAAACAAAATGTTAAATACCCACTCAAACAACATTTGTTTGTACAATGTTCAGCTTGTCCCCACAACTGCATGTTTAGCTGAAGAAAAATAATTATCTGTTGGCTTTTGCCACAATTTTGTTTCACAAAGGGATGCTTGAAGGTCCAAAATGTGTTATATTGTTTGTGAATGTATTTGGAGGAAAAGTCAATCCGATCTGCATTTATTATTGTATATGTGTACAGAGGTGTCGTGTGGCGGCCCCGTTCCCCTTTATCTGTCAGGGTTCGAAACACACATGCCGTGCATAATGTGTGCTGATGGAGGCAGGTTAAGACCCCACAAACGTGTGTGTGTGCGTGATGCATGTTGAGAGGGGAAGTTAAAGGGCTAGAGTCTGGGAGTGTGTGAGAGTGTTTTGACAGTAGCACTGCCATCGGCTGCATACTGTATAGTGCGTTTCATCGTATTTCCCTCAGGTAAACAAGGCATGCCTCCTCTGCCAAACACAAAGACTACATTAGATCCCTCACACAAACACAATATTATTTATCCATGATTTTCTGCTTTATGCTTTCGTTACTATTCAAATTATTCAGTAGTTCTTACTGTGTAAGATCATCTTACTGTGTGAACTATGTGTAATTTATTTCAAAAACACAAATCTTTTCAAAGCGGATAGTGTTTTTTGCAAATTCTTTTGAGTTCAAGCAAAGTACAAAGAAACGTTAAAGCAGATACTTGGCATTTATTTTGCAAAAAGGAAGTCGAAAAAGTCTAAACAATTGTTTTATAGCTGATATATAGCGTTTTGTTTGCAAATTGTATTGGCAAGTTAAATAAAGAGCAAACAAAACTTGTTTAACTAAAGGAAATGATATGTTAACAGTCTGTTAACTTATTACAAATATTGCACAAATATTGTCAAAACAGATATTTAATATTTTTTGCAAATATTGTTGAGAAGTCAAGATGAAGTACAAACAAACATAAATAAATATAAATTTATAGTGGTGAGAATAGTGGTAAGAATTTGCAAAATGATATAAGCAATGTTTTTAGTGGATATATGGCATTTTGATTGATTTCGAACGAAGTGCAAACAAAAATTGTTAAAGCTGATTTAGTATTTTGTTTAGCAAATTCTGGGACGATTCTAACCAGGTACAAACAAATGTTCAATATGATATTTAGCTTTTTGTTAGTGAACTGAGCTGGCAAAATGAACCAAGAAATTGTGGTGAGATGCTGAACAAAGTACAACGATTGTTAAAACTGATTTTTTTTATTTGTTTGTTCGACTTCTCAACACAATTTACAAAATACAAACAAACGTTCTTAGAACGTGTATTGTTTTGTCTGCAAATCACATTGATTATTCAAACAAAGAGCAAACAAATACTATTAAAGTGAATGTTTGACATTATGTTTGCGAATTTTAGTGGCACGTCGAACAAAGTACAATGACAGTTTATTTCTGATTCTCTTGTTCTGGCTAACCTTGTAAATGTCCACCTGTGGAAAAACAATGTATTCTCTGCAGTCTAGCTCTCTTTCTGTGTTGGTGTGACATAAAGTGACAGAATGCTTTAGTGTGACAATGATTTCAGCCTTACAAAATGTCACCGTTCTGCTCTCTTTCCTTTAACACATCTCTCTCTCTGTGTGTGTGTGTGTGGAAAGCGAGAGATAGAGCTGCAATCACACACACACATACATATCATATGTACACACCAACCTGCAAACGCATAGGAAAAGTTGTGATCAGAGCAGAAAGCAGATGACAGCGTTATTATGCAATTATGCAAAAAATGTGGGTTTCTATTACTTGAATTTCCTCTCTCTGAAGGAGTTTTGGCTGTGTTGGACAGAGTTAACAACAATATTTTAACGCTTTGTAACCGCTTTGAGAATGAGGGTAGCATAATCATATGCAAAATATTTCCTTTCAAAGTTCTCTCTCTCCTCCCTACCTCCTCTCACACTGTAACGTATCTGTTCCTCACTGTTAAGAGTATTCAAATTAAATACCCGTTTCTTTTCTTCAGAATCAAAGCAGGGAAAGAACAAAACCCACCACACACAGATCAGAGCGCTGTGTTCCCCAGGACAGAGAGGGGTCTTCTGGGTACCGGCTGAACTGACAACCCCTGGAGCAGCTGCACGGCTCTTTGCACAAATTGAACTGACAGCAGCTTTTTCCACAGAACGTATGAAGTCCTGACTAGCAAAGAACGGTGTTATGTCCAGGCTGTTTATACTGAGCAAACTCTCTCAATAATGGTGTTTACTCATACTAAAATACTCTGACAGAGTTTTCTGCACTACTATTCAGTGGCGACGCGACACTGCTTCTGAATCTTCTGCGTGAAAAAGACAGCGTAACCGTGTCGTTCGACTCCCAAACTAATCTGTCTTTCGAGCCGGTTTTGAGAATTGTGAAATCTTTTTAATGGATCAAAATAAGACGTTTACAACTTTTTGCGTAAAGACGACTTGTCAAAACGATCACGTTCACACGAATCCACGAAAATGACTAAAATCGCTGTATTATTCATGCCAGGCCAGTAGTTGGCGACGTGATTTTGTAAAGAAACACTCCGAGTCCACGCCTATAGACTGAACACGTAATACACTTACGCACGACGTAACTGTTCGCACAAATTTAGTTTTTTTGTAGTTTGAGATGATAATGGTATCGTTTTCAAAAACTTTGTGCAAAAGTTTGTGTTTTCAGGTCCCAAAAACGCCGTAGTCGTGTAAATGAACGGAAAAACACCTTAAAAGTTTTCAGTATGTAGTTGAAAGCGGTGGCGTGCAAACGGCCCCTCTAATTATTCTCTGGTTTTTCATGACATATGTAATTATGAGTTTTTGTCATATATATTCTTCGTAAAAATGACATTTTATTTGATCCAAAAGACTGCAACAAGACATTAAAAGTCAATGCGAACACTTTTTTGTAAGAATTGTTAAAAAAATATTTATTAGAGAAATTATCACTTGTATTTGTTAATGGAACCGGAATAGTTAAATTCCTTACAATTCCTTTTGGCAGAATAACAAAATATGTCACAGTGCAACCAATGAAATCTGACTCTGAATGAATCACTTTCAGGAAACCAGTTTTTTTTAGTCAAGCAAAAACTTACAACATGTTGTTACATTGTATTTACGCTCATAAGACTTAAAGGTAACACTTTATTTTACAGTGTCCTTGTTACATATGTTACATGTACTTATCATAGTAACATGTAGTTAATTATTATTACTCCGTACTTAAATATATAATCACACTGTAATCACACTGTAACAATGACACCTTAAAATAAAGTGTAAAAAATGTTTAGTAAAAAATGCACAGTGAGTATGAGTTCTGTTCTGTCATTATGAGTTTTGTCTTTTTTTTTCTTTTCTTTTTTTATAAAAAATGAATAAAATGTTACCACATTTGTGTTTAGTATTTCTATTTGATCTAAATAAAACAAACTACAAAATTCATTGAAAAGTCTATGTAAAACACGCTTTTTTACAAGAATTGTGTGTAAAAATGTTTTTTTTTTTTTTATCGGAATTCTTGCAATTCCATGAAATGCTTTTGTCAGACAATCCGATGATCTTTAATAGAAAAATGTTTAAATTGAAATCTAAGGGGCGGATTACACGACACCGTTTTCAACTAAACACTTTATGCGTTATGAATACGTTCAAAGTGCACGTTTTTGAAAACGATACCGTTATCATCTCCGAGTAAACAACAAAAACGCACATTTGTGAAAACGGTGTCATGCGTGCACGTATCACATGTTCCGTCTATAAGCACGTAGTGTTTCTTTACAAAATGACATCGCCATCTACTGGCCTGCCAGCAGAATACAGCGATTTTAGTCGTTTTCTTGGATCCGTGTGAACAGGGATCATTTATCTAAGGAAAAACGCTTCCGTATTTAGTGCATCGCTGTTGTGTAAACATATCCTAAGAAGCATTCTAGTGGCCTAGCTGAGACAGCTGCATATTTCAACCCAGAGGTGACCAGATGGTAGAACCGTATACCCTCATCAGCTGTGAACCTTCAACACACGTCACACAAACACAAACACCTTCCAAATCTCCCCAAGAGTTTCTCGTCAAGGGTTAAACAAGTCAGGGTGCGGAAAGAGAATGAGGAATGTGGTTATTTTTCTTTCATCGGTGAAGCACATGTTGCTGAGGGGAAGGATTATAGTAAAGACTCGTTTCCTGTCAGTTAGCTTTGGTTCAAAGACCCGCTGCGGTTAAACTTTTATTTGCATGGGGCGAATAGGAATTAAGATTGCGCTGTTTACCTGTAATGACATGGAAAGTTGGTTTTCAGCTTTGTGAAACCAACATTAGTCTTATCCCGAAAGTTCTCAAGCAGCTCCGCGGTACTTGTGAGTTTTGCCGCGACGCATGCAGTCGGTTCTCACAGCAAGCGACTATCGCGCCCATCTGAGGGCTGCAAAAAAATCAAATCAGGCGAGTTAATGAGGCTCCAGCAGCCCCCTACCATCTCTCCTGAGAGAAAAAAAGAGGGAGGACGAGGCAGAGAAATGAAACGGCCCTGGAAAAGTGCTGATTCTTGGCACTGGGGCTCTCTGAGCTTGACAGCGCAGCAATAAAAAGCCCAGTTCTGACTTACTGCGTTTCTGCTACACTCCCCAGACCAGAAATACGAAGAGTTTGAAGCCAAAACTGTCAAGAGTGACCTAAATACACACTTTTGCCTGTGAGATCAGTCCATTTGGAAATGAACATGCTACAGACATGGCACACCCATTTTACTTCTATAATGTGACATCTTTTTGCATGAAACTGGATATTTATGGTGGAGAATGTAGGCATTTTAAAGTTATCCATCAGGATTGACTGGATTGTGATTATGTGGCCATTACAAACGAGAATGGACTAAAAACGACAAAGCTATGTTAACGCTTAGGCTTAATCCGTTATTCGTTTTATTTACAATGTCCTACAGCTTAAAAATGTCCTTCAGACTCCATAATGGAGTTTCTAGTGTGATGAGAAGGAAGATATAATCATATACAGTTTAATATCTGCTGCAGACAAATGCCAAGTAATTAAGATTCAGATCACGATTCAGATTTGAACTAGCGCTGCTCCCGTGTCGCGTGTTATGAGACTCGAGCACAGCAGGCGAAGGCTCTGAATGATATTATTTCAGTGATATTTTTGCTTTGGCTTTAATCTAGCCTTGGTATATCTTTTTTTAATAATTTTTTCTTCTTTTTGTCAATTTTTTTTTTTTGCCCATGCTTGATAGAAGTTGGCATTTCTGATTCATTTTAATGAATCAGTTCATTTGTTTTATAATGATTCATTGATCATTGGACTGCATTCCCAGAAGTCTCTGCATTGTATTTTAAAGGGTTCGTTCACCCAAAAATGAAAACTCTGTCAGTAATTACTCACCCACATGTTGTTCCAACCCCGTAAGACTTTCGTTCATCTTCGGAACACAAATTAAGATATTTTTGATTAAATCTGAGAGCTGTCTCACTCCTCCATAGGCTTCTCTGTTATTTAAACTTGCCGGCCCAGAAAGTTAGAAAATACAATGTTTAAAATATTCATTTTTATCGAGTCATAGTCAGTTTATCAAGCGACAAGAATACTTTTTGTGCGCAAAAAAACTTTTCTTCTGTGTGGGCCTCTGAGTGAGTTCACGTAGTGTAACAGCGCAGCGCTTCTGGGTTGTACGTCAGAACGTAGGCTCACTATTGGCCGACACTTGTCATGTGTGTGATGCGTGTGACGTACAACCCAGAAGTCCTGCGCTGTTACACTACGTGAATTCACTCAGAGGCCTACACAGAAGAAAATGAAGAGTTGAACAAAGTCGTTATATTTGTTTGTTTTTTTGCGCACAAAAAGGATTCTCGTCGCTTGATAAACTGAAGTTGCTTCCTTAAATTTTTAAGTACAATCAACTTATATTTAAGTCATTTCAACTTAAATTACATTACACTGACTTGAGTTGAAAATGAGTCGAATCTTATATAAAATGTAATTCTTCAATCCAATTAAATTCTTATAAAATTCAATTCTTATAAAAAATTTGGCAAGTTAAAGCAATGTAATCAACCTATGTTGTCAACCTATTGATCAATCTCATTTTACACTGTATGTTGAAAGACACAGTACATTTAATGAATGTTAATATGTGAATAAAAGCCTAAATTCAATCTGTTCATCATCGAGTCTCTTCAGAAAATTTGGACTAAACCGCTCGATTCATATGGTTTAGGCTAGTTTTATGATCTCTTTATTTACTTTTTAAAGTGTCAAAGTGTCATTTGCGTAGCTGTCAATGGAGGGACAGAAAGATCTCAGATTTCATCAAAAATAACTTAATTTGTGTTCCGAAGATGAACGAAATGACATGAGTGGGAGTAGCCTAATATATGACAGAATTTTCTTTTTTGGGTGAACTATCCCTTTAAACGAATCGTACTATATGTTTTAAATCCATAAAGTAGTTTCTAGCGAATATAAATTCACAATAAACGCAAAATGCTGTCGTGTGCTTTTGCATGTTGACCTTGCAGTGCAGCAGAGAGACGGTGTGGTCACCTAGACCTGCTGACCTCTTCGTCCCCGCGTCCAGATGCCAGATGGTGGCTGCTCGTGATGCAGATGCAAGTGTGTGTATGTGTACAGAGAGAGAGAGGCAGCAAAAGCCTCTGGCCCAAACCTCACTCCATTTCAACTCTGTTCTGAGGACACGTCAGTCTTCAGGGACACACGCTGCCCCCTTCAAACAGGCTTTTCTGCCCAGCTGACATATTCGCCTTGTCTAACCTTCCAACGCAGCGACATTCACCTTATATGACAGCCTTCCGTTCTTTTCTTTCTTTCTTTTTTTTCTCATTTGATACCTGATGATTTTTTTTATGCTGTTTTTGTCTGCAATTACTTGGTACCATGTTATAATTATATATATTTTTTGCCACAGTTGCAGAATGACAAGCGTTTGCTTGTACTGACACCTAGAGGACGTTATCTGTCAACGCATGCGTATTTGTGACTCAATTTCTTTTCTTTTTTCTTTTTTGCGGTCTCCAGCAATATTGTAATTTTGTTTTGTGGTACTGTTTATTTATTAATATTATTCATATCATATTCATATATTTGTATTAGTATGTTTATAATTAAATGTGCTTAACATTACAGTGTTATGATATATATATATATATATATATATATATATATATATATATATATATATATATATATATATATGATTTTATTTATATCTTTTGTTATTTTGTGTTGTTGCTGCTTTTGTACTGTGCGGCGCTCCGTCATGACGTCATGACGCTGATCGTGCGGACGTGATGATCAGCAGATCCAGAACCTGGAAAAGACAAACAGGGTGAGTGAGTGGAACACGTTGTCCTTTACCTTGAAAACGCCTTAAAAATAACGACACATCACTATTAAACCTGTGTCATATAGATCTATAATAGCAGAACAGCGTGTCGACGAGAGTTTGACGCTAATGTCACGTGTTCGCTGTGCTTTAATCGTGTTTGAAGTGAAAGTGAGCGGATCATAACAGTGTTGGTTTGAGGTGTTTACAAGCTGATCTATGGGGTAAACAAGACAGTCTGTACTCATATACATGTGTATGTGACAGAGTTTTACATTTAACCGCAATTTATGAAGTGTGTTATTATAAGCAAGGAAAACAAGGACTTTTATGTGTATTTTTGAGTAAAATATTTAATACAATATGACAAAGAAACACTCAAGTCTAAAATATTATACATATAATACAAGTTGTTTTATCATATTTAACCTTTTTAAAACAGTTATGTAATTTATATAACTTATGTAATTTAATTTTATATAATACTTGTCTATGAGAAGCCACACGTTTCTTTTTACGTGTATAGATTTATTTATTGTATTTTACATTATATATTATTGTATTTTCTCATTATTACGTATTTTAATATGAAGTAAGTTCAGTCTTTAAAATGAATGTTTGCTATATTTGTGTTTGCAGGTTGAAGTGAAGTGGAGCTGTGCACAGCATTATGGCGAGTGTGAGTATCACTCATCATCATATGATCATTCGATGAGTGGGTGTTGATGTGTGTGTAACGCTGTGTGTGTGTGTGTGTGTGTGTGTGTGTGTTGAATGATGCAGGTGCTGTGCCGGAGGGTTAGACAGGTCAGCCAGTCGTCTGTGGTTCACACACTGGTTCAGAGGATCGTGGCTGTCAGAGGGTTTTCAGCCGCTGGTTCTTCTGGATCAGATGAGCCCTATATAGCTGTACCATCTCAAAACTCAGGTCATTATGAAGGTTTCTGTTACATGAACGTGATATATATTTATTTATATGCTTGCTATACTATAATATATGCCATTAGACTATATATATATACGGTTTCATGTTTCTTGCTCTTGAAGAAAAAATATGGTAATTTAAAATAATTCATAATTCTAAATAAATAAATTATATATATTTATTTATTGCTTATTTATATATTTATGGTGTATAACAATACAAATGTGATTTATTTTATTTATATATGTCTATATATTATTTACATATATATATATATATAAAAATGTTAATACATTAACATTAATTGTTTAGTATTATAGTGTATAACAATGTAACATTTTATATATGTTAATATATATATATATGTATGTGTGTAAATTGATACATTTTATTATATTAATATATTTGTATTCATTCATACATTAAATGTTTGTAAATGGTGTTTCTGACAGGTCCTACCACAGTATGGCCAGATGAGACAATGGGTCCGTTCGGGCCTCAAGATCAAAGGTTCCAGTTGCCAGGCAACGTGGGTTTCGACTGTCACCTCAAAGGTACCGAGTTACAGATGAAAGTCCCGGTCCACCGGACGGTCCCGGATGTTTTAACCACCCCTTCTAGCGCAGAGAGGCACGAGTTCATACTCGCACAGTTCGTCAATGAATATCAGGTAAAAATCAGTTTTATGGTAAAAAATTCTTCAGTTTTGTTCTTTATTCTTCCAATGACTGAGTTGATTTGTGATGTTTAGGGTAAAGAAGTTTCTCTCATGGCGCAGAGAGTCAGTAAAGCTGAACACTATTTCAGTCAGTCAAATGTGGAGTGTTCCATGCATTCCTGTCCAGAGCTGCTGAAGAAAGGTACGCACATATAAAATACCTGTAAAGCATCTTTAAAGTTACTTGAACAGTTTTTTAATAACCAAATCCTTGTCTTGACAGAGTTAGAGCTGTTTTTCCCAGTGCTGCCAATGAGTCCCATCACTGTCGTCACAGTAACACAAAAGAACCAGAAGTTGGGAACAGAGGAACTGAACAGAGATCAGGAGGAACTACTGGATCATGTGAGTTTGGCTGGAAAATTACATATTGACTTAAAAAAAATACATATTTTTTAATTGTACATATTTATTTATATATTATTATATTATACTTATACATTTGACATTTTAATATTAGTGTATACATATAGCATATTTTGTATGAAAATAATTTCTGTATTACAATGATAAGGAATACAAAAAAAATGACAAGAGTAAGATATTGAAGATTAAAAGTGCTTGATTGTCCTAAATATATCTATTGATAATATAAATATATGATACAACATTGTGAGGTAGGTAAGATTTTTAAAAATGTTTTTGTAAGAAGTCTCTTCTGCCCCCCAAATTATTGCATAAAAAATACAGTAAAAACTGTAATATTGTGAACATTTTTTTTACATTATAATGTTAAATAATTTATTCCTGTGATCAAAGCTGCATTTTCAGCATCATTACTCCATTCATTGTCACATGATCCTCCAGAAATCATTATAATATGCTGATTTGATGCTCAAGAAACATTTATTATTATTATCAATGTTGAAAACAATTGTGCTGCTTCAAATCTTTTGTAACAAATGTCTTTGAATGCCATGACCTTGATGTGGTTATGATAAATTTTCCCATTTCGTCAGTAAACTGTAAAGTAAAGATGTGACGTCTTGTTGCAGTTTGTCAGCGGTGCTAAAGAAATCTGCTTCACGCTGTGGAGAGGAGGATACTGGGCCGATTTCATCAATCCATTGTCAGGGAAAGCTGTAAGTAACCTTTATCTCTGTCGAAACAGATGCGTACGTACTAAAAAACAAAGTTTTTCCTTTGCGTCTTTCGTGTACAGGTGACAACATTAGGCCCGTTTCCATTAAAGTCCCTGTAAAGGCAGTTCTAAAAAAAAATTCTAAACAAATTATAAATGTTAGAAATGTATTGCTAAATCATATTACAAAGACTGTGCACTGTGAAGTACTGAATTGTGGAGTTAGACCGTTAAACAGTTTTTCACCGCTGCTGTGTTCCGGATTTTTTGGGCGGGGCTAAAACGGGGGCTCGATGACGCACTGGAGCCCCTGAGCTCCTGGACACGCCCCTACTTGATGACGCACTGGAGCCCATTCACATCAGTTTGCAACTCAATCGCGACTGAGTTACTGTCAGTACTATTAGTTATTACATCCTACAGTTTGCTAGCTAGCTATGCCTTCGTCACGGAAATGCGTATTACCTGGATGAGATCACGTACAAAACAGATCGGTGTCCTTATTTAAATTTCCGAAAAACTATCATATCAACAAGAGGTGGATTAATTTTGTGAAGAGCCACCTTGATGGAGAGCTGAGGATCACCGCCAAAACCTGCATCTGTAGTGATCATTTTACACGGGATAGTTTTATAAACTTTCGTCGGAGACAACTGGGATTCATTCACTAAATCCGCTGTTACTGGTGAATGTGGCCGAACCGACTATCTCCCGCCTCGGCCTTCATCCTCCCGTCGCGCCGACAACTGGTGCCATCATCGGCAGTGCGTGCCCACCAATGAGTGTAAGTTGCCTTGTGTTCTTATGTTATAATTATAGTAGGTAGTCCAGGCTCGAACATGTATGGCTTTGTAAAACAAATTAAGCTGCTAGGAGCATCCATTCCGGCTGTAGCGGTGACAGTTGAGTGTTGTGAGTCGACGGCAGCGAGCTTTCCTGCGAGTGGGCGTGGTTTCAGCGCAGCCAGCGGACACGCCCCCAGCATTTGAGAGCAGAGATACTGCTCATTTTTCCAAGATTTTGATCGCTTATTTTATGTACTTGCCGGCTTTTTTATCATTAACATTTGGCTGGGTGGCTAATAACACATTTTTCTGTGGTGTGACAAACTCAGAACACATACTTAATTTTGACTTTACAGGGACTTTAAAGATTTGCGCAAAACTTTTGCGATTTTTTTTTTCTAAATATCGACAAAAAACTATTGCGAAATGACGCCGTTTCGATTAACTGATGTTATGCAACTAAAACGTCATTTTTTCCTCTCGCGATAAGTCAAAAATCATGGTAACGGACGTTGTTAAGTTTATATATATCACAGCCACGTACCGCACTAGACGTTATTATTATTAATGGAAGGAAACGTAGGTGTGTTATCCAAGCATTAATGGCAAGGAAAGACCCTTATACTGTGAGCGGCACATATGAGTTGTTTCTGGGTGTTTCTCCCTCATTTCTGCTCTGAGGTCTTGATTGTGGCATTTGTTTAAGGTTTAGAATCCAGTATTTGTGTCATTCTTTCTTCTCAAGAACTCGTATTCTGTCCAAACACACCGCGCCTTCTAAGTCAGATGACCTGTAAATGCGCAAAAACTGTTTCCATTGCCGTTTTGCGTAACATTCCTTTTTCGAATTGCCTGAAAAACCACCTCATGCGAGCGCAAAAACTTTTTTGCAATAAATGGGAGTTTTTGCGAAATTGACGTGTTTCAATTGAGCGTATTTTCACTTCGCAATTTCAATTTGCGTAATTTGAAGGGTAATGGAAACGCGGCTATTGTCACGGATGTTCACACAGATCCACGGAAACGACTAAAATCGCTGTACTATTCATGCCAGGCCAGTAGATGGCGATGTCACTTTGTAAAGAAACACTACGCTCCTATAGACTTTATGCGTCAGAGAAACGAGGCCGCCGCCATCTTTAGAATATTGTTTTTTAACTTCCGTTTTGCGGTCGCTCTGTATATTTCTATGGCATTTCTGTCCAGGAGTAATTAGCTTTTGAAGTGGATTTACTTAATGTAAAGTTAACAAAAGTTATCCTGAGGACTGTAATGTTTAAAGCAGATGACTAAACAAATGTCAGTCGACTGGGAAGATTTTAAAACGAGACGTTCATTAATAAACACGCAAGATCGCTGTGAAAATACAGACCGGAAGTCAAAAGACAACGAGCGCAGCGCTGAAAAGGGGCGGGGCTACATAACTTCTATAGACTGAACATGTAATATGCATGATGTCACTGTTTTCATGAATTTGCATTTTTGTAATTTACATGGAAATAGCATTATTGTTTTCAAAAGCTTGCGTTTCCAGGCTCCCAAAATGGCGTTGCCGTGTGAAGTTTTAAAGTGTTGTGTAAACAGCCCTTAAAAGGTTTTTGTACATTCATCTCTAAGTATTTACAAGTTCAGAAAAGCATGTATTTTTCTTATTGCAGTTTTTTGGCGATCAGACGACGGACTCCGTTCTCCAGCAGGACGTTCAGCCTCACGCTGGCTTTCACATCGAGGACCTGGCGTCTTGTACGGTCATACGTCACGTATCAAAGGAGACGCCCACTTTTGTGTTGACGCTAATCACTAACGCGCCTTCCAACAGTCTGATCATGGAGAAACTTCTTCAAGGACACTCCAGCTCTTCAGAGGAAGGGGACTGATGGACGTTTTATGCACAGTATTTCTACCAAAAAATAAATAAATAGTAGTTTCTTAAAATGAAAGAGATTTTGAATACGAGATGTTACAAAAACCGTGCTGTTGTGAGCCGATTCAGAAAACATTTATTAATTTATTTATAAAATATGAACAAAAGGTATTTTCTAATTAATACACAGCAAAACATTTAAAATCAGTTCTGAAACCACATGGTGCTTTACAACACATCAGCCTTTAGTCACGCCGCTGACTTGAGAGTGCGTACGGTCGGTAAAACGTCATCTAGGGTCAAGACGTCTGAAAAAGAGAGGAAACTGGAACTCAGCTAGTGCCACAACATAATGTTAATGTCTGTGTGATGATGTTTTTAGGAGAACTTGAGATCTGCGCTTTCATGGTTTAAGTTCAGATACACTAGAATACAGATGTACTGTATGTACTTTTCATTTGAGTTTAACTGACTCCTGTTGAATATGAATAAAGTTTGGTCTCACCCAGAGTTTGCAGAAGTTCCAGTATAAATGAGTGGAAAACCGGAAAGAATTCCTCATGTTCCTTCAGCTTGACAATGATACTGTAAAATACAAATGTCACTATGAAAACACTTGCTGTCTGTCATTCACTTGCAGTTTCCAAATGAAGAAATGAGCCTTTGTGTATTTTGTGTAAATTGTTCCTGAATTGATATTAAATTGACGCACTTTGACGCATTTTTAAGCAATCATGCTTTCTCAAATGAACTCAAATGCAAATTTAAGACCATTTTCATATTTAATTTCATTTTTATAAACCATTTTTACATAAATGAAAGCAATAAATTGTCAATTTACATGAAAGGTTGGCAACACTATAAGGTTCAATTCATTAATGTACTGGTTATCATAAAATAATGAGCTAAACTTACCTCATACACTTATTTAACACTACAAGTTATAAATTATTGTATTATGAAAACATGAAACAAGTATATGTATAAACTTAAATACTGTAAAAACATTTTCATTGTTAGTTCATCATACCTAATGCAAAAACTAATGTAAACAAATTGAAATATTATTCTTTAGATGGTTGATGCATGAAATTAAATGAGAACATGTATGCTTTAGTATTTTTTTTTATAAATCATTCTAAAAATAAATAGAAACATTGAATGTCAGTTTGTACAAGAAGTTGCATAATGGATAAAAGCATCTGCTTAATGTAATGTAAGACCTTTGTAACATTTAAAGTTCAATCGCCAACATAAGTGAATGTATTATAAAATTTGTTAATTACTTTTTATAAATTACATTTTTAACACTAAAAAATGTTTGGTTCATTATTAGTTCATGATATCTAATGCATTAACTAATGTAAACAAATAGAATATTTGTTGATGCATGGAATTAAATGCGAAAATGGATATTTAATCATTTTATATATGTATATATATAAAAACCATTCTTACATAAATTGAAAGATTGCATTGAATCAATTTACATGAGCTGTAAATCATTAATTTAATATATTTCGTTAATTACTACGAATACAAATGTTAATTGATGCAGATTTTTAATCTGTTAATACTTTAGGTTTGATGAACAATATTTATTAATCGGGTAAATGTTAATGTTTTGAACATTTCAAGTTGTATAAATTAAAAAGTAGAGTTGATAAATGATGGGAAAACACTGTTTAGTTAGTTCACGCATTAGCTAATGCTAACAATCATAAAGTGTTGCCTGCCACATAGTTTTACACACATTTGTTCTGCATTGAGCACAATCAAAAATTCAAACAAAACATGGACATACCTGTCAATGTCGCTGCTTTCCAGAAGGCTGTGGAGCTCCTGACTTGCTACGTTTCCTGACTGGGACACAATCGCGGCAACTTTGTTGACAACCTCGCTAGGGGGCGCTCTGTCATCTATCACAAGATATGACAACATTAAATCAGAGAGGATGAGGAAGCTCACACTCAAGTCAAGTAGATATGCTCAGACATCTCAATACCCAATTCCAGAACATCTCTGAGGTTCCTCATGGCGTTGTTCATCTCGCCCAGCTTGGTGTAGACCTCATTCATGCGAGGATAGATTCCTGTCAGCGACGGGGCGTCGAAGAGTTTCTGGAAGTGGGCGACCATGGACTCCAGGGTGTGTCTGGTGGGACTCCGCAGAACCTAAGGAACGGCGAGAATATCATCAGCTGGTGGATTATTAAGAACGCTAAGGGGAGAATTGAGTTTAGGAGAAGAACCTTGTCTTCTGATGCCGTCTCATCGAGAAGCGTGTCGACGATAAGCATCAAGTCTTCCACCCGGACAGAATCTAAAGGTGTGGTAATGCCGCTCTCGGGCTGCCATGGCAACAATCTCTTCTCCAGCCTGATGAGGGCACGATGAAGATCCTAGTAAACCAAAGCAATCACATTCAAACCCAATGATTTCCTTCTGCAGTTAAGGTGAGGTCACATTAGCAATATTTCAGTATGAGCTGTGCTTCATACATCACTACACTGTTGACAGTCAACAATGCACCTTTTTTTTAGGGATGCACCAATATGAAAATTTTGGCCGATACAGATGACCGATAATTATGTATATTTAAAAGCCGATATATTGGCCGATAAATCTAAATCCAAATTTTTATATAATTTTGAGAGCTTGATTACAAAAACAAAAGTCTCACCATTAAATGTCACGTCCCAAGCACAAAGTTATAATGTTCTCATTATAATTTTATGTAGCCTATATGAATTTGTTGCACTTTACTGTATTTTCCTTTTTGAAGTAATTCCAATCATATTTCAAGCAATTTAAAACCACCATGGTGAATAAGTACCCTGGAAATCCAGAGTTATCGCGAGAGCAAGAGCAAGCGAGTTTACTCTGGGGTTGAGTAATGATGCTCATTAAATATGCCCTTGTATCCGAGCTGCACCAATCACATCGGGTTATCTGATATAGGCGGGCCAGAGGCGAGCTAAATAGATGACGACAGCGCTGTGACGTCAAAGTCATTAGTAACATTACAAGGTGGCTGTGGATGAACACCAGTTGTTTGAAACGGCTTTGGTCGCTACAATGAACGAGTTAGACTTGGCTTTTTATCTAAAACAGGAACAGAAGACGGCGCTCGAATCGTTCCTTTGCAAGAAGGACGTTTTTGCTGTTTTTCCGACCGGATACGGCAAGAGTCTAATCTACCAGTTAGCTCCGCTGGTAGCTAAGCAAATGGGGCTTGTTGTGATTGGTCGTAGTGTTATCCAATTGCGTGCAGTGAGATTTTCAAATGCATGCTTGGTGCCGCCCCTCGAGCTGGCCGATTTTCATTAGTCGATGCCAGGTCTGGATTTCCAGGCTAGTGAACAGGTGTCTCAGCTGAAGGAAATAATAATAAACTGAAATGACTGGATTTTGCATGTGAAGAGTCATCGAACGGTAAATTTGACCACACTTTTAGTTAAATAAAAATTTCGGCAAAGTTTTGTGGCCTCAATATATACGGTCAATAGTGTAGCAATGAATGAAGTCACTTTTCTGGATTTTTCTGGATTTCTGGACTGTCAACAGTATAACGATGTACGAAGTCACTGTCAAACCAAACAACTTTCAGGTTGTCAACACGGCAAATCCACATAACAAACTTGTACCCGTTGCGAAATCTGAGTGGGGAAATCTTTCACCCTCAAGCGAGGATTGCGTGGATTCCTACTGAAATGACTGAATTTCACCCACGAAATTTCACCGAACAAAGCTAAATGTGACCACACCTTTAGCTAAATTCATTGCCCAAAAGTTAACCAGATTTTACTCACTGCTAGAGAGGTTAATTGTTGGCTCCAAACATCCAAGGTGGAAACAATCAACTCAGACTCCGCCTCCCGGCCGAGCTCTAGGTTAGATTGAACACGCTGCCTCAGCAAACCCAACGGAGCCCTCGGATTGGTCAGGACAGTGGTGATGTCATGTAGGATCTGCCAGGTAAATCAGATCATAATGTCAGAAAGGCATCGGCTACGTTCCGAATGGAATAGTAGCGCACTGCAATCTGTTTTAAAATAGTATGTTAAATAGCATGCGTTATGCAAAATATGCTTGTCACATGACCTCACTTACAGTTCATTCAGCAAGTTGCATCATTTTTGCATACAAAAATCTTATCTTTCGTCAGTCCGATTAAATAATGAGTCAAAAACGTATTTGTCGCATTGAAAACAGTCGAGTAGAATTTTATACATAAAACCATATTCTATGCATACAGCGAATCAGTTTTTAAGTTCACCTTCTCCAGTTTGGTGGCAGATTCAGCCTGTTTGCATCGAACTTTCACCGCAGAAATGAGATGATTGACGTTTTGCACACCGAGTTCCGTACAAACATCCTGAAAAACAACCAAAAACATGTAAACCTCTAAAATCTGATACTATTATAGTTTTTATACGTTTAAAAAAAAATGCATATTTTGTTTTCATTTGAACTAAAAAGTGAGCAATTTTGTAGTGTTTTTGTAATTTAAATTTTTTAATGTCTATATGATTTTTTTCAGTAATAGTTACTTTAGTACATCAAGTAGAACTAAATGAAAATGAGAAAAGCTTAAATAAAATGTTTATATTTTAATTCAGTTGACATTTATTTTATTTTAAGTAACACATTTTTGTATGGGTTTAGTTAACTATAAAACCCTGCTTTGCTGATTTAGTTGTGCATCTACTAATTAAAATAATACATTTTTAATTTATTTTTTAAATCACAATTACTGGGTGAGGATTTGTAATAATAATAATATATATGTATTTTTTAAATATAATTAATAAAAATAAGCCTCCCCAAAATAAATAAACAAAAATAATTTGCAGGGTTACTTGTGTCCAATGACTTTCAGTTGTTCGCAATTACTAAACAAATAAAAATTTAAAGGTGCATTGCGCAAGTCTCTGAGTTTTTGCAGAACTATGCCCCCTCTGGCGACAAGCGAAACTGCAATGTAGGCAATTTAATAGGCCCAGTCTCAAATTCCGACCCAAATCCCTCTTATTTATTTTACTGTACAGGATTATAGAGGCAAACGCAGTGATCAGAGAGGGGCTCATTCAGCCCATCAGACAATTGTTCAAGCATGTATGGGTTAGAAAAACGGGTATTTTTAACATGAAATGTTGCGCAATGCACCTTTAAATAATAAATATACAAATAAAACGCATAAATATTAGAACAGTAAATACAAATCTCCACATACCGTAAGGTGTCTCTTGCAGTTGTGTGCGTCCAGGTGCTGGATGCTGGCATTATCCGTGTTAGGCGTCTCAGCCGAGTCCTGTGGTTTGAGTGCTTGAGATGACCTGTTCAACAAGTCATTCGTTAGCTTGATTCATTAGAAGAAAACAGTGTTCGCTCTCTGCAGATCTTACCTGATGTTGCTCTGCTGAATCATTCGGTCCAAGCGTCTCAACTGCTTTTTGCAGGTCTTGAGTTCTTTTATGGTGGGTCTAAAACATGAAACATTAAAAATGTCACCAAATAAACCAATTGCAAAAGTCAGGTACTGAAAGTAAAAACTAAATTTTCTCCATCGAGAAATTGATTGAAAAAGTAGGACGCTAATGCTACTCTATAGGAAAAGCTCCAAAAATGTGGTATCAACCTAGACTCCAGATCTTCTTTTAACCGCTGGATTTGGGTCCTGAGTTCTTCTCGCTGGGCTTTGGTCTCCCTCAGCTGCTCCTGGTATGACTGCAGTTGAACAGAACCATGTTTACATGTCAAGTCGGCGAACAGAAATCAAACTTTTATCATTAATCATACCTTTAAAAGGGTTTTATAGTTGGAGGAATAGTCAATGGCATCTTTCTCCACTGTGGATCTGTTCTTCTGGGAGTTTGAGGAGTCCTTCTCTCCTGAGCTGCTTTTATACAGTCTGCAGGAAAACGTGACACTGATGTTTTGAGGAGTTTCATCAATAATTGAAATATAAAATATTTCATATGCTTACATTAGTTCATTACGTAGCTGTTGTATTTGGGACTCGTACACGTCAATGACGTCCAAAATCCTTTAAAGAAACAAAAACAGTGTCAGCTTCTGCAAGCCCAGAAACAAATTAGTTCTTCTCTTGCAATTACTGTGTTGTTGTTTTTTAAATACTTAAAAAAAAAAAAAAAAAAAAATATATATATATATATATATATATATATATATATATATATATATATATATATATATATATATATATATATATATATATATATATATATACAGTGCTATGCAATTAAGGCATTAAGTTCAGTTTCCAAAAGATGATTTTTTATTCCTCTTTTTAGTCAACTTTAGCATGGGTGTCTAAACTTATGCATAGCACTGTATATATATATATATATATATATATATATATATATATATATATATATATATATATATATATATATATATATATATATGTATATGTATAAATGATTTATAAATGATTTTAGAAAATGTAAAATTGTTTTGTAAAAATCAATAAAATTAAGGTCATCAAAAAATTTCTAATGTAAATAATAAAATGATAATTTAAATAATAAATATAAAAATAATTCAATTAAAAGTGAAATTTATAATTTATTACAATATTGACAACATTCTATAATCTATTTACGCTAATGACTTCCTATTGTTTGCTATTACTTGGTGAGTATTTTTAATAATAATAATAAATAAAAGAAAATAGAGATTTATGAATATTGTTTTTGAAAATTTTGAAACATTTTAAACAATAAAAATAATTTGCAGTGGTACTTCTGACCAATGACTTCCACAATTACTAAACAAATTCTAATTTAAATAATAAATACACAAATACAAATATATTAAAATAATAAATATAATAAATACAAAAAATAAGAATTATGAGAGATAACTGAACTATAAATTATAAATTAAAATGCAATGTAATTCAAATAAAATCGAATTAAAAAATAAATTCTATTTTTTTTAAATACAGAAAAAAAACGTTTCCAGTTGTTCGCATTTTTGTAAAATTCTAACTCTTTGAATACTTTTGACCAATGACTGAGTTGTTCACAATTATTAAAACAATTGTAATTTAAATACTATATTTAATAAAAAAATATTATTTTTTTATTTATATATATATATATATTATTATTATTTTATTTTTTGTAAGATTGTATTAATTTCCATGACATAAACACACAGCCGATCCCATGATCCTCTTTGGCACTCACTGCTGGTCGGTGGTGGAGTTGTGTCGGGCTGATCTGCGGTGGATCTGTTGGAAAGCCTGGTTCTGGCGGGTCACACGTCTCTCCTCGTCCCGCACAACGTACTGGAGCTTCTTCTGCAGATGAGACACTTGCTCCTTCTCCTGAGAAAGCTTCTGCTCCAGAGACTGAAGGCGCTTCTGCACGGACACACAAAACAACAGCTTTTAATACTGATAACTAGAAAGCATTTCATTTAAAGGTGCAGTAAGCGATTTCTGAGAAACGCTGTTAAAAGTGGATCAGACTGAGCACCAAAACACACTTGTTTTGTGTCCACTCATGATGGGGGAGGAGAGAGAGTGTTATTAAAAAAAAAGCATTATTTTGCTTCGCTTCAGCCTTGATAAAGAGACATCCACTCTCGCATTGTGTGTTTGTGCATTTTGGGGGAGGAGCAATGAAGGGAGGGGTGTGTTTGTTTGGGTTGATTTCAAATATCAACAGTTTCTTATAAATCGCTTACTGCACCTTTAATGCATGAATACCTCAGCATCTCTCTTTTCCTGTTGCAGCTGTTGGAACTGGCCGTGCTGTTGGGCCGCTTTACTGATGTATGAGTCCTCCAGGTCTTGAACTTTGACCTTCACCCCATCCAGGATGCCCTCCAGCTCGACAGCCCTCTGAGACTGCTGGGCGGCTCGCGTCTGATGCTGCTGCACTTCATCTCTGAAAATGACGAAAGCATCTTAGCATCTGCTAGTTTTGCACTTTCAGTTGGCATAGATCAGCTGTGTTGTGAACACGTCTGTCCTGTCAGCTGATCTCATATCCCTACACTCATCTCGGATTATATCACATTACAGCAGGTGGTCAGCACCACTATCGTTTACATTATTGAGCATGTGCTCGTCCAGGAGCCTCCCTGGAGAAACAACATGTGCTAAACAATTCAAATATAAAAGAGCCATTTGAATATATATGATGAAATGCCAATCGAGAAAGGAGTGAAAAACATATGTACGTAAAGTAATACTTAGTGTCGAGGTCACGTTTTACCCCAAAATGATATTTTGCATAAAGAAAACAAAGTCTACTTTTAAGAGACCTAGGATTTTTTATTGTGACATTATTTTCATAAAACATAAGAACATCTTTCTTTGAAAATATCATCACCGCAATGAATAAAAAAAACTGTAATATAGTAATGAAATTCTTGTTGATATATATATATTTTTAATTAAAATCAGTACAAGATATATAAACAATGATGGATAAAACCTTTTTTTTCACATTACGGTAATGAGAATTGTCAAAAAAATAACGTCGCAGTGCAAGCATTTGTAATGGCTCCAAAATTATGCTTGACTTTATAATATATAATTTATAATTTAATTTACTTGATTTAGAGGTTCTTAAATTAAAATACACAACATTTTTATTTAGTACATGTTTAATCATTACAAATAAACGATACTTTTTAGATTTTTTTTCATGCAACTATTTTTAATTTTTAATTATTTTTCGGTTATGGTCAATAAACAAAATGACTGTCGATATTGTATACTCTTTTGTCTGAAAATTAGACTTTAATTTTGGCATTACAGTAATGTGAATTGGGGGGAAATGTGTTTACTTGTCATAGAGAAAAAAAAAATCGTTTATGCAAAATATAATTTTGTACTTTTTCATTTTAAGGTGAAAAATGGCCCGGATATGGTAACAGGTATGGTGAAATTCACTGTACTAAACATACGTAATTTGTGTCATTACCCAATTATATAAACATAATAAAGACTCTACTATAATAGAGCGTATTAATTATGCATCTGTGAATGCTGGACTCACTTTAATTGGCTGTTGGACTGAATGAGCTCTTGAATTAGACCTTGTCTCCTTTCAGAATCCGACAGCATAGTCTTCAACATCATGCGGAAGTTAGATGCAGACTTGCGCTCTAACAAAACCAAATCTAGACAACAAACAAACATCATCACAAAAATGCACTGACACAGAAATGTTGGTCGGTTCTTATAATTAATATTTATTTATTTGGTCAGTAGCCGGAAAGATAACTGATATTATACATCCATTCTGTTTTTGTTTGTTGTCTTTTATCTTTTATCAGCACAAAAATATCTAGAATTTTATCATTTTCTTATCTAAACATTATAATTTACATAGCCCTGATTTTATCTGTCCGAATTTGCTGGGAGTCATTTATAACAATTATATAAAACAATTATGACAGATTGACCAATATATAGTACATGTAGTCAGCAATATATTGTGCTTCTCTAAAAACAATTAACAACTGTAAAAACAGCTAAATATTAAATAGACACATTCAATCACTAAAAATAGTAAAATGTCCATATTATTTAATTATTGAGATATAATTAATATTTAATACATTTATATATAATTTAAATACATAAATATTAACATATCACACGAACACATATTACCTGCAAGGTTCTTGTTCTCTGTTGGATCTGCAAAGTTGACAGGTTTGAACCCATGATGCTGCAGCAGCCTGTTCACAGCGTCCCACTCTCTCTGCTCCTGCTGCAAGAGCATTGCAACACGTTAAACTCACACGCATTATTACATGTGACCTCATGTCATAAACTAATGCATGCTGAAACATCCGAAATAATTGCAAACATATCTGAATAGTCTCAATTCTGCCACCTGAAACTGGCTGTAGGTCCACAAAAACACGTATGTTTTGTCCCTGGACTGCAATGCTGCAGTCAGAGCTTTTCTATCCATCTTTATCTAAGCCAATCACACATGAACTATGAGCTACAACACTATTTTAAGCATCTTCTCATGTCTTCCACCTTTCCTCCGACCTGATCGGCACTGCAAACCCCCTCTTATCCATCCACAGCAGGTGGAGGGAACCGACACAGATCGGATTACTATCCCTCCTATCAGAAAGAACAATAAGAAACACCCCGACATGATGGACCTGCTCACCTGCTCCATCCTGAGCTGAAACCCTGTAAGAAAACAGATGCATGTTTAGTTTGTAATGCACCTTGATGGAACTGCATTTACACACATGCATTGATTAAAAATGACATTTAGTTTGTCAATTTGTGTAAGATATGGTATTAAATGCTAATACTTCAGGGAATACAATGGTATTATCATGTATTTGTGAACTAAAAGTAGTGTTTAAAGACATACTAACAAAAAAAAATAAACTGCAACCATACTACAGTATTCTTGGAAGTAAAGAAAGTTAGTACTATTAAAAAAAAGTATATTATTTCAATACCATGGCAAAATATGATACTGCAATGCCCAAAAACATGGTATTACCATGGTAAACACAAAATAAGCAGTATAGAAACACTGCAGGAAAAACAGTGTCTACAAATGCGGCTTGAATTACATTTAAGTAAAACATTTCCAAATAAATGAATATAAACCATACCTTAAAACACTGATGATTAATTACTAACCTATTACGCGTTCAATTTATCATTTTATAAACGGACCAACACTCTGTTTATTGTTTCAAACCGGTTTCAAATAACAGCGGAAACTGATGGACGAAACACATCCCGTATTTAGACCAATAGGATGACAGAATGACTAAACCACGCCCATTACGTAGTTTGCGCCTCAGTACTGACGTTTCCCTCTTAAAAACTGGCTTGTAGCAACTCGTGTCCACTAGATGGCTGCAGAACCATCAAAAGCGATTTAAAATAAGGTAGGTAGGCTATTATTTTATATTATGGAAATACATCGTACAATATTTAATTATAATATTTATATTTGTTAATAATGTAATAATATTTTAAAGAAGCAGTTGGAATGTATAGGGGGAAAAGTTTGATAATAGTAGCTATCAAAATTGACATAAAATGCAGACAAGACCTGTTCCATAATCAATTTTAACAGACAGCATTTATTGAGCCTCTAATCTCATTCATTGCACTTCCATATTGACGGATTCTGTGGCATTTCGTGTCGCTCTTCTTGTAGTGTGCAGCCATGGTTTGGAAAGGGCAAACTCACCTCTGGATGAAGGTCAGCATGCAAATCTCATCACTATCTGAAAAAGAAAGGGAAGAGAGGGGGGGGGGGCTTTCAAACAGCAGCATCATAATTATATGTAGGGAAATTACTAGACTAATATTTTCACATCTGTAAGGTAGCATACATTTGTAATAACATAATTTCGTATAATTATTTGTAATACAAATTTAAATCAAATAAGAAATTCAGGTAAGATGGGTCACATATGTGTTACAAAGGTTAAAATTAAAAGCCATTAGGCCAACATTACGTAATAACGTAACTTTTACAAACTGAAATGATGTTTCGAGACCAGGTCGTCGAGACGAACACGCGCAATGATATTCCCGCCTTGGAGGATATGCGTCATTGATGAAGACGACAAATTACGTGAGTAAAATACCTGAGTAAAATAATGCTTCTGAAAAAGACTTATTAGATTATACGCGATATAAAAGATTGTCAGATTTGAAAATATGATTTTTGTCAACATGAAAAATGTAGGCCTACGTATCACAATCCATGAGGCGAAAACTGCCTTTCCTGAGGCAAAATATGCCTAATTTCCCCAGATAATGTGAAAATTACCAAGGTAACTATTGTCATAAGTTCCAAAGTTATTTGTTACCAAAGTTATATTATTATCGCTAGTGTAAAATCATAATGAATTAATATCAGGTCTCCTTCAAACAGTGGATGGCAGATATCCTTAGCCTATTGTATTATTAATTTACTAATTTATTCAGTCTTTTTCTGTGCTATACGAAAATGAACCATGGTTTTATTGTAGCCAAGCAAGTAAAGTGTAACTTAGTAGGCTAACCATGTTTTTTTGGCGGATTGATTACCATTTGTATGATCAGAGCTTTACAATACCATGGAACTATGGCTAGTGTAGCAAAACAATGGTTAATTTGTGGTTACCATGGTTTATCTAGGCTATATTAACCATGTTTTTTTGTTTTGTAGTAAAACCATGGTAAATTTCACGTTGGATTCCGCGTTCTTAGAAGCACATTTCTTCATCCTGACATGTTGAGCAAGTAGATCATGTTTTCAGCAGCAGGTGAAAGATTCATGATGCTACATTAACTCAGGTAAGATGGTGTCTGTTGTTCTCCGGTCTGTTGACATTAAAAGGCCTGGAAGGTCCATTAAGTAGTTTAATGGCGGCAAATCGAAGGAATAAACGAGCTGTGACAAATGAATCGAGGTGCAGAGGTTTCTGGATTAAAGACACTGGCAAATCAATGTTATCAAAACAGTGTAGGCCAACTCATCCATCGATTTACTCTAGAACTTGACTAAGGCCAGCTGAAACTTAATGATTGTTATCGACTTATATATTAAAGTTGTTATAAATTGAACTGTTTATGGATCAGTTTAGATCTGCGAAATACAAATTGAACCAATATATTGAACTTTTCGTGCTTTGTCTGAGATTTCGGTCATAAGTACTTGAGTCAGTTTTCTTTGAGGTAAAATGCTTTCATCAAAAAGCCCCTGACATTTCTTTTTTTTTTCACACTTCAAATCATGTTATCTCACTTTGGCAATTTGAAGCAACCAAAACAACCGACATGTTGTGCTCGCACACAATGCCTTGAAATTACGCTCAACAAAAACTGTTTAAGTGGAGTGAAACGCACGACTATGACTCCAACGACAAGGGCAGAAAGAGCACAGCTTTTCTCTTTTTACACACTTCACCTCCTGAAAGGCAATTTGGAGATAAAGGTTGAAGCTGGAAGCCATGAAAGGCGTCTAACGCTAATCCTGCCTCACCTCGAGTCTGATCGAACTCTGAAAATCATCCGCAGATCTCTTGTTTCTTCCCTAAACCGTAAATACATTTCACAGTTCACACAAACGGAGGGCAGCTTTCTTCTTCTCGCACTGGAAGTTCTCTGAAGCTAAAGATGGTGCAGACAGATGGGGGAAGTTTTTAAAGTTTTGATGGCCGATAAGGTTACTTTATTTTGTTTGTTCAGGTTTCTGTGAAGCGCAGAGATGAGGCAAATCCGTGCCGGGATTATCTCCCACTTTCTCACCTTGCACAGGTGTGGAGAGCTGATATGGTCCAAACCCACATGCTCCCGATGCACCATGGGTAGAAGAGGGACAGCTGTGAGAGGGAAGCCACAGGTTTGTACGGATTATCAGAAACCATTCTCTACTTTCATTCAAAGGGCAGAGTTAAAAATAATGGCTTGAGAATACCTCTCCTGTCTGAACTTTAGTTTGTTTTGGATACACATCGTATATGGGAAAATATTGTTCATACTTCCTTGTTAAGCAAATGCAAAACTATCTTTACAGTGGAATTACTTGCACGCACACTAAAAAAAAAAAGCGAAAATGATTTGGTGCTTAAAATTATTTTCCGGATTTAGTCAAAATGAGATAATATGACAGAAGCCTACAAAATTCTGGCTGGATTAATCACTGACACAATCAAATCAAAAAGACACCAATAAATATACCAATACTACTAATAATATACAGCTATAAATTCTATAGGTTAAACAGACAGATAAACAGATAAACCATTTTATTTTGTGATGCTAAGATTTTATGGTTATTTACGTGTTAGTATATTACTATTTCCATTTAATTCCTACTGCTGTAAATAGTTCATAAATTGCTGTTATTGCATCTCCATATATATATAAAAGTGTAAACAATGTTTCACAAACATTGTACAATATTGGAAAATCATTGGTTAAAATTTGTTGTAAGCCTGTAAAACACACTTGTAACAGGATACAAACATGCTTTCAGGACTCACGACTGATAAATGTTAATGTAAAAAGAGAGAAAACACTCCAGATTTTGAATTAAAGGAGTCACGGATAAAAGCACTTTAGACGAAAGTGTCATTGTTCAAAGCCCAATCCGGCACAACAAGCCTGCGAGCTCAGATAAACACAATTTCACTCTAGTCACTGCGATTACCACACCGCTAATCGCTTCATTTTGCCTGTCGCTATTGCGGGTACACAAAAGGTCATAATTTAGTGGAATTAGAATTCAAGAAACGAATCCACTTGAAACTCTTTTGTTCTTAAGAACGCAGAACACTGATAATGCTTTTTAATCCCTAATTAAATTGTTTGGGTATTTAAAAACTTTCAGGCTTTCAAAAGTCGGTACAATTGCACACAATGCTATTTATTGGAAATTAAACACAACTTTCAGGATTAAGGAAAAACCTTTCTCAATGTCCATTAAGTTTGGTGTTATTTGGGAAACATGAGACAAAAGATTGACGAACCAAAGTAAGTTTTATTTTCGTACAGTACAGCCTGTCCTTTTATTCTTTTCTTCTCATGTGAAAACTCATGCAGCGTTCGAGTCTTTGCTTGGATGCAGCACTTAAAGCAACTTCTGATTCCGGCCCGGCAGAACCAGTTCAAACCGAATCCATGCGGGACTCTAGTTCAGACAACTTAGAGCAACCTGAATTGCAGAACACTGTGGTATCATGGGAATTTTCCAGGACAAGTTCTTGTATCGACATTAAGTTAAGTTCTAGAGTTTATAATAATTCTAGATCTCCTGCTGAGCAGAGACTAACAAAATCCAACAAAAAACAATAAAGGGCCGCTCCCAAATGTTGCTCTCAGTCTTCTGAGAAGTCCACACTTTGGTGATGTAATGCAGCATAGACTGTTGGGTAGAAACCCGCTGTGAAGTTCACACCAGCGCTTTGCAAAAGTGTGCACTGCGGCTTCAAAACACTTTTCTGAATCATAAACGGTCTTGTTGTGTACTTCATGAACACATGCAAACAAGAACACAAATCAACACAGAAGGGCCATTTTGGGAAAGACCAAAGTAACCGATATGAAATCCAAAGCAGTTTTCTGGAATCTGTAACACTGTAATATTTACATAATTACAACCATTGAAAAACATCTGATAATCAAATCCCTCTACCACTTTTTTGTTTTCAAATCAAATTGGTGTCATTTAGTCAATAAAATAGCTTTGCATTCATAATATTAAATGAGATACTGGGTGACAAAATAATCCATTTAAACAGAAAACTAAATTGTTAAATTTACAGTTAAGTGGAAACATAGTTTTAGACAAAAACATACACATAGAAAAATAAAATTTCAAAATAAAATAAAATACAAATGTTCAATATCTCTAAAAGACGCTGGGTTATTGGATTTGACCTAAATGCTGAGTTGAGCCTGTTGGGTAATTGTGTTAGATTATTTTTAGCTACGCATGGACTGGTTAATCAGATATTGGCCGATATATAATTATCTGAGTTATTAAACATCGCCTGATTATTTAAACAGACAATTTATGTTCTATCAATCAAAAGGGATGCAGGTAGTTGCAAAACGCATCTCTAGCTTGGTAATTAATAGCACTTTAATCGCAGTTTGACTTACTTGACCTTAAAGTTAGCTAAATGTGGAAAAGATACTATAGAGAATAAAATTATTAATTTGTATTCTGAGTTATGTACTGAATATCAGTTCCTAGAACTATTGGCGGAAGTACCAGCTTTTTGGTGTGTTCGCACCAGGAACTGGGAAGGATTTTAGTTATAGGAACGTCTTTATGGGGAACTAAATTAGCTCCTACTTCAGAGTAGGGTCTAACCCAGCCCAATAGGAACTACCAGTGACGTAAGAACACACTGATTGGCCGAACGCACGTGAAACACCAGCACCCGCCAGGGGAACATTTCGTTCTCGGGGAACCACCCCGGTGGCAAGATCCCAGAACTACCCGGTGTAAAAGCCCCTAGAAAAACTTCTGTAGTCTCACATTATACTCTGAAGCAGCCAACTAATTTCAAAGCAGCAGAGTAGGAAACCTAACACATATCATATAAATAGAGTAAAAGAGTTTAGCCTGTTAACTGTCATGGAATTGCACTTTTAACTTAAATTGGGTATCATTCGAAAGCTTTAACATTCCAAATTCATCATGTGAAAATGTGTTACAATGGAAACGGTTCTTGAAAACCTAAATTTTTGTGGTATTAATTTCAAATTTGGAACACAACTTGGCTTTGATTTTCTAGCACCTATAGAGTCTTTTTATAAAGAGGCCAACCTTAGGTCTGTATTCAAAAGCATTCATTAATTACAACCATTTATGTTTAGATCTATGCTCAAAAAGGCAGTAAAAAATTTAAAATCATTACAGAGGTAAAATTAAGCGGTCTTGACCACACTAATACATTTTTGTTTGATAATGCATCTTTTTATCTCCGTTTTCGCCTTCCGTCCACATTGAGACAGCGTTTTTGTCAACAAAGACTGAGCTTTATGAAAAACGCACTACTAAGTGGATAAATTTGAAAACGCATTTTTAGTCATGTGACGAATATTGTACCCATACTGTAGACATCTATGGTTATACCGGCATTGTTGTGCCTGCAATATTCTTTCATACAGTAGTGTTGCTAAATAGAAATGTTCCTTTGTACAGTCTTCATATTGCATTCCTACAAAGATGACTGAAAATTTACTCACAATTGCTGTCCTGCGGCAAAACATGATAACAACTGTGTTTTAGACCATGCGATTTTGAGTGCAACCTGGACGCAACACTGAGTGGTGGGATATTTTGCTAATAAAATGATCGTGCCTGAAGAATAGCGTGAGAACTTATTATGTCTGCTCTCTCTGTATCATTTTGTTTCACGTTTGTGGATGAGCAACTTTTGGAAAACGCTTGAAACAAAGTGTGGACAGGGAACGCTTTGAAATGAAAACGTTGTTTTCAAATGTATCCGGATTAATGTAGACGTAGCCATAGTCAATAGGGTTAATTGTGTGGGTTTGTTTAGCGCAACGTGTTGTCCACCTCTTACCCAGCGCCAAGTTTCCAGTTGGGTTTTTAAGCCAGCCATTTTTTTTGAGTGAACAGAAACATGTTATTATAGATAAAAGAAAATGAGCGACTTGCAATAATAACAGAAGCAAAAGAGTGACAACTGTGGAGGTTAGATTAAAACCTTGCATTCCATGTAAATGTACAAAAGATATTTTGCAGACAATCCCTTTCTCTAGGTTTATCTTAAGGGGTGAGGGAAAACTGGTCTTGTTCGATGGGCTTTTCAACCCACGCTCCCAGTCCCGCTTTGTTGAAAGCTTTAAAGAGAGTTTGTTTAGCTGCGTGATACTCCACTGCCGCTTGTTTTGCCTCGTGGTAGGAGCCCGGACGAGATCCTCGGATCCGCAGAGTCTCACTGAGCTGAGAGAGGTAAATGGATATTGCCATTTTAATATACCAAGTTACCATTTTATTTAAAAATCAATCCTTGGTTGTTTTGATTTATCCATTTTGCTTTACCTTGGCATGCAGACAGACCCAACGACTGTAGAGGACATGTTTGCAGAGGTGAGACTGTCTTCCAAGGTCATCTTTCCCCGTGGTAGCGTTAATAATCTCCAACCCCTGATCTCCGACCGTCCAGTTGACGCTGAAGTTGGGAGCTTTCCCAGGTTGCCTTGCTTCTGTGTTACTAATACCTGCAGATGAGAGAAGAAACAAATGTGGTGGGGCAAAGAGCTGAAAAACTGATCAAATCAACCATTTATTAATTCGAGATGATTTACCACTAAGAAGGGGTCTGTTAAGGGTGAACGGCTGGGGCAGATCTTCCATGTCTGCGATGCGCTGGTACATGGCTCTGGAAAGATGGTCGGCATGGTACAGACTTCCCAAAATTAAACTGGAAAAATAGATGGGTTCTGAAAAGTAACTCAGAAGAGATCCCTGCACTCCGAGCACGTTCCATCTACAAAGGCAGAAAGAAAACCCGGAAATGTTATTGAAAATACAGGTGTGCACCTGGTGGACCTTGTTCATTGATGATGGAAGGAAAGTTAAAGTCTTTGTATGTAAGCGGTTCAAAATGAGTCACCCCCTGTGGACATACAGCATGATACTTATGTTGCAGAACAAGCCACAAAGGAAAGAAACAACATCCTGATTTCAAGATAAAGCACTAGCACAGAGACGCATTTACGGCAACCATTGAAATGATCGGAAAAATAACACCTGGGGTCTATAATCTCAATCACTGTAATTTCTTCAAGGCCTTTAAAACAAGTTTTTTCCAAAGGTGACGCATGAAATCCGAGCTCTCGAAAAGCCTAAGCTCACAGCTGGATGATAACGACCGCGTTTAACTGGAGTGGGATTCTTGGCATCCAACATGAGGCATGCGGATGTGTTCGCGGCAGCAGGCTTCCCTCAGCAGGACGGCTGTTTTTTGGAGGCCATAATCAGAGTCCTAATCAGGGTCCAAATGCCCCTGCTCCAGGGAGCCCCCCGCTCTGGAGAGAGCTGAAGTGATTGGGGTTTCAGAGCCAAGAAGACAGCCAATCAACTGCTTTCTGAGTGCCGCTGGATGCATGCGACAGAATGCTAACGAGATGGACGCAACAGGAAAAAAGTGAGACTGTCATAGGAAGAGTTCTACATTGAGTGGATCAAGGATAGGTGTCGACACAAAAGTAGGCCACCTGATGTCAGCAGCTTATTTTTCTCTCAATACTAATCATCAACTGAAGCTTCAGCCGTGTTTTACATAGAAAAAGATGTCTAAACTGTGCATACTTCAAAGATAGAAATCAAAAAGAAACGGTTTTAGCTTAAAACATGAAAAGGACAAATTCAAATACATTTGCAAAATAAAATAAACCCCCACTGAAGTTCATAACTATTGCAAAGACAAACTTTTAATTTGCATAATTATAATATTTGCTATATATATATATATATATATATATATATATATATAGAGAGAGAGAGAGAGAGAGAGAGAGAGAGAGAGAGAGAGAGAGATCTTTAAATTAATCAATGCACATTATTTCACATAAAACATTTTTTTATATAAATATACATTTATTTTTCAATCCCACCCCTTCAAACACACAATTCAGTCATTTCCTGATGGATAAAAACAAATCCCACTCTATTTTTTTTCTTGAAAATAGATTAAAATAGGTTTCAAATGTTGGTTTCATGTCAACATTTCCACTTGTCTTTTTTATGGAATATTGCAGTATTTATTATAAATTATTTATTAGTCAATTCCCCATGGACAAAATCAAGCCCCGTCCTACATTTTTTTCTAGTTCGAGAAGCCGTTTCATTCGGATATAGGTCACAATAAGGAAGAAAAATCACCACTTCCGTTTTATGCTGACTTAGAGTAAATGAATTTGAGAGAGGCAATTGAGAACACATATTTTGTATGAAAACAATGTTAATGGTTCGCAGTTCTACTTAATTTCTCTATTGATGGCACCATACCTTGCAATCTTGTCGCTACAAGACATAGTTAGCAGTCGCTCTCCTTGCAAGACCCCATCCCAGGTCTGAATGGTGTTACTTGTACGAACGGGTATCGTACCTTCTCCAGACTCAATCTTGGTTCGCAGTTGGCCACGGGCCTTGCGGTTTGGATGCCGATCACCCTGATCTACAAAGAAAGAGAATAGAGTTTAGTTTACCACTTTTTAAAAGCCCGTTGCATTTTAATGCAACAAAAAAATGTGCGAATCCATCCATCCGTCATAAAAAATTGCATACCTTCGGCAGCAGCCTCATGAGGGGAGAAAATCCGGGCGTCTCCACAGGGCGACGTGCTGATATACAGATGGAACTGAATATCGTTTTTTAGCCGGTAGCCATGTTCACTGCACCATCTGAATATGGATTTTTCATGTTCTTCAGTGCTGTCGCTACAGAGAAAACACACACACACACACACACTTGTGTGATCTATTATGCCAACAGAGGCCATTAAAAGGGATTTGAAATGTCTATAATTGAAAATAGGTCCTTGGCCTGACACCCATCTCATCAAATCTGTCATTTATTATTTCACAGTGAATAAAAGGTCACGTCTAATTGATTAAACACACATAAAATAATTTTGCATATCCACAGGCTAGTGTGAATGATGTTAATTCTTAATGATTACAAAATAAATCATTATTAGACAGTTTTGCAAGCACCCATAAATTATATTATTTCAATTTGTTTTATAAATATTTATAATTTAAATATTTATATATAATTTATGCATTTATTACATACTATAATTTTAACCACATTAAATTAACAAACTGACTGCCGTTACATAACAGCATGCAAATTTATATATTTGCATGCTTATATATATATATATATATATATATATATATATATATATATATATATATATATATATATTGCAAATTTATATATAATTAAATAAAAATGCATTATTGCATTTTATAAGACGTAAGAGATGGACGTGTGTGTGTGTGCGCGTTACCTGAGGAAGTATTCCAGCTGACTGTACAGGTATCTGAGGAGGGAACGGCGTGCGATGATCTCAGCATGGCAGTCGTTAAGAGCTAGTCCTCGATCACTCATGTACTCTCCGTTTATACACTTGGTTCCCGTGGTGACACAAATCACCTGAGCATCCTTCACATCCGTACCTGATAAAATGACCGACGGGAATTAGCCGAAGAGAACATCTTTCTAGATCAACGTTCCTATCAGAAGTGTGCATTGTGCTTACCGGTTGTCATGACAACACCTGAAAGGACTTTCCGCCGTGCATGTGGAGACGTGAAGTTGTCCGTCAGCTCGCTGAACTTTTCCACAACCAAACGAGAGACGGCGTCTGCGAGGACCTGTGGAACCCACAACCGTAACTGTACAAACATCTCTTTCAAAACGTATTTGTGTAAATTCCAAATCCAAACCAACACATGAAGTTGTTACTTTTAAACGGAGCACGTTCCATTTGAAAATGGCTGACAAAACACGTCTTTAATGCTCGATCTCAAAAGAAATGAATTGCTTGACTGACAAGACTTTTACTGAAAGATCTCTTTAGACAGAAAGGTGAGAGTGATGCGTTTTCTTGTTTGAGAAGTGCTCCTGTATCTGATTTTAATTAAGATTCTGTTTATTCTCTTCGGTTGTTATCAAGGGGGAATGGGAGGGATTATGAACAGGATTAGCTAATGTGTAAATAATGCTGTGTACACTGGCGCTCCGATTAAAGGTTTAATGCTTGACTTCATCTGAAATCCAACTGAAACGTTCGTGTGTAGATTCTGATTTAATTAAAATTGTTAAATGAAGACTGGCAGAAGCTTTAAAAGGACAAATGATGGTTAAGCAAAGCTACCGAAGCATAGCATTTAATCGCATTAAAATTGCTTTTTCAATATCAAGCATGATAAAATGCAGAGGGGTCCAATGTATGTGGTCTTATAGAAATGAACTGAATTCATTTATGGCGTAGTCAGCTATGTGCATCATAGTCTTAGCCCATTATATGAGGTAGTTTTGACAGGTCACTTTGACATTGTAACCATTTAAAAAAAATCATAGGCATTAAATGAAAAAGTTATTTCAGAAGAGTGTATTTAGCTACTGTGTGTTGGTCATGTCAAAGGGGAAAGTACTGTAAATGACAACCCCTAATAAAAAAAACGGGGTACACAGTTCTCACCTGAGGCAGGTGTAGCTGAAGTCCCTCTCTGGGGATTGGCTGTCGAGATGGCGTCTGGTCCAGTTGCATGTTAAAGAGACCTGACAATGCCGCCTGGGCTGCCCTCGATTTCGCCAGTTTTTTATTCCGGCCGGAACCTTGGAACATCTGCGTATCCACAGTAACTGCCATTATGAAGTTCTTGGCATGGCTTTCACCGCTCTCAGCCACGAACTCGTACTTCAGTCCCGGCCGAAGCTCATTTAGGATCATCACAGCATTCTTGCCACTGCCTGTAGGGGGCGTTGTGAGTGCAGGGGGTAGTGGGAGAGGAGGATGTAACCTGTTGTTGTTCTTCAGAGTCACATATAGAGGGTATTTGTTTAGAGAGCAGAGAGACCCATTGCTGCCGAGACTCAGGTAGAAGGGTTCATCAGGCTGTGCGGGCGTCTCAAAGCCGTTAAAAAGCATGTCTGGGAAATCAGCTTGATCTGAGGTGAAGTCTGTGTTAACGGTCAGCGTGCGACCCATCGCGAGATGAGCTTCGGATGCATTGGGGAACTGAACAAAAGAGCGCAGCGCTTTTTCGGCTGCATTCAGTTTGGCTTTCTTCTTTGTTGGGCCGGAGCCCTCAAACAATTGTCCGTTAACCTCGACGGTCATAACGAACACGGGTGCATGTACCGGCCCCGTCTGCGACAGAAGTTTATACTGCAGTCCCGGTTTGATTTCATTCAGTTGCATGAGAGCATTTTTCGGCAAGACTGGCCCTTGCGGTTTCCTGCGCTTCTTGGGGCGGAATTTGGAGTGTCCGTGGCCTTTATTGCCCTCCTCCAGTGGGCGTTTCCTGCTCAATCCCCGAGCGCTCCCATTGGCTACGTGAGGCCCCTCCCCCAGCGCTTCCTTGGAGGAGAGGTTGTCCAGGTTGCGGTTTTCTTTAACGTCCATGCTACACGAACCTGTGATGTCCAGAGAGAGTAACTTACAATGCCTTCGGTGCAGGACCTTGTAAATGTAAAATTTAGAGATTCTTTCATCTTTCTTTGTAACTGGATGGAAATGATACAATCGTAAAAGTCAATCTAAAAAATGTAACATCAAGACAATATTAATATGGTTTTAAAAATATTAATATTGCTTTTAGAAGCATTTTTAACTACAGATGGAGAGCTAATTACCTTGTTAATATGACATTAAATACATTTTTAGATCATACTTAAAGCACACTCTAGATATTTACACAATTTCCAAAAGAAAATGTGATAAATATCTATATAATATGTAACAGGAAAGAAGCAAAACTACCAAAACAGTAACATCAAACCAACCAGTTGCCAAAGCTGATGGAAATGAGGGTAAATTCTCATTTATAACATCCTGCAGTAAAAGCACAAGTTACTCCATTTGGTGCTCAGGAAAAATAAATTTATAGGAGAGAAAACAGAGACAAAGAAACTACTGAAATACACAGTGCTAACAGAAGGTCAGTATTAGATGTCAGCTTAATCCAAATTGAAGCTCATTTGGGACAATCGTGTCATTTTTGCTGCCGAAGTGTCAGTATGGTCTTCCCAAATTTCTGATTAGTGATTTGCATTCTGTGGTGATGCGAGCCTCAGATGCACTGGGAAACAAGAGTGCAAGCATTTTCCGCTGCATTTATCTTGGCTTTCTTCTGCGTTGGGCCTGTACCTCATCAAGTTGCGTCACAGAATGTTTAGGCCAGACCAAAACTTTCCAGGCTCTTGGAAAGTGGAGTGGACATGACTTTGGTTGTTCCTGGAATCTTTGGTGGAGGATGTACACAGGTAGCTACACAAACCTGTGATGTCCAGAGAGTGAGCAACTTCGGTGCAAGAACTTCAAAAGATTTATTCATCTCCCTGTAACTCGATTTAAATGTTGTTATCTTCTAAAAATCAATGGCAAAAAACACTACCAATTATACAGGTAAATGTTTTACACAATATTACACAATATTACATTAAACAGGTCATATCATGAAAAATCAAGTTCAATCTACTTTTAAAGCATTTTTGCTCACTCTGCAACTATTAAATGCATGACCGCCCACGATTACATGTCAGTGTAAATTTAGTATTCAAAAACTTGACCTGTATGATGAGGAACCGCAAGCTACAAAAAATATATATATATAAATCGCAACCTTATCATGTGGACATGAGCATAAACTTAAAACATCCTGCAGTACAATACTACTCAGGTGCTTAGGACAAAAATAATGTGAATAAAAGACAAAAGAAAGAGAACGTGCTGCCTTAAGGTTTAGACTGTTGAGATCAATCTAAGGAGTATCCCTTTCTCGCTACTATAAAGACCTATTAGAGGACAAAAAGCTGTTTGATTAGGCTGATTGTTTAGGATTGTCACATCATTTTTGGCACTGTCTGGAGGTCATCAGGCAGCGCCAGTGTATTTAGCAGCAGGTCAGGGAAGTCTACATGGCTTGAAGTGGCGTGGGGCAATGCCATGGAGAAGTGTCATTGTCGAACAATCGTGGCCGTGGTTGTTTCTAGTCTAATCCTCATGGATCCCCAGTGGCTTCTTTCATAATCTCTCCAGGTTGTGGTTTTCATCCATGCTAAACAAACCTATGATGTCCAGATAAAGTAACTTTGCCTTTTGATTCAGGAGCTTATAATGTCAAATCAGTGTCAGAAAGAGACTGACAGAGATCTACTGGAAGGGTTGAAGGTTGAGACGTATAGGAATCAATGGTCAATCTTAAGGTGCAATCCCATCTCCTTACTTTGAAAACCCTATTCATAAACCTTTAGTGCAATAAACAAGCTCAAAACAAACAGCACATGGAGACCATGGATGAATCTTCAAACAAAACCGTTTAAACAACCATTAACCCAAAATAATGCTTCAAAACTACACACAGGTATTCTGTTGGAGTGTGAGAGTTTATAATCCTCACCAGACTGAATCATCACACTCCAATTTCAGAATTGTCAACAACCTTCACTTCACTTTTCCACTCCACTGCCTGTCTACAACTTATCCTCCTGGGCATTCCTGACCATGCCCCCTACAGACTGTGAACTAGTGCACAGTACCCTCAAAGACAACAATCAAGTGGAAAATACGTAACAGGATCTCACTGATAGAGTGGAACACCAGCAGAAGAGAGCAGAATTCAAGGGCTGTCACTATTCGTGTACATTCGCTATTCTGTACATCCGCTATTCTGTACACCGATTACATTACTTGGCCTCCGACACTGTCATTTTGCTTTTTTATAAAAATAATAACCATTTAGTTCAGTTGGACAATTGGCGCTACAATTTACGGACACTGCAATGCTCCATTTAGCACAAGCTGCAAAGTCGCATCACAGTGCAGCAGGAGTCAGATTTCATTATCACGTGACAAGAGTAAGGAGAGATGACTGACAAGACGATGGCGGTGGATTTGGTATGCAACAGCAAAGACTTTGACAACAGATCCTGAGCGTCATTGGCTGTGCATAAACTACGATGGAAACACATTTACCGAATTAATTCCTCAATGCGCATCAAAAAAGACGTGACTTTGCGATGGGACTGGACTAACCAGCGGACCGTTCTCGTTGCACAACATCTGAAATGCTGTTTTGGTTGTTCTGAAATGCCTGAGCAAAGTCTGTCTTCAAAGTGGTTCAGTATAATTACCTCCCAGAACTGTCTTACACGACTGCGTTCCCAAACAGCAGGCATCCGCCTACAAAGGCAAGATAACTTTATTGTGTTTCGTCTGTGCGCTCTGAGGCGGCAGTAATTTAGGGGAAATGCCAGGTTTACAGGAAATGACGATTTTATTCTCTTCGGCTCACTGGATGGAAACAATCCAATTTTGCGCACAAGTCAAATTCGTAACTTTGAATAGAAACATGGCTATTGACAAATACCTTATTTTGTAAAATGTGTAGTCAGCACCGACGTTGCTACACGCGGAGTATTTGTGATTTTCGTAATACCGTGTTGTTCCAGTTTTTCCCCAAAATATAAATTATAGCAATACTATACACTCACCTAAAGGATTATTAGGAACACCTGTTCAATTTCACATTAATGCAATTATCTAATCAACCAATCACATGGCAGTTGCTTCAATGCATTTAGGGGTGTGGTCCTGGTCAAGACAATCTCCTGAACTCCAAACTGAATGTCAGAATGGGAAAGAAAGGTGATTTAAGCAATTTTGAGCGTGGCATGGTTGTTGGTGCCAGACAGGCCGGTCTGAGTATTTCACAATCTGCTCAGTTACTGGGATTTTCACGCACAACCATTTCTAGGGTTTACAAAGAATGGTGTGAAAAGGGAAAAACATCCAGGATGCGGCAGTCCTGTGGGCGAAAATGCCTTGTTGATGCTAGAGGTCAGAGGAGAATGGGCCGACTGATTCAAGCTGATAGAAGAGCAACTTTGACTGAAATAACCACTCGTTACAACCGAGGTATGCAGCAAAGCATTTGTGAAGCCACAACACGCACAACCTTGAGGCGGATGGGCTACAACAGCAGAAGACCCCACCGGGTACCACTCATCTCCACTACACTCTTTGGGATGTGGTGGAACGGGAGCTTCGTGCCCTGGATGTGCATCCCACAAATCTCCATCAACTGCAAGATGCTATCCTATCAATATGGGCCAACATTTCTAAAGAATGCTTTCAGCACCTTGTTGAATCAATGCCACGTAGAATTAAGGCAGTTCTGAAGGCGAAAGGGGGTCAAACACAGTATTAGTATGGTGTTCCTAATAATCCTTTAGGTGAGTGTATATGACTGTTCACTCATTTCCCACATAGGCACCAATCTCAATGCACATGGAAAATTTGTGGTAACTGCTAAGCCACAGCCATAACAAGAACTGATGAACGAAAAGATACCATGCTGAACGTAGAATTAGAGACAGGAATATCTAAATAGGTCTAGAGGATACTCCTTCCCATCTTCCACTTACAAACAAATGCAGTTTGTGCCAAAAATATTGGCGCCCTTTGCAAAACTTTTAATAACGCAAAATCTGAACATTGTTGAAACTGAAACATCTTTCCACATAAGAGAATTTATCCACATATGAATTTCCAGATAGAAGGAGGAAGATAAGGAAAAAATGACAAAACACTCACTTATGTGTTTCTCTTCATCCACATCCAGACTGCAGAACTTCTGCTGGCCCCTGGGCCTCCCACTGGCTCCTATTACAGAGAATTGAAGGGAAGGACATTTAAAATTCATCTCTGATCATGATTTCTGCTTACTGAAGTCATCTGTTCCCACTTACACCCTCCGCCTGCTCCCTTAATGAGGCTAATTAACCAGCTTTAATGACGGGAGACAACTAATGTGCAGGTGCAATTATTGCCCAATTAAATGCTAACATTCCCCTAATGAATCAGGGAAAGAGACACTTGGAGAAAACAGTCACTTTTAGCACTCGAGCTGAGGCAAGAAACAAGTTCTGAAGAATTAGACGTCTGTTGGGGGGGAACAGTTCTCCGTTTATTGGATCTAATACTTGAACATGCTTTAAAAACCGAGGTCATACCAGTTAGGAGCAACATCAATGAGGAAAAAAAAGAATAGCAGAAGATATTTTAAAATCACTTTCTCTCATTCTCAAGCTTCGCCACACCTCTGTAGCAACATTTATGAAATCTTTTGAAACAAATATTGGCAGAAACAAAATAACCGAATCCAAAGGCAGGGAGATATGAAAGTGTCTGTGCGGATTGGCTTGAATGAGGATACGGCCATCAGTATGAGTCTTTGATGGGGCTGAGTGAAGTGGATACAGTCGATAAGAGACTCTGTGATAAACAAGCCTGAGAAGCTCGATAAATCATGAAAGCTATTAAAGCGAGTGACATGTGCAGGCACTTCAACAGAAGCTTTTTAAAGCCGATATACCGACACTCAAGACATAAACACCATTTTATTTCCTGTCATCTCAAGTTTTCAATCTTTCCGAAATGTCCCATTTGATGCTGGACTGAGCTGAGAAAATGTTTCAGGTGAACAAACACGAAATCAAAAGAGCTTCCTCTTAGGAAACATTATGCATGCAAGAACTGGAAAATAAGGTGTTGGTAGTTGTATAAAATCATATATTCTGAATGCGAAATCGGTCCACATTGCACTCTGAGATAAGTGCACCTGCTCGTTGATGGCGATCACCGATTGATGTTGACGACGGTAAAATGCCATAAAAGAAGGGTTAGCTGTGGCAAACCTCGTGTAAATGAAAGCCCGTGGAATAATAGGAAGCATTTCTCACAGTGTGACGCCTGGCACATTAGTGGTGTCGCTGAATTAGCCGACATCACTCACCATTCAACATCTGTTTTAATCTTATAATTATCGTCTCTTTCGCCACAATTTTTCTTCTCGCTTTCAGTCAAATTGGAGTCAAACTGTATGCAGTGATCTCTAAACTTGCTTGTGACTCTGAAACTGAACTTTCAACTTGAACTTGTAAACTTCATCACTCTTAAAGTTGGAAAAAACAACAACACTTGGCTCTCTTAACGGAGCGTTTAAGATATCAGCTATTAGCGACAGGCATTACTGAGTTGAAATGGCATCGCAGACACTTTTAGCATGTTGGAAACTGCATTTGGTGCTTTAAAACAGCACGGGACGTTGCATTAAATGCCACTTGTTCAGCACCATGGAGAGCTGCGAGCTAAGAAAGATGAATTCAGTACCACGGAGAGCAGCCAACTTTAAATGCACAGCGGGTCTTTCTGAGTGAAGGGTAGATGTACGATCATAAGACGCAGCCTGAACGTGAGCAATACCTCAGCTCTACGACCCTCCAGCTCATCAGGAAACACTATGGGAGTGAGAGAGACCAAAGGGAGAGCTGAAGAAATGCAGATAGGGATAGAAAGAGAGATCTGGACAGAGAAAGGTGTGCGTGTTGGGAGTGTGAACAGACTTTCACTCTGTTCCTGTGCAGATAGAGAAAGACACTTGGCCTGATTCTCTCCAAGTGTCAGCAAAAGTAAAGAAACAAACTTTCAGAGTCAGCCTATAAGGTATTATGGTCCACAACTAATATGATTTGTCTTGGATTAAAGGTAAAGCCAAGCATTACAAAACAGAAATGCTAACTCCTTCAAATCAGTTGTCCATTATTCTGCACCAGACATTGCTTTGTTTTGGCTCAACCAATGGTGTGAGTTTGGGGTGTGGCTATCTGTTTGGTGGCAGAGAGGTACAATGTTAAGTAAACCTGTTTGAAAATATCATGGGTTTTCCGTTTGGTGACTCTAGTGAGGCAGAAATTACATCGGGTGAAAAACGTTTCCTTGAGTGGAAACTTGAATTCAACCCTACAAGTTATTTTACGATTTCCTAGGTCACTGAAAAAAACTGAACATATGCTTTGAAGTCTCAGAAAGCGGTCTTTAGAAATGTGTTGTGTTTAAAGTGCTGCTTTATGGCCAGAGCTTCTTTAAACAATAAAGTGCATCAAATTGAACAGTCTAAAAATAGTTTAAAAATACATGACAATTTAACATATTTTGAATAGACACACACTATATTTTCCCTACCATCATTCATTGTCTTGCTGATGATCCCTGTGGAAGCAAAAATAATTATATTAGTGTCAGATCAACATTCAATTTAAATTTCAAAATATGAGTTACTACATAATACATAATATATTCACAAATTAAAACATTTATATATGTATATATATATATATATATATATATATATATATATATATATATATATATATATAATTCAACAACATTACTGATAAAGCAGCAAAAAATTATGCGTCCAATATAATGACATTGCTCAGCTTTGCGAATGTGTCATAGCCTCTTTAAACTTGGAGTTTACAAAGATAACTGCAAGTCATCAAATAAAGCTTGCCATCTTTTAGTCAATTAGCATCTGCCAGTATTGCCATGTCTTCACCACATGACCTGTAAAATTTTTATGACAGCATTCGTTCAGTGCCGACTCCATAGGGACTCAGCGGGCAGCAGCAGGGCTGTGTGTCAATTCGTAAAGCTAATCAAGCGATTTCATCATTTAACGCACATGTACTGAGACACACACGCCAACAATGAGATAGAAAGAGAGCTAGGAAAATGGAGTCAGACATACCGAGACTATGGTGTGAGTTTGGGGTGGCAGTTGCATTTTTCCGTGTAATGTATAATATCTAATAAAATTCACTGTTACATTCACCAAAAAAGGAAAATAAATTCTTACAGTCACCCTCATGTCATTTTATGTCGAAGACAAAAGAAAACATTCAGAATTGTTTTTATTTTTCTCCATACAAGTCAATGGGGTCCACTGTGATGTTGTTTTGGACCCCATTGACTTCCATTATATGGACAAAAACAGTTGAAACATTGTTCAAAATATCTTCTTTTGTGTTCTACAAAAGAAAGCAAGTCATACCGGTTTGGAATGCCATTAGGGCGATTATACAACATAACTTTTTTATGTTTGGATAAACTAGGAGCAAACCTCTAAAAAAAAAAAGTGAAAAGCCACCATTATCCTCAATGCATGAAGGAGTGTCTAAAGGAGCAAACACAGGTGCCACTGATGTTACAGATGAGAACAGGTGGGATAGATAACACACTTTATCAGCAAAGCTCCAGAACAGACCACATGCCACGGAGACGGATTTATCGTAAAGTCCATCAGAAGAGAAAAGGGGGAGAGAGGGTGAAAGTGAGAGGAGGAGACAGGTGGACTGGACACGGTCTCGGTTTCGGCTGGTCAAACCTGAACCGCTTGAGCTAATGTTGAATTTATTCCCCCCTCCAGTAGATTAAACTCACAGTCCGTCCCCCAGGACTTCACTCCACTACACTTGGTCTAGAGGAAATGGGTTTTTTTATCTCCATGTTTGAGCATGAGAGACGATGGCACAGGGTGTAGAAACGCATAAGTAACCATGTTTATCTAATTTGCTGTGCCCCATTTCTGTTAAAAAAATTATATTTTCAACCAGGCATCCAAAAGCAAATAACTTCCGTGTGTGTGTGTGTGTATTTTCACCCAGCCGATGGCAGAATGTCTGCAATCCTTGCTTTAGGATTAGGATAGAGAGCAGTCAACCGATTGTCAAAAAAAAGAAGATTGTAAGCAGTATTTTCCAAAGAAATCAAGCACTTCTTCTTCAAAACCATTTCAGTAAAAATGATAATTCGCCAAAATAAATAATAAAGTAATACAAATTAATAATTATATAAAATCTTAAAAATTAATAAAAATATATATGTATAGCATTTTTTTGTTGCTGCTATCGTTTTTGAATTTCTTTATACAATAAATGTGAACGGCTCAATTCGTTTAGTAAAAATCATCATTACACTTTATCCATTCAATTTGCCTTTAGATCCGGAAGACTTCAAACCTCAAAATTACTGAAAAATGTGAACTTCCCATAATCTGAAAACAGGGTTCTGAGGGTTATAAATGCAATAAGAATAAACATTTCCACATTCTTTCTCCCTCGAAACTACTAAAAGAATCATCGTTAAGGTACCTAAATCGTTCAAACGAATCAAACCATGCCGTTACTTGTGATTCCCGTTCCTGCTTAATATCATTTCAGCTGCGAAATCATTTGCTTAACCACCAAAGAAGTCATTGCCATTGTAAAGGGGAACAAAGGCAAGATCATATCAAAAGGCAAAGTTAGTTTCATACTTAAACAACTGCTTATTAATATCTCAGGAAGGACGTCGGTCCATCAAAGCATCACATATCTGCGGAAGTGAATTAAAAGGTTATCTTTTATCTTAATTCTAGCTCATCTTTGGACTCGCGGCTGCACTGGACTGGATTGGCGGCGTAACCATGGTGAGAGATTAGCAGCGTGAAGTGGCCGTTCTAATGAGACGGATTAAACTTCACACATGAGGAGATGTCTGAATTGAACCTGCTATCTTCCGCCTTCAGCACCGACACGACAGTCTCAAGAAGAGGGAGAGAGAGAGAGAGAGAGAGAGAAACAGTACATGAGCTTTTACCAACCTCGTCTAAGGGCAAGACGCAGGGGAAAATAACGGCTGACAGCTAAAACACACCAGGTAGAAATAATAGGCTACAAGTACTAGTCTGAGACTTGATATTGTAACTAACAGTTATTTGAACTTCTTCAAACACCTTTTGTCCAATGAATTTCCATGGCTTTTCCATTAATACATTACTGGATTTTTAAAAAGTAATTTTATGTTCACCAAAATAAAAGATAAAAATAGCGGATTAAATGTTTAAGAGCCGAGCATAACTTAAAAACATTTTATAAAATGTAAAGGTATTTATTATTTATTAAAAATGTACTATAGACATTTCAGTGGCTTGAATATTTATATTAATTTGATTTTTAAAAATAATAATAATTTTCATGGCAGTTGGAATCACATTTAACTTTTATTTGCGTTATTGATGCCGATAAAAATGTACTGAAAATAATAAACAACAATTTGCGGTACAAACAGAAATCAAGTATACTCAACTCAAATTAAATATGTTCGCTGCACAACAACTTTTTATTATCAAGAGAAAAACTATTTAGAATTATATTATTTTTCCAGCCTCGCAAATCACAATTTTAAACATTTAAAAAATGATTTAAAAACTTTCATTGTCCCTGAACCTTGTTTAACTACATATCGACATTGTTAACAAATCGCAAATATTTCCGCAAACAAAAATCTACACATCACAAAATAAATAGTCATTTAAAGGATTATTTATTATTATGTAGTTGAAACAAATACATCTAGCAAAACAAAATAAAATAACAAGTGCCAAATGTTTACAGTAAACATTTACGAATGTTTACATTTCAGAACTTAGATCCAGAGCGGCTCAAAGTGATTTAGCCTTTATGTGGAAAAACAAACAGTTTACCTTTGCGTTCGGATCGTTTTTTGCGTCTTCTCTTGAACCTCCTGCGAACGAGGCAGTGATACGCGCCCATGCTTTGAGAGCAGCTCTGACACTGAGCCATAGGGAATCACAGGATCTCTGTCTCTCTGGAGTGAGGGGTGAGACGGAGGGAACGAGAGGGAGGAGGAGAGCAGGAGTGATGCTCTGTGGAGAGGGAGGGCTGACGGGACTGTTATAGGGCTGATGGTGGGATGGACCTACTGTGAACTCTACTAGTCACTCCCTCATGTCACTGTCAGTTCAGCTTTTTTCCTTAGTCAGAAGCTTACAGAACACCATTTACCTTCAACAGAAGTACCTGCTATTTGACGATTTTTATTATTAATAGTCACATTTTTCAATAAGAATATTTTTTTTAAGTATGATTCATTTTTAAAAGAAATATATTTAAATTACATTTGACAAAAATTTAAATAATTAATAATTATTTACATTTGATGTTAATTAAGATTGTTTATTATAATAACATATAACATATAAGCACTTCCTGCTTTGCTACTGTTCGGACGCTTTTGCCTACTGCTCCGCACTTTGCTCTATCGCTTTCGTTATTATTACATTTTATCTCCTAATTTTAACTTCAGTGAATCAGCACAGTGCTCAGGACGCTTGGATTACTATAAAAAAGCAGAATTAGTTTCATTCCTTCAGAATTTACTGAAGCTTACATTCCGAGGAAGAGAAAACTGAACTGAACTGCTTACATTCTGGCGGAAGAGAAAACATTCACAAGGATAAGAGAAAATGCGTCCTTTTGATTCTACTTGCTGTACTAACTGCCAAAAACTTTTACAAAGGATTACAGTTCTTGAAACAAAGCTAATGGTAGGATCAAACCAGACGGAACCCACAACAGAGTTTCATCAAGGACAAATACAGCGCACAGCCGGTGAGTGTCATGAATTTAATGCTCCTCAACAGAACAGACCTAGTGCAGAGAAACAAGCCGATCGACCTACAAACCGTTGGTACAAAGAGGGGGCAAAACCCAAAAATAGAGGCATTAGACTCTCTCAGGCAAAAATAGTTTCATCTACACCATACACAGCTACAAGGATTACAAACACTGGTCGTCTTCCACAACCTATTCATCTTAAGAACAGATTTGAAGTATTATTGAATGAGGAATGCTCAAATTTGTTAAATGTGGATGAACACAGACAGCCAGGAGCTCACTCTGATACTAACAGGCGCTCAAGGTCAAGCAGACAGCGGCACTCAGCTCAGAGCGCAGCCGAGGTCAAAACATTGATAGTTGGGGACTCTACGATCAGAGATATCAGCTCGAAAGATACAACTACATGCTGCCTTCCACAAGCAACAACCTCTGACGTAAACAGAGAAATTCAAAACATTTTGATGAAACATAAGACTGCAAATCGACTCATCATTCATGTGGGGAAGAATGATATCCATAAAGAGCAGTCAGAACAGCTTAAGAAGGATTTCAATGAACTTTTTGAAACACTCAAAAGACTGAAAGTACAAACATTCATCAGTGGACCACTCCCAGCAAGAGGAAGTAACAGGTTCTCACGGTTGCTTGGGCTTAATTCATGGCTGCAAAAAACCTGTAATATAAAAGGAGTGAACTTCATAGACAACTTTAATCTTTTCTGGAATCAGAGGCCACTGTTTCAACAAAATGGCCATCTTCCAAACAAACTGGGTTCAAGAGTGCTAAAGGACAATATCCTTTTCTCCCTTCACCATCCTTCTGCCAATCCAATCAACCAGAATGGCACACACTCACCTGGACACAGTTTGAATGACCACAGGACTTCGCTTCAGGACTTGAATGGACATGCGGCTGACACATCTCACAAAGACAATGATAACACCATGCAGCCAAAACAACTTCTGCTCATGGACACAACTTCAGCTGAGCCCTGCCCACTGAGCTCACCAGAGTCAGACTGTGACATATTAGAAATGTCACAAGATTCAGCTCCCAAGGACAGCATATTACAGCCTCCAATAACAACAGATTCAGCACCCAAGAATGACCAGGGAAGCCAGGACAGCATATTACAGCCTCCAATAACAACAGATTCAGCACCCAAGAATGACCAGGGAAGCCAGGACAGCATATTACAGCCTCCAATAACAACAGATTCAGCACCCAAGAATGACCAGGGAAGCCAGGACACCATATTACAGCCTCCAATAACAACAGATTCAGCACCCAAGAATGACCAGGGAAGCCAGGACAGTACATTACAGCCACCAGTAACAACAGATTCAGCACCCAAACACGACCAGGAAAGCCAAGACAGCATATTACAGCCTCCATTAACACCACAGCCACTCTCACCGCTATCACTATCTCCTACATCCCCATTGATGTGTTTCTCAGAGAAAATGGAAAAACTAGTGTATGCTGGAACCCAATTCGCTGGAAGCCCCCAGATATCAACCAGAAAAACATCACTACCACCAAAGTCTATGGGCGCAGCTCGCCCTCTCCCCCCTCCCCCTCCTCCCCGAGCATTAAGGCCCCTTCCACAACGCCAGGGCCCACAACTTCCACCGTCTGCTCGAGGTGTTACAAAATCAACTGATACCAGCTCCAAGTGATTTGTGCCGGGTCCCCGCTGTGATAACAGTAACTTTCTCAAATGTTTACAGAACAAGCGGGAACCCAGTGTTCCTGTATCATCTGTTCATTCACATGTTAGAAAGTCTAAGGCCTTTAAAAGCCGTACAGCAAACCCATCTAATCTGGTGCCTATCACACGACAAACTAAGATTGTGGACACAAAAAGCAAGACTGTTAAGTTAGCACTTTTAAACATCCGCTCACTTAAAAATAAATCACTTCTAGTCAATGACTTTATAAGCACATACAACCTGGACTTTATATTTCTAAATGAAACTTGGCTAGAAGCCAGCTGCAGTGCAACAATCCTCAATGAAACATCTCCTCCGAACTTTACCTTTATGAGTGTCTCCAGAGCTGGAAGGAGAGGTGGGGGTGTAGCTGCTCTTTTTAAAGATGTCTATCAATGTAAGCAAATATCATTTGGTAATTACCCGTCTTTTGAATATCTGGGTATTGTGTTAAAAGGTGCTCCACGGATTTTACTTATCACTATTTACAGGCCTCCAAAATACTCTTCAGCCTTTGCTGAAGACTTTACAGAACTGTTATCAATAATTTCCTCAGAGTTTGACAGTTTCACTATTGCTGGAGATTTTAACATTCACATAGATAATTCAGAAAATAATATGGCAAAAGAAATCAATACTGTTTTAAAAACTTTTGATCTGATTCAACATGTACATGGGCCCACACACAATCGTGGACACACTCTAGATTTACTTATCAGTAAGGGTCTAAACATTTCATTGAATGATATTAAGGATGTCGCACTCTCTGATCATTACTGTATTTTCTTTGATTTATTGATCTCTCCTGCCATTGAAGTTAGATCTGTGTCTGTCAAGAAGAGATGCCTAAATGAGAACACTAGTGTACTATTTATGAAGGCCATATCCCTAAGACCGAGCATATCTGCTGACTCGGTTGATTCTCTCCTTGTTTCTTTTAACTCGAAGGTTAAAAATGTAATTGATGATATTGCTCCTGTGAAAGTCAGGAAGAATGGTAAACAAAAAGCACCTTGGAGAAACTCAACAGCAGTGCAAATTATGAAAAGACAATGCAGAAAATCAGAGCGCATGTGGCGAAAGACAAAACTTGTAATCCACTATAACATCTATAGAGACACCATTCGTGCTTTCAATATGGAACTAGGCAAAGCTAGACAGACTTTCTTCTCCAATATCATAAACAGAAACCTAAATAATACTCGAAATCTCTTCGCTACTGTCGACAGACTAACAAATCCCCCAAGCCAGATTCCCAGTGAAATGCTCTCCGACAGCAAGTGTAGTGAGTTTGCTACCTTTTTCTCTGAGAAAATCAATAATATTAGAAAGGTGATCAGCACATCCTTGAGTTGCACTGAGGTCAGACAGATCAGACTACAACCTGAGAAAGTAGTTACTATGTCTGATTTTGAAGAAATTGATGGCAAAATTCTGAAAGAAACCGTTCAGCACCTTAAAACATCAACCTGCGCCCTTGACACACTTCCCACATCTTTTTTTAAAAGTGTGTTAGACTGTTTAGAAGCAGATCTCCTAGAAGTGGTAAATGCCTCACTTTTCTATGGAAGTTTTCCAAACTCCCTTAAAACTGCTGTTGTCAAACCCCTCCTGAAAAAGAGCAATCTGGATAAGACTATATTAAGCAACTATAGACCGATCTCAAATCTTCCTTTCACAGGCAAAATCATTGAAAAAGTTGTCTTCAACCAGCTGAACAAATTCTTAAACTCAAATGGATACTTTGATAATTTTCAATCTGGTTTCCGACCGCACCACAGCACAGAGACGGCGCTCATTAAGATAATAAACGATATTCGCTTAAATACGGATTCAGGCAAATTATCAGTGCTGGTTCTACTCGACCTCAGTGCTGCATTTGACACTGTCGATCACAAAATACTTCTGGACAGGCTGGAAAACTGGGTGGGGATTTCTGGGATAGTCCTAAAATGGTTCAGGTCATACTTAGATGGGAGAGGTTATTATGTGAGTATAGGTGACCATAAGTCTGAGTGGACGCCCATGACATGCGGAGTCCCTCAAGGCTCAATTCTTGCGCCACTCCTGTTCAACCTGTATATGCTCCCAATGAGCCAAATAATGAGAAAGAACCAAATCGCTTACCACAGCTATGCAGACGACACACAGATCTACTTAGCCCTATCGCCTAACGATTACAGCCCCATTGACTCCCTGTGCCAATGCATCGATGAAGTCAACAGCTGGATGTGCCAAAACTTTCTACAGTTAAACAAAGACAAAACTGAAATCATTGTGTTTGGAAACAAAGATGAAGTTCTCAAGGTGAACGCATACCTTCACTCTAAAGGTCAAACAACTAAAAATCAAGTCAGGAATCTTGGTGTGTCTTTAGAGTCAGACCTTAGTTTCAATAGTCATGTCAAAGCAATAACTAAATCAGCATACTATCATCTGAAAAATATTGCAAGAATTAGATGCTTTGTTTCCAGTCAAGACTTAGAGAAACTTGTTCATGCTTTCATCACCAGCAGGGTGGATTATTGTAATGGACTCCTCACTGGCCTTCCCAAAAAGACCATAAGACATTTGCAGCTCATACAGAACGCTGCTGCCAGGATTCTTAGCAGAGCCAGAAAATATGAACATATCACACCAGTACTCAGGTCATTACACTGGCTGCCAGTTACTTATAGGATTGATTTTAAAGTATTATTACTAGTATATAAATCATTTAATGGCCTAGGACCTCAATACATTGCAGATATGCTCACGGAATACAAACCCAACAGATTACTCAGATCATTAGGATCACATCAGCTAGAAGTTCCAAGAGTTCACTCTAAGCATGGAGAGTCTGCTTTTAGCTATTATGCCAGCCGCAGCTGGAACCAGCTTCCAGAGGAGATCAGATGTGCTCCTACAGTAGTCACATTCAAATCCAGACTCAAAACACATCTGTTTAACTTTGCATTTAATGAATGAGCACTGTGTCACTGTCTGTCCGACTGTTTATACTGTGTCTTATTTTAGTCTTTATTCTAAACTGTTTTAATTATTTTTAGTTCTTTCTCGTTTCTTTATTTTAAACTGTTCTTTATTCTAAACTGTTTTAATTATTTTTAGTTCTTTCTTGTTTCTTTATTCTAAACTGTTTTGTATATTCTTATTTCTTCTGTTTATTTTTAATAGTATGTAAAGCACTTTGAATTACCATTGTGTATGAAATGTGCTATATAAATAAACTTGCCTTGCCTTGCCTTGCCTATAATAATATTTTATTGAATATTGTATTGATTAATTTTATTATACAATTAATAAAAAATAGTATTGAATTTATTTGTCATTAATGTGTTTTTTTTTAGACCATTATTTAATAAATCTTAAGTAAATATCTTTAATTTCACCAAGCTGGGGTGATTATAAAAAATAAATAATACAATTTAAAATTACATTTTTCATTAAAATTAAATAAATGTAGATTAAATATACTTTTTACATAATAATAATAATACATTTATTTATTATTATTAAGTTATTGTATTTTATCAATGTCCTTAAAATTAATGAAAAAATATAAGGTTTCTTTGTAACCATGAATTGTCTTTTTAAAGTTTCTTTGATATTAATTTGCATTTGTGTGTAAAAAAAATCCCTAAAGAACTCAGAAAAGCGGTCTTATACTAAATGCTGAAGGTTCTTGCAAATACAGTCAAATAATTCAGTCTCTGATGTGTATATGTACACAAAGAGCAGGAAAAACTCCATCCACAGACACATTTTAAGGCAGAACGAGGGTAAAAGGTGATGTTGAAATACCTACAAACTCAGTGTGATTAGTAACCCTCTGCCTCCCTCTGGTGGACATTCACTAAAACGCACCACAGTTGATAACTGACATGCATCCACAAACAGGATTACCTCCACTCAACTCACCAACAAATGCAAAGTATAGTAATCAGAGCAGCAGATTACTGTATATTTTGCATATGAAGTTGTATAAACACATGAAACCCACCTGTACGTTTGCCCTCCTTTTCTGTACAAGCCTTACAGTGTTTAACCTGTAACAAAAGCACAGAGATATCAGCATGTTGATGGTACAGCATTTTGATCATTACAGTTGATGGTAGCCATTGACTTCCATAGTAGAAAAAAAAAAATACAATGGAAGTCAATGGCTACCGTCAACTGTCTGGTTACTGACATTCTTCAAAATATCTTCTTTGGTGTTCAACAGAAGAAAGAAACTCATACAGGTTTTGAACAACTTGAGGGTGAGTAAATGATGACAGAACTTTCATTTTTGGACGAACTATCACTTTAAGACGTGGTTTGAATGTGTTGAAATCTTAAACGCAGTAGCTAAATGCTGCCAGAAGACGGCGCTGTAACCTCAGTGTAACCCCTGTGTGTCCTCAAACTGATGTCTAACCAATTAGGACATTTAGAGAGCTGTGATGCACACTTTTTAAGGAAACAGACACAAATAAACAGATACACCCAAAGAAAACAAAATATCATCACAAACATTGTGTCGCTCTTTGTATTCTGTATGACAAAATCTAACAGATGTGTCAAATCCAAAAGTAATGCCGAACTCTCTTTCCTTTAGTCGCGTTTGTCATGCTGTGAAGCTCCGCCCACCCAAATCTTATTGATTCAAAATCCAGCTCCTGAACTGTAATTTTAATTGTGTCACCCAGCATTTTTGCTTTTAATGTGGACAAATATGTCACACTTAAAGTGATAGTTCACCCAAAAATGAAAATTCTGTCATTAATTCCTCACCCTCATATTGTCCCAAACCTGTAAGACTTTCGTTAATCTTCGGGAACACAAATGAAGATCTTTTTGATGAAATTGGAGAGCTTTCTCCATTGACAACTACGCAACTTTCACTTCAAAACTTTTCAAAAAGTTCATAAAAATAGTGACGTGAAGTCCAAGTATGTAATTTGTCCTCTGCGCACACATAAAGCCCGGGACACACCAAGCCGACGATCAACTGTCGGGCAACGTCGGACCGTTTTTGAGCGCCAACCGACGAAGTTTTTCCCGGTATGTTCCGTACTGGTGGCTCTAGTTGGACGCCGTCTGGTTTTTTAGGGTGTTGGGCCGTCGGTGAAAGAGGGAACTCTGATTGGCTGTTCAGCTTAGTGAACGAGTCAGTGCACGAGAATAATAGCAAAACAGCGAGCAAAGAAGTCAAAACGGTACAGAAGGCTGTTCTAATGTTACGTCATCTTACCTGAGTGTTCCTTGGCGAATATTTCAATATTAATCAGCGCTTTCATCAGCTCTAGTTCTTTGGCGTCGTTTTGGAGTGTCCCTACCTTTAGGAGTAGTGAGTAGTGAACACACACTGCAAACCATGTGTACGCACACCCGGAGCCCGGGGACTGATTGGGGGTTAGGGGTTAGATCCTCTAACCATTAGGCCACAACTGCCCCATTATAAAAATAAAGAGAATACTCCCCCACTAAAGATATGACTAATACATATGAATTGAGGGGTTTAGTCCAAATTTTCTGAAGTGACTCAATCGCTTAATACGATGAACTGATTGAAGCTCAACCGAACCTGGTTGTGAGTGTAATGGACGTAGGCCAGTAAGTGCTGAGCGTGTTAACCTCACTCCACTGGCCTCGCGGGGCGCGCTAGTGGCTGCGGTCTTTAGCGTCCTTGGTTTGAATCCCGAGTAGGACCAGTTACATGGGAACAAACCTAATTGGTTCTTGCAGAAGCTCAAACGTGCTGCGAAACACGAGAATGAACGTCATTGGTTGTTGCTGAAGCTCAAACGTGCTGCGAAACACGAGAATGAACGTCATTGGTTGTTGCTGAAGCACAAACGTGCTGCGAAACACGAGATTGAACCTCATTGGTTCTTGCACGTCAAGTGAAAAATGCTTGAGCTTCCGTTTAACACAACTGATGTGTGAGTTCGTTGATGAATGTGTATATGTGAATAAAAGCCCTTAATTTAATGTTCATCATATTAAGCGATTGTGTCCCTTCATAAAATTTGGACTAGACCACTTAATTCAAATGGTTTATTTTTTTGATCTCTTTATTAACTTTTTGAAGCATCAAAGTGTCAGTTGCATAGGGGACAGAAAGATCTCAATTTAATCAAAAAGATCTTTATTTGTGCTCTGAAGATGAACGAGAGTCTTATGGGTTTGGAACGACATGAGGGTGAGTAGGCTAATTAATGACAGAAGTTCCCTTTAAGTTAATAAACTTAAATTTAACGCTAATTTACCTTCAAAAACGCATAGATTTAATTGTCAAGTTATTTTAAATATATATCAGCGTCAAATATGTAGGTGAAAAAAAAAAGGTTTGTAAAAGAAGAATTGTAGGCCTAATTTGAGCAATTTGGGTTTGAGTTCATCGTGACATGAGTTAGATCAGAGAAGAAAACCTCAAAAGACTTTCAGTTATGATTGGCTGTCATGACCTTGCGTAAGCGTGTTAGGTCTAAAATAAGAGACATCCAGTTTCACATCATGTACTGGATGTTAGTATGTGCATTTTGTGTTGTGCTTCACTGTGCTGAAAGGGAACAGGAAGTCCTAGAACCGTCTCTTTCATTCAGACTAAAGGATCTGTATATGGACCAGACGTTAAACGATAGCTGAAGCAAAACTGACGTAGAAAAAAAAGACAAATGAGTTACTAAAACTAATAAGACAAAAGTTGTGATCGCTTACATCTGAAAAAATCTGATTGAACAACACAGGAAGTGCTACCAAACATATTTGATATATTCTTAAAGAAAGAGTTTCTCACTGACCTCTGAGACAGTAAAAACTCACACACAATAAAACACCCCCTGCTGCGATAAGAGCCCACATATGTGCACCAAAAAAACATGAGCTAGAACAAGTACTGACAGGACATTTTCTTTACAAACTATGCAGGAAACAAATGTTCGCCTAATTGAATTATGTTGAATTACTGAATTATTTTGTTATTTTGAAACATAGCTCTCATGTGTGGTCAAATACAAGGAAAAAAGCAAATTATTTAATATTTAGAACCGTTAATAAATAGATGTCGGTCTCTTATTTAACAATAATAAAATTAAAATTAGATTTAAAAATAAATAAAAATATTTAAATAAAAATATTACAACAACAACAAATGAAAATAAAATAATTTGAATAAAAATAGTACAATCATAATAATAATACAAATTAAAATAAATAATACTAATTTAAATAAAGTATAAAAAAAGTAAATTAAATTAAGTAAAAAATAAAATAAATAGCTGCAAGTTTCAGTCGTAGGAAAATATATTAGCTCATATACGGTATCCAAAATGATTTGACAAATCAAACTATTTTTGATTCTTAACATGTTTAACCCCCATTTCACCTACACAAGGTAGGTCGGATATCTTTGAAATTCCTTGCAGACATTACCATTTAACTGGGGAAAATGGTGATTGAATGTTATATACATTAAAATGAAACCACCATGACACCGAAACTGTATCTCTCACACACACACACACACACACACACACACACACACACACACACACACACACAAACTGCAGGGCCCGGCTGATGTATTAGAGGATCACATCAGACCCTTAGCATTTATTCCTAACATAACGGTCCCTTCGTTAACTCATTTAACATTTAAGACTAGACCTTCAGTCTGAATCATTTAGACTCAATTTGGATACATTTAGCATTTAAGTGCTTCTTAACCCCTGCAAATACCTAGAGAATTGGCTCTGTATAGGAAAATGTCAGTAACTCCCTATTCTTTGGAAATATACTGATTAGTTTACAACAAGAAAACAAAACACTAAAATGAGTTTTCTTTTGCAATCCCCCGGGAGGAAACGTTCCCAGCAAACACCATTACCGACACCGCACGACAAACATGCAAATAAATTTTTTTAAAGCGACTCCCAGTCTAATCTTCTCCGGTTGTGTACGGCCGCCTTTTGCTTAATATTCACAATTAAAGCTAAAAATAGATGTAGCGGTATCTGCAGTTCAACTGCGGCCGCAATTTCACTGCGCAAAACACATACAGTCCCATATATGAGACAAATACAAGCTGCTAAAAACAAGATGTTTTTGTATCCAAATTAAAATTTACATCAGGATGCATGTCAAATGAAAACACAAGGTAGACTGTGAAAACGTATTATTGGAAAATTAAATATTAGCAGTTGAATGTGCAAACGGGTGTATCTGTTATAATAGTAGGATAATATGGATATAATTCATAAAGTAGCTTTCCTCCTGAAGAGAAAAATTACTTGCTTCAGTCTCCAAGGCCAAAACATCTAATGATACTCCAAAGAACACTTAAATACATTAATACTGTGGAAATGAACATTTCAGTTTCCGCAGATAATGTGTCTCATGTAAACATTGCTTAAATTCATCCAATCAGGGTCAGGTGACCCCAAAACTAAAAATTAAACAGGGCTTCCTTAAGACTAATTATTCTAATAGTCGTGCAGGCAAAAAAACAACAACAAAAAAGCTTGAAAATGAACGCCAAAAAATGGTTCGACCTGCTCTGAGGATATCAAATTAAAATGTTCCTGTTGAATACGTTCACAGAGTCCCAACGCCTCTAATGGGCTCATATCTGCCAGGGTACGAACTAATGTTTCGCTGTGTCAGCTGCAAACGAGTGTTATTCGTCAGAGGACAATTTGCAAAGAAATGCAAAATATATCAATTCAAGGTGAAAATGATATTAAAGGTAGGGCAGGCAATGTTTTTCATAAACACTTTGTTATACTGGTTAAAACGGTTAAAACTCTCTTCAAATCCTGATACTAATCAATAATAGAAGTGGTATATATGTAAAAAAAATTACATATATCTTCTATGGAAGTCTCGGGACCAAATAAATGTTTGTCCAATCATTGCATTCGGTCCGAATGCAATGATAGGATGTCCTACCTGCCTGTCAACATAATGTATTTCCATACCCACCCGCCGAAAACAAACTTCAGCCACCTTTTATGGTTCTCCCTGAACCAAAACAACGAGCTTAAGCTGTGTTCACGCATGTCGTAATTACCATAATAAAGAGATACAACTTAGCTATACTTGGCTAACTTTAACTTAGCCATTAAAAATACTCTCAAATCAGTTGCTTTACTAATGAAATTAGCTATATTTGGCCACAACTGTTAGCTATACTTTGCTAACTTTAACTTCCACAGCAAAATTATCTTTATACTATTGCTTTACCCTTTCTGTTGTCCCCTTTCTGGCGGTTTACGCTAATGCATCCAACGCAGACACAATGAAGTGTGAAACAGAAGTTGTGCAGCCCAAGTTCATAGAACTAGACCTAGAAAGAAGCATTTCCAATTTTCTGTCCTTCTTAAAGTCCCACATTGTAAATCAAACTAGACAGTCAAATCTTCAGTAATCCGTCTTTACTCAACCCTGCTCCAAAACCTCATTCAGTTGCAGGCAATATCACTGCACAGATGGGACCGCCTGACAGAAGATCATTAAAAGCGATGGATTAAATCTTTTTTCCTCTTGTAATGCACTCAATAAAGATCAATACTTAAATGGAAACAGTTTTATGCTTGAACAATGAAACCACAACTAATTTTTTATATAATTCATAGAGAAAACGATTTAAAGTCAATAATAACCAAGGATAGCTATCCATTAGCGTTAGCATTAGCATTCTCAATCTAACAAATTTATGAAAAGAAACCCTAATGAACCCTAATGAAAATGAACCCTGGTTTAACTATAATTTAGCAATACAACCATAGTAACTACAAAAAAATGTTTCTGTAGTACTAGCATGGTTAATTTTTAGTTACTATGGTTTTACTACAGCATTTGCAGTAAAACAATAGTAACTAAAAATTAACCATTGTATTACTACAGTAGCCATGGATTAACTATGATTTTAGCAGTAAAACCATAATAAATACAACATTAAATATGGTTTTACTATTGTGTGTTTACTACTGACTCATTTACACTGAGGGAGAAATAATTAAGCATGATTTTATAAAGAAAACATTTAGTTTTCAAAATTCCAAAACAACAAGGAACAAGATTTTACAGTCGCTCAAAACTTGAAATCTGCCACGTAAAGTTTGACCTATTTGGTCCAAGATACCTCGACTAACATTTCTGGTGTACTTGAGGGAACATATAAATTATAAGAGTGTAAAATACTGACCCTTTAAAGGAAAAAGTGCACTGAGGCCTCTCACGCAACCCATGAGCCAAAAATGATGAATCATGCTTCGTGACCTGATGATTCAGCTAGAGACGCTTGATATGTCTTTGCTAACAGCTGGCTCGTGACTGCACAAAAAGAGATAAAGTACAAATGCATCTCATCATGACGGGAAGAGCCACTTCACCACAAAGACTCCGCTGAACACCCACCTGCTGCATATGTTTCAGATCACCTGCTTTTGGTGTATTAATTAGCTTCAGTTTATTAACAAAAGGGTCACGGTTTGGCATGATAACATGGCCGATTGAATTAGCTGCTGGAACTACACCACGTTTCGCACCTTTTAAGGTGGAAAATATTAACTGGAGACCTGGTTTTGACCTACGACTAAATTCTCCACACACTGAATGGAAATGTATCCCACAATGCAATGTGCTTAACCATCTACACTGTAAAAATATGATCAATAAGTCATGGCAACATATGTTTTTCAAAATAAAAATTGACAATTCCTTTTTTTATATGGAATATTGACGTATTTGTCATTATAAAAACGAGATCGCAGCAATACCAGACAACAATCCCATGGCCCAATCAATTCCCAATGGACAAAGTCCTGCCCTACATTTCACTTGGATATCCGTCACAATAGGGAAGAAAAGAGACTATCGCAACTTCTGTTTTATGCCGACCTTAACCTGGATGAAATGTCTATTCACTCTCGAGATAAGCGGTTAGCACTTGTTGAACTAAATGTGCAACAAAGTAGGGTAGTATAGCACAGTTTGAAAAGTTTGCATACTGTTTTTAAAATGGAAAAGAATGCAGTATATACTATAGCTACTGCGTGCGCAATATGCAGTAATCCATTTTTGAAATCTGATTCACAGGGATTCATTCGTCACACTGGAAATAAGGTCAAGTCGGACACATTGCATTCTGGGATATAGGCTAGTATCCAACGCAGCACACTCTGCTTGTCGGGTGCATTTGCCAAAACGCAGTATGCAAACTATGTATTCTAGACAACCGAAAAATTTTCATATTGTGCATACTATTTCACATAAGTAATAGTTCAAGTTCCTAAACTCTGCAAAACTCTTTAGCAACTTTAGTTTCAGAAAGAAGTATTTGTATGATTTAGTGAAACAAACCTTGTGGCAAACCAAAAAGCAGTGTTTGTTAAAAAAATTAATCAAATTAATAAAAAAATGGAATCCCCAAAAAATAAAAAATAAAACTCCTGGACTATGTAAATATGAGGTCAGTGTTGCCAACTATTTTCAATGGAAAGTATCTAATTCCTGCTCAAAAAGTCACTAAATGTCGCAGTTTGCATCCGTTTTCTCTCCTAATCTGCACTCACGTACTGTAATTTTAATATATAGCCGCATGTCCAATAAAGCTCTTCTTATTTACATATTTTCTGTCAGACAACGGAACAGGTATAGACTGTCTACATGTTAACCAGCAATCCAAAAATTCGCTAGATTTATCGCTAGTCACTTTTCTGAAGAAAAAAAAGTCACTACAGGGTTTCTGAAAAGTCTAGTGACAAAATTGCTAAATTTAGCAACTGTATGAGGTAAAGACATCCACAAAGGTTTTATCAATAAGCTCAGCTCAAGATTTCAGCATAAAGCACCAGCAAAAACATCAAATGCTACGGTAATTGACAAAAAGGTGGAATCAAACAGGAAAAGCAAACCAACAAAAGACAAAAAAGATATTTTTACAAATAAAAACATGCATTAACTGGAATACTATTTTTTTAATTACTAAAGTTCTTGCAGATGTTAGAATATATACATATTTTTTGTATATACTTCCCTGAAGAAGCTGCAAACGATATTTAAGTATAATCTACATAACAAATTTTAATTTAAAAATATTAATTGAATTTCTGCTTCCAGAATTTTGTGATAGTTGTGTGTACGTCTCTCGATTTTCCTGCATCTCAACATCACTGAGCAACTGTGCAGAAAAGTGCAAATGTGCAGAGCATGCTGGGAAACAAAAGAGGACTTAAGAGCAGTGGGAAGATTCACTTCAGGACAAAACAAAGACTAATGCATCACTAAACTACCAAAGACTACAAGAAGTCAAAATGTAAACTATTGATAGATTGTTAAATATGTTCAAATTATATTTATTAAAATATTAATAAATCATGTTTTATCAGTTCCACGTCTTTGCACACCACATTTCTTTACTTGCAGAATTCATACTCGCCCGGGCAAGACCTTTAGATTGTTTTTCTTAAAGAAAACTATGATTGGAATCCAAACAAGAGGAGCAAAGCAGCTTTCAGCATCAGTATAGAACAGCCACAGAGACTCTTGCTATTTGTATTAATTGTTCACAATTTGTGTCCTTTAGTTAATGAGAATATTTTTGAACGTTTTGTGTACACATAATCGGATTTCAAAAATTAAGTATTTGTAATTAGATTATTTTAACTTGTAATTGGATTACATTTTAAAATACTCTGACTAAAGTTACTTTTCTGTTGATTACATGATTGCATGTTATTCTCATAATGGCAGTAAATTATTCATAATTCATTGATTCTATTTCTTTGTTATCTTTTAGATTTTCCTTTCTAAAAATGCCTACTGCTTATATATATATATATATATATATATATATATATATATATATATATATATATATATGTTCAGAAGGTCTTTCAGGTTTGTGGAATCGCTCACACAGACCTGGCACTATCATGTGCCTATAAATGAGACACACATAGCATTTGATCCCTGGAAAATTTTTACCACATTTTTAAATAATTTCACATTTAAGAAGTCTTTTCTCTACATTACAACATTGCATATCTAATCAGCTCCTGATGAACACATTAATTATCATCGGAATTTTCATTCAGTGAGTCATTTTAACCTTGTATTACTTCGGAAAACTGTAAAAAAAAAAAAAAAAAAAAAAAAGTTGCTGCCTTAAATTTTTAAGTACAATCAACTTAAAAATTATTCTGATGTAAAAACATATGTACTAATTTATTGATAATATCATTTTTACAGTGAAGACTTTTGTCTTTCAAACACATTAAAATGTACAAATTTACGTCGATTTCATATTTACATGCAATGCAGGGATTCCCCAACTTTTTTGGCAACTGAACCTCTTTGCCCTAATATATTTACTAAAAGAAAGCCATTAGATTTGAAGTAAATAAGTTAGGTAAATAATACAATTAAGTCCGTAATAATAATCAATAATAATAAAATTAAGTTCACTGTTCTCTGATATCAGTTAATGGTCATATGATATGCAGGTTAAAAAAAAAAGTGTACTTTTTTATTTTATTTACATTTTAATTTTACATTTTTATGACTTAATAGGTTGTCATTAAACACACGAAACCCACTGCAGTTCCATCATGAACCCCAGTCTGGGAAACCCTGAGGTAATGTAATATTTAATACACGTTGTTGATAACAAAGAATGGAATATATTTTCCTTCTCTTTGTATTTTTATATCAATATGGTAAGATGATAAACGAGTTAGCTCAAAAGTAATCTAAAAGTAATCTAAAAGTAGTCAGAATACATTTCCTAAAACGAGTAATCTAGATTACATTACTAACCCCAATTTTTATTTTTTTTCATGTGATTTTGGAAACAGTAACAGACTACAATTTGTAAGTAATCTACCCCACTCTCTCTCTCTCACACACACACACACACACACACACACACACACACATATATATGAAGAGGATGTGCATGACAATATATCAATATTTCTTTTCGTGACAAAAGCAGTTGGGACAGATGCTCAGTTCACTTGAGTGTCTAAAAACTTATCAGTCAGTGCATCAGTTTAGTATTAAAAAAATAAATAAAAAAAAATAAAAATAAAAAAATCAACCAAATTCCGTATCTAAGTCAAATCTGAAGCTCATGGATGCTGAACTGTAGATCACGGACCATTCACTGAATTCATCTCTTTATATGACAAGACTACAGGGATCTTTGAGTATTAGTAAAAACACAAAATAATGTAAATGAAATGCATGCTTCTATAGGCCTATTTTTTTGTGTGTGTGTGTGCACGAATAGCCTAAATGTGAATATTACTCACAGTACGATGTTTGGTTGGTATCCTAGAGATGAATCCCGATGAACAAAAAGCTTCCAATGAACATCACGTAATAAAAGGAATAAAAGATAAATGCCGAATGCAATATGTTACAAAGCATGCGTGTAGCTCTTGTCGACACCCGTTGAATTATCGCACGCGGAGCATCACTGCATTTCACAACGCGAGTCATTTAATTATGCCTGTTTGCATCTGTGATACGAATAGAGTGATGATACGGAGTACTAGCCGATGCTGAACCCTGATTGGCCAAAGAGTGGGCTGGCTCTTTACTCACTGCCGTTTGATTGGTGTATCAAGAGCTTGACAGGTAAAATTCTCGCGCTGATTGGTCAGAGAGGCAGTCGTATTGTTTAATTTATACGGAGAAACTTAAGAGCTGTAGAACTCCTACTTGAACAACAGAAAAAAACATTAATATTATATGAGATTATATATGTTTAAGGTGTATTATTTTTTGCTTTTATATAGGCTACATTACTATACACCATGATATGTCATATTTAAAGACAGATAGGTCGACATGCTCAAAAGAATATTTTATCTTGACAGCTGTCTCCTCCCACAATATGTATTCTTTCTTCAAATTATGCTTATTTATGGTTCTTCTGATCCACAGAAACATACTAAAACAGTCTGTTAAACTGCCAAAAGCCCACACATTGAACCCTCTCCGCTTTTAAATCTCTCCGTGGGTGTTTTCTTTTGCATTATTTATATATAAATAAAATACATTTTTTTTTAAATATTTATTTCAATATGAAATTTTTATGTATAGACCTACACAGTGTTTTACTGCATTTATTTGGCTGTTTATGCATGCACAATTTCTTTAATGACTTCATGCATACTTCTCTGTCTTTCTCTCTATTATATATTATGTAAAATTGCATATAAGAAGCCTGTAGTCACATGAGTGGGGATTCTGGGGTGGCGTCGCTTGTGGTTAAGAGCCCGACCTACTGAAGGATGAAGAGGAGGAATCACAGCACGGGCACGCGGGCAGCCTCCATACACTGACGCATATTACTTTATATAACTGCCAATTCGTTATTTCAGAAACACTCAAATACTTTAAGGCCAAATATCTCACTCCACACACATTCCATTAGCCCAATGATTGTCTATGTGGTGTTGATTTCACACTAAAACCATAATGAAAATGAAGCTTATTTTATGGGCCATTAAGACCGAAATTCTCATTACTGTAATAAAGCATTTGCCCCTCTAGAAAATGAAATAAATAAATACAAATGTAGAAAATAAAACAAAAACAAAACATTCTGCAATACTGCAAAACGCACACACACTAAAGATAAAAAAAACAACAAAAAAACATATAAAACTAAAACTAAAATTAGGAAAAAATATATAATACGCGTTTTGTCACATCACAAAACATAACCAGATTAGATTAGTAACTAGATAGATAGATAGATGCTTATAACACATGTGAACTTACTTGACAAAAATAAAAGGATTTAGGACAAAACAAGAACACATTTGTGTGGGTGAACAACATCTAATATCTATACCCACATTCCCATCAGGTTTCTTGGATTCTCTCTGGATGGACTAACAATCACATTAGTCCATCGCAAACATAAACCATTACATTCGTGTTCACTTATGCTGGTGTTATTCGATAATGTTGCCCGTTTATGAGAAAACCCAGCATTCGACAGGGTTGTGAAGTGGATCTAGACGAGATCCAAGAAAAGATCCTCCTCAATATCAGACATCCAAGAGCCATAAAGCGATGAAGAGAAGTCAGGGTTCGGGTTCCCATGTCTCCTTAATCTCCAAAAGAGCTGCCGCCCTTTCTGTCTTTTTGCAACGTGTTGTCATGGAAATGCAGAGGCATTTGATATATGAGATCTCACTTTAATCAGTCTGTGATATTCCAGCAAGTGATCAAATGCAGAAGGTAGAGTCATTTTTATTGCCTGTTTTATCGTTATAAGTCATGCTTGTCTTAGAAACACTCCTAATAAAGAAATATCGCAGTAATCATTTTCCATTGGATTTATTTTTATCTTGCCAAAAGCATGTGGAATAGACAGCATGAAAACATTCATAATATCTGATAACATGATCACTAACGCAATTCATTTTACACTTGAAATTACACAGAGGAACTGCGATACACTGTTTCCTCTATAGTGTTTATACAGTGCCAGATAATGCAAATTATGCTAATCTTGGCATTCCTCTTCGTTTCATAATATGTTATGAAGTACAAAACCGATTTGAATGTATCAGTTTGTTTTCGATGTATCAGTTTGTTTCGATGTACCAGCGTATAATAAGATACAGTTTTTGTAGTCTAACAACAGGGCGGCGCTCCAGAGTTGCGATTAACTCTGTTCGTCTTCCTGTTTGAGTCGTTTTCGCAGATGATCACCGATTGCAGCCAAAGGGTTGGTCTTGAAGGCGGGATTTTTCATGGCTTCGTTGAAGTAAGATGCTTCGGTCTCGCTGGAATTAAAAAAAATAAACGATTTGATTAAAATTTGACTTTGTTGCAAATGACGTGAAAAAAATGACGTGAAAAAAACAACACACACACATATACATATACATATATACACACTATTATAAAGAAAATTAGGCAGATTTGTATAACCCGAGACATTTCAGTAACATTATTTTCATGGCAATTATATGTTCTGCTATTGTATTTAAATACTTAAATTTATTTATAAATAATTTATTATAATAATACAATACACATACAATACTACAATTATTTATAATAATAAAAGTAAATATGGTTTTACAATTAAATAAAATAAAATATATTGCTTAAATAATATATAAATATTAAGTGATATGCCATTTTTAATCATTTATTGTTTTCATTAAGGTAAACTGCTTAATTTTCATCACAATAAATGCAAAAAATAATGAATTAATTAAAAAACTTAATTAATAATATCCCTAAAATAGACATTGGTTATTTTAAGCAAAATATGTAATTCTTTTTATTACTATTGACTTATTTATTTATTCATTATTATTTTTTATTTAAGGTAAAATGTGACCTGGACATGTTCTTGGTTTTGTGAGATTTTCCCAGGTTTTTGTTAATTTAACTTAATTTAATTTAATTTAAAAAATAAATCAATAATTTATAATATTATAATGTATGATACATTCACAATTAAAACAATTAAATGATTTAAAATAATAGTTGTTTAAATATATATTTTACATTTAAACATTTTTTTCATTATTTAAATAATATATAAATAATGTATTGTTTTTTCATGGGGGGATGTGAAATTAACATTAGTAAAGTTTGGAAGTTATAGGGAAACCATTATCTTACAGTAGTTTTCGTTTCTGGGCTGGTTTCATCTGGCTGAAGTCTGTGGGTTCTGGTTTCTTCTTAACCGGACTGAGACGAGAAAACAAGAACAGACATTTGTGTTACATGCAGAACCATTTATATTCAGCATCATTAACTTACTAACAAAAAATAAGTCGGAAAAAAGCCTGTCTGCTAAAACGTTTTATATAGCGAGGCTTAAAGGCATGTTTGAAGATGCGCTTTGAAGTTGTCCAGAGCACAGGCTTTCCTCACACAAGTGTTATTATTTTGAGTTGGTAAGACAAAGCAAGACTTCACAACATACATCAAATGACTAACAGATAAAAACGTACCAACGCAAACAGAGAAAAACAGACAAATGTGTTTTGGATCAAAACAATTACACAGTTGTGAAAAAAGCTTCGGCCCTTCGCACGCTCAGATTAATCTACATAAACAGCAAGACTGCTGCCGACCCGTGGCATGCTTCACTTCTTAAATAACACATTTAGAGCCTGTGTGTGTGATATAAATATACTTTTTTTTTTTGCACTACAATCTGCTTATAGGAGATTGCCAAAAATATCAATGCCTAAAACATTTTGAGCGCTGTTCAAGGTTTAAATTTCAACACTAACCATAACACAAACCTGTTTCTAAATACTAGCCATCACAAAAGACGTTTAGTTACATGTTGTTGTTTTACAAGCCACGCAAAACTTTAATCGCCTTCTTTTATTTGTTTATTTACATGTTTCCCACACCCGAGCAATGTATTTTCATAATTTTTCCAGTTGTTTGTGATTACTGGAAACCGTTTTAGTTTTACTCTTACATTTTATTTAAAACAACAACAACAATTTCTAGCCGATTAAATATTTTTTCAAAATGTATTAATATACATCTGTATGTAAATAACAATTTTAAATATTGATAGAGGGTATTTATCTTGAGTTGATACAGAATTAATTTGTAAAACAAAATGCAATTTTATGTTTTGGCTTTAGCATTTTATTGCAGGCCTTTTTGGGGAAAGGGATCTAAAAAAATTTAAGTGCCCCTAATATGCTTTTTTTTATATGGTAATGGACGTTTGGTTTCAGATCAATAACAGACTGAGTCATCTGACCAATCAGAGCAGAGTAGACCAATCACAGCAGATTGGGTAATCTGACCAATCAGAGCAGAGTAGACCAATCACAACAGACTGGGCAATCTGACCAATCAGAGCAGAGTAGACCAATCACAGCAGATTGGGCAATCTGACCAATCAGAGCAGAGTAGACCAATCACAGCAGATTGGGCAATCTGACCAATCAGAGCAGAGTAGACCAATCACAACAGACTGGGCAATCTGACCAATCAGAGCAGAGTAGACCAATCACAACAGACTGGGTCATCTGACCAATCAGAACAGAGTAGCTTTTCAGAAAGGAGAGGTTTAGAGAGACTGAATCTTCGAATGAACTGTTTCACACCTTGTGAGAAAAGAGGTGATGCTGCAGTGTATATTATGAGAAATTCAAGTGGTTTTGACCTTGGATTCATGTAAACCTGTTGTAGGAGACCTCCAAAACAAAATTAGTAACCTTTAAAATAGCATAATAGGGGCACTTTAATAATACTATAAATATTGAGTAAATTAAGAAGCAGAAAGAGAGAGAAAAAATGTGCACTGGGTTGCAGAAAATGAATACAAATTCGGTTTGAATCCCATTGCAAGAGAAACAGGTGTTACATGAAATCTGTTTGTACAGTGTGTTGTTTAGAGACCATTAACGAGCGCTTACTCATGCCAACAAATACATGCATATGCACAAACGATCACAGAGGATATGCTGCCAGCATTCACAATAATGTTTCTGTGTAGAAATGAGGAGCGCACTTACGCTTTATTTTTCCGCTGTGCCCTGGCGGTGGTTCTGAAAGAAGGGAGGAGCTGGGAGAGTTCAGGAAGAGCGTCGGCTAGCGGCCTCATGTCGCCCACAACGGGTGTGGCCTTCCTCCGCGCTTGAGCCACCTGCTGTTCACGGGCATGCTTTATCCCACTGATCTCTACAGATGGGAAAGAGACAAACAAACTTCAGACCAAGACGCATACGCTGGGGGAAAAGGCTGGTTTCCTGATCACAGAGCAGGAGATGCAAATTCTTGTGCGCTCATTCATTCAAATTCAGACACGCTCTTTGAGCTGTTGTGCTGATGTGGGTAACTCGAGTTTGATCCTCCTCTTCTTGCCATATCTTGTTCTCTGGCAAACAGCATAAAAAAGGAATAAAATAAAATAAATAAATAAAAGGCATAAAATAAAAAGCATAAAAAATTCATATTAAATTCATATAAAAATAAATAAAGAAAAAGAAATTAAAAACAAAAACATGCAAATAAAAAGATATAAAATAAAAACCAACAAAATAAAATATAAATTCATAAAATAAAATGGAATTTTAAAAATCTAAAAGCCTAAAATAAACAAATAAACAAAAAGTGTAAAATAAATAAAAAGGATATACATTATAAAAGAGATGAAATAGAAACAACAAAAATAAAATACAAATAAAAAAAATTTAAGCAGAAAATAAATTAATACAAATTAAAAAAAGCATACATTACAAAATATTAAATAAAAAGCATAAAACTAAAATATAAATTCATAAAGAAATATAAAAAAGCAGAAAATAAACAAATCAAAAAGTGTGTAAAACAAGTTATAAAATAAAAAGCATAGAAAATATAAATTCTTAAAATAATAATAAAAAAATAAAAGAGGGGAAAAATTGAAAAGGCATTTATATATATATAAAAAAAAAGAATAACTACGGTAATTTAATTACGGTAAAGAATCGTATAACTGCATTGTTTTTAAACGATGGTTTGAAATCCCAGACATCACAGTAATGTTACAGTAGGTCACATCACATCATTTCTGATAAAAAAAGTTGCTTTAGAGGGTCAATTCATTCTGGAAGGCCTATATCCAGAACGACTGCCAGTCCAGGTCATAGACAGAAAATAACTACTATCACCCGACCATCTGAAGACAGAAAGCAGGACACACCAGGTGCTTCAGTCCAAAAACAACACAGTACATGTAGGGAAGAAATAACAGATCTTTGACAGGAGCACTTAGTTGCCAGAATGAAATGCCATTCTTCACCTGATAAGTGGCCATTTCGGGCGTTTTCTGCTGCCGTTAAGATCCCTGTATATAAGTGTTACTGTACACCATTTGAGCTTTATGTATCCATCATCATCTTTATCCTCCCCCCTTTTTAATTTCCTGAAAATCTGACATGCAGTCTGAGGCTTGGGTTTCGGCTGGAGCCGTGAGCCCCATTAGATCCTAATTATAATCACCTCGGACGGAGCTTGTGTTACCCGACGCATTGATCGGCCGGAACGATTACAGGCGTCAGAAACGGGGTGTGGCGTTAATGATCCTGCCATATCCATCTCTGAGGTTCCCGTCGGCCCACGAGAGAATCGCAGATCAGTACACGATGACAGAAATATCCTCATTCGAGCGTTTCGGGATTGTGTACTGGACTTTTGATGATATTTGCGGGAAAGGAAAAGGTCCTAAGAAGAGAAGGTGAAAAAAAAAATGTACTCACTGTTGAGCCATCTTTCCCTCCGCTCCTTCATTTTTTCTTTCTTCGACTGATGTTTCTTTTCCTCCGTGCCTGGAAAAATAATAATAATTCCATATGGATCATTCATTATTGATCAATTCAACAACATGCATGACTGACCTGTGAAGATCCTATGCATTTAAACTAAACTAAAAAAACTAAAAAACAACTTTATTTGCAAAAAGGGGACGAAGAAAAAGCAAAATAAAAAGCACTTTATATTTACTTTAGAATGTAATGCGGTTTGGTCAATAATTAAAAAAAAATATATAATTTAGCAAGAGAAAGAAATAATACATAAATATAAAACTAAATAAAACGTTATTAAATAAATTAAAAGACAAAACAGGAATAAAATGAAAAAAGGCACAATATAAAGCCATTAAAAGTTGCAAAACGATAAATGATTAAATTGGTATAAAATGATAAAAAAATACATAAAATGGAAAAAAAAGAATGAAAATCAAAATAAAAGAAGAAATCAAAATAAAACGGCATAATATAAAGCCATAAAAAGTTGTAAAACGATAAATGATTAAAATGGTATAAAATTATACAAATAAATAAAATGAGAAAAAAAATTACAAGAAAGGGAAAAAATAGAATAAAACATAATAGAAAGGCATAAAAAGGGGTAAAAAAAACTTAAACGTGTTATTTTAGTATTTATTCAAATTTCTAATTACCTTTTTTATATTTTCAGTTCTTATTTTAATTCTAGGTTAAGTTTTTGTAATTTTGTAATATGCTTTTGTCATTTTTATATTTTTATATTTCTATTTAGCTTAAATCTATTTTTATTTCAGTTAGTTGCAAGGCAATATTTCTAATTTGAAACAAATTTAAATAGTTTCAGTTAAATCACAACACTAGTTCAAACAGAAGAAGAAAAAACACACAAATGCACTGGACTTTGAGGTTCTTCTTTGAAGAGGGCTTTATGTTTGTTGTGAATGCAGGTGTTTTGGTTCATTCTGGTTTTGTTTAGTCTGCAGAGATTGAACTCTGTGCACCAGTCAAAATAACCTAGTGGGAGCCAATCAGTTAAGGAGACGGACGGCCGCTAACACAAAGGTAGCAGGTTCAGTTCCCACTAGGAATGATGCAGGAACTGCACCGCTTAGATCTCAAACGCACATAAACACTGTAAATCGCCATTAGCAATATGTTTCTTCATATAAAATAAATTCTTTTTTTTTTTTAATTACGCACTATTTTTCACTACAAGTCACTATTTTTAATCAAATGTCCACATGTGAATATTATGACATGTGCCGTGGCTGTGGGATTGTATATATCGAATGGAAAATAACATGTGTAGATTACCAGAGGATGTCTGTTGTTTTAACTGCATGTAACTTCCTGTTCCCAGATAGTGAAGTCTTATCAGGAGGAGCATATTGTGTGTTTTTAACAACTGTATTGAGTGTGACGTGAAATCTATATCAGTTTGCGTGTGTATCAGCTTCAGGTCATTCACTGTCCACAGAGGTCAAACCACAAATAAACCTCTTTTATGTGTGACACACAAGACTTACATGCTTCAATTACAGAAAATGCACAATTTATACTAATCATTTAATATACTGAGATTGTTGGTATAACTACTATTATCACTGTGCATTGAAAAAATCTGAATGTCACAAGATTTATGTTCTTCAGTTTCAGAAAATGCACTTTGTGTGCTTAATAATAATATTAAAATTGTTATAAACCCTCTGATGAATGGTGACTATTACAGATGCGTAATATTAGATATGTAATCATATAAACACCCAAAAACATTAAGATCAGTGTTGTTACTGTTAACTAAAACTATTCAAATAAATAAAGCTGAAATCAATTAAAATAAAGCCTAAATATTAGATGAAAAACTTAATTAGAAATAAAAATAAGTTATTAAAAATGACTAAAATTGAGTACTAAATAGTACTAAAATTATTAAAACTAAACTAAAATAAAGCTAAATAGAGATATTAAAAAACTAATAGAAATTACAAAAGAACAAAATGACTAAACAAACTTGAATGAAAATGATTATAAATATATAAATTATATTAAAATAAAATAAAAATTAATTTGTGATTTAAAAATTCATGCATTACAGTGTTATTAATTTAGTATTATTATAACTGATTGTTAACATAATTAATTATCATCATAATTATTATTATAAATTACCACAATTTTGTTTTCACTCGGCACTGTGCTACCGTTTACAGGCTACAGTTTGGTCCAAAAATAACACAAATGCATTAAACCCAGAGAGAAACGCATGAAAATGAGTTGACCTCTGCGATTTCGATCACCAGGGGAGAAGCTCAGCTCAACAAGCTTTTGGTTGCTACGAGCAACATTCAGAGGAAAAGAGCGGTTATATGAGTTATCTGGACATCGAAAACGCCTTCACGTCTCTGCACAGGTCCATCACTGAGAGATCTGACCGCCTGAATGACCTGCGCTGACCTCTCGAGCCCTGCTGTGGACATTTATCACGGCTGTGAACAACAACAGTCTTCAAGCACTTAGCTTAAACATTTTCAGTTGGTTGCCAAGGCAAAAACAAGAACCTTGGCAACCAACTGAAAATATGAAGACTTGAAGACTGTCTGATAAATAGTAGAAAAAGCAATAAGCGCTGTCAAAATCTCCAAACCGAATGATTTAATTCAGTTTGTTGCATCTTTCCACATTACTACGCCAAATAGTGTCTTCACTGATTTCCCAGCCATGCAAAGCAAATTAACTACTGTAATCCAATTGGAAGAATGTAGCCACATCCGTAGCGTTTCTGCGAATGTATGTCTGCTATTTTGTAGGTGTCAATCACTCGGAGGAGGCCTGTTGTGTGTGTTTGCAGGAGAAACAGCATCTCAAATGTCCGTCATCTTCCTGTGAAGGAAAGCTGAAACTTTACAGATTGGATGCTGGCCGTCCCAAGAGAATAACACGAGAGTTACTTATTAGTCATGAACGATTACGTGTCATGTACACTTCAAAACAATTTTTCACTCTGTTTTTTAACAGCCCCTCAAAGCTTTATACACACACACGGACGCCTATGCGCTTTTGTCTGTATATGGGCACGACGCGGCTGTGGAAAACAGTCTGGAGAGGCGACTCGATAAGAGAGATAAACGTCATGTCCTACGAGTCCCGACCCACGTTTCCCCACTAGCCCTCATGATCCAGACTGATGATCTCTGACAGAACGGCCTACATGAAGTCCAGACACAAACGCCCTGGGCCTGCATCCTTCAATGATATGATAAACAGAACAGGGACATTTGCTTTTACGCTTACGACACTGGAGAAAAAGACAATGAAATTAACAGCAAAACTTCATATTCTTTCCATTCAATTTCCAGGCTCTATCTGATCCACAACCAGTTTTCCACACTCAAATCCAAGTCTAAACCTTTCAGACGCGTCACTAAACTGCTCTCAGATCAGAAAAACCCTAACCCAACCATCAGCCACCACAGAAATAACAACAGTCGTGTTTTTCTGCTGTATCTGCCCGATAGGGATCTCCGTCCTGCCGATATCTCCCTCCACCACTCCTGACGCAGGAAACACTATCTCGCCTTTGCATCCGTCTGTTTGCCGCAAACGAGGGATAGGGGGAAAAAATCCATCATTCCCACCACATCCATCCCAGAGAGAGCATCATGTTCAGAGAGCTGGCTGAAACGGACACCGCCAATTAGGAGCGGACAGAACAAGCGGCTGCCCTTTCCTGGCCCTCTGCACTTGCCCTTCTCCCCTCCCCGTCCCGTCCCGCGGCGAGGTGAGGTGGCAGGGCGTCAGGGGAGCTGAGCTGGAGGTGAAGGAGGTGAATTTCCGAGGTCAAGCCGAGACACTGATACCCCAATTAAAGAGACGAAAGATCTGGTTCTGTCAAAGCAGGGCCACAGGCACATCGATCCTCTCTGTCAAACGCTCTCTAGTGCGGCCGCGACTCTCAGAGAGAAATACAGCCTTCATCTACATGTGAAGCATACTTAGAAAATTATATCTAAATATCATTATATACACATATTAAAATAAAATATCAATATTTTTAATTTTATGCACTATATATATATATATACACACACACACACACACTCACACATACTGTGTATAATGTACAAAAATATCTAATATTGAATATCTAGTTTGATTATGGAGCAAGCAAAAAAGAAATTAAGGACATTAAAATATATGTGTATGTATGTATAAATATATATTTTTTTATTAAATGTACTATATATATATACATATTTGTAAAACATCAAAAAATCGTGTTTGAAAAATAAATATATATACACATATATATTTGAAACAAATCAAGGATTACAAAAACATCAAATATCAGCTGACTGATTGATAAACAAAAAATAGACAAAAAAAGAAATTATTTATATATATATAGTAAATTTAAATACACATACATGTATATATATATAAAAAAACAAACAAACAGTAGTCATCATTTGAAGAGGATCAAAACCTTTCAAAGTTATACATGAATTTTAAACAATACCAGTTCTTGTCTTAGGACAAACTTTTTTGATACACTTCAAATATTGACTACTTTATATTTATATGTGTATATATATATACAGTAGTCAAAAACAATTAAATAAATAATATATATATGTTTATATATTATATAAACAAAATGCAAATGTTTAAAGTGTCATTTCTGCCACAGAATGATACTGAATATCTTCTGCGATGTGTTGCTTTTCCCAGTGCTGAACAAACCAAATTGTATTAAGGGTGTGAGAAGTATCTGCAAGTCTGCAGTGCCAAAACTGCCTGTAGTTAAAGAAACACCCACATACTGAAGATAAACAGTAAACATACTGTAAACTACAGAAATATCAAGACTAGAACAGCAGCCAAGACCACAGTGAGGTATAAGTCATTCGCCTGTAATCGAATACTTCCCTATTATATAGCATGCGAAAAACATCACGCCAACAGAGTAGTATGTCCGAATACATAGTTTTCGAAAAATAGTACACGGATGACCTACTACTTCCTCTGAGATTCTGAAGTGCACATTCGATGGACACTTTACTATGAAGGGCAGTGAACTGAACGCAACTGATGCTGGAAGGTCACATGACAGTAACAACATGACGGATGTAGTACATCTGAATTTCATTCATACGTGTGCTATATAGAGCATACTTTTTTTAATGGTCGCAAATTCAATTCAAATGAAGTACCTACTCGGACAGTACGCGATTTCAAACGACTCCTCAGTTTTCACTCTTACTAGTTGTCTTGATATGAGAGAAACACAGTGATTCGCTCTCGTCACATCAGTGCATTGATGCACTGTGATGTTCATGCATGAGTTATTTATACTGCAGACAGCCAGGAATAGACCAGAACCTCAATACTCACACACAGCTGACATTTATAGAGAGGGAATCAAAGCTAGAGGACGTGTGAGGTGAAAACACTCTCGCTTTCATCTAATGACAATACAAATTTATTAAACTGCGCCTAACTTTACTGCTTGGATCTTAGTTCTAACAACTTTTCAATGAACAGCCTGGATCTTTAACCATGAAGCTACACCACCCTCTGCTTTCAGCTCTAGCATGAAGCAAGTCTTTGCTTTCAAACATCCAATCTTCAATATATATTACAGATATTCCAAAATAGACATTAGAATTTACAAGAATCCAAAAATGTGCCATTGTCTGCCATCTTGTGGCCACAAGCATTTTGGCAAAAAGATTATGCATTTAAATATTATTATTGAAATATTAAAATATAATAACATTATTTTTTAAGATATTATTGTAATTATATTTTGAAATATATATTATATATATATTATACTAGTAAAAGTTCAATTAATAGTATGTATTAACAATTAATACTTATTTATAAATAAAAACGTTAAAATATTATAATAGAAAAAGTAAAATTAATATTAAATGATTATGACCTATAATAAAAAGAAATAAACATTTCTTCATTTAGCATGTCAAAATCATTAAATAAAATTATTTAAATGTAAAAAATATGAATATATTATGAATTATAACACCATTAATTACAATATAATCATTTATATATTTTTGAACATGTTTTAACATTAAATACTTGTAATATTTTGATTTAATACTTGCACAACTAAAGCAAAAAAATTAAATAAAGTAAAATAGATATTCTGTGATAATCTATAACTAAGATAAACATTCTTCATTTTAAAATTTCATTTATTTTTAAATGTACATTTATCAAATTAATTAAACTGCCTTTTTTTGCCTCATTTTAAATGTAAAAATATTATTATCTATTATAATACAGTACATTACAATATATTAATTTGAACTTTTTTAAATATGTCTTATTAAAAAGTTAATATTCAGTTGAAATACATATTTAAAAGCAAATAATAATAATAATAATAATAGTATAAGTAAAATTATTATTAAAATATTTATATTTTCCAAAATAATAAAACTATGCCTACTCAGATTTATATGTGAAATTTGATTATATTTATATATATATATATATGTGTGTGTGTGTGTGTGTGTGTGTGTGTGTGTGTGTGTGTGTGTGTGTGTGTGTGTGCCAAAAACAACAACAAAAAAACACTCACCTTTCTGTTCTGCTGACTGTTTGCTTACGATCACATTTGATGGTTCATCAACCTTCAGTGTTTGAACTAAAGAGTCGGAGGAGATTTTAGTTCCAGCAAAAACTCCAGTGAGAAAAGTGAAAGCCTACATGGGAAACACATGAAGCTGAATAACGATCTCATTTATAAGTTAGAACAGCTCATCTGAGGAGAAATTACACTGGGAATACAGTATATAGCACTGACACGATGTGAAATTATTTAATAGCTTTTGAAAAATGGAATAAAACAAACAAATAGCCATACCTTTGAACTATTGCTAATACTACTGTCAGATGTGTTGGTTTTGGGTTGTCGTGAATCTGTTTTTGTGAGTTGAATGGATTGGATCGCTATCTTCTCCAGATTCCCCAGCATCGGTCTGTTTTCATGCTCATTTTCCAGCTTTACAGCGCCGTGATGGAGCTTCTGTCGGATCCGTTTAATTTTCCCCACCATTCTGATTCACTATATGTGATTTCGATATATTTTTTAATGTGTATACAACAACGCTCAAACATACAGAAAAGGACCCGCACGTGTTAAAAGTGACAACTTGTTTGGCGTTACAGCTAATTTTGTCCGGGTAAAAATGAAACGGAAGACAAGTTCCGTCAAAGACCTCTTCAGGTCGTCGTTGAGGATCGTCTACACTTGAAAATGTTCAGGTATAGTTTACCAACAAACAAAACTTAATTAAAGAACACGAACTGTAGCATAAGGCACATATCTAAAGTCAAAATAAGAAGAAATGTAACTTTAACCGAACGTGATGAAATATACTGTAGATAAATGTCCCTATAATTTTAACATTGTCCCGCTATTGAAGTACTTTTTAAATATACATTTAGACTTAAGTTGGTAAGCAACATTGGGGTCTATCAACCTGACCAGCACAAGTTCCCCAAAACCTTCCTAGACCAGCCTGAACAGAAACCATCTTAGACTTGTTTGTTTGATGTAATTCATAATTTTTAGTCATACCAAGTTGTTTTATCATTTAAAAATTGGTATTAACTGGAGCTTGTTTTAGCAACAGAAACAGGAAGTCCTTTAAAATATCTTTATTTCATTTTTGAAGAATATGGCAAATACCTAAATACATACATACATATATACAAGCAAAACAGACAGTTTACAGTTAGTTACTGAGCAATGCTACAAAAACAGTATATAGATCCGGCTCATACGAAGCTTAGAAATACAAAAATTAACACTATTAGTCCAGCAGCATACATTTGATTTAACAAATGACTTGACATGATTCAGAATAATTCTCTATACATGCTAGGTGAAAGGTGATGCATTTAAGAGTAGGCTATATGTATTTCGATATTTTGAAATGTATACAGTGGTGTATATTGTATCCAGGTAGGTGGAGGTGGGAACAGACGGGGTCATTTTCACTGCCTTCTCTGTGTAACTGAGTCTGGCCCCTGAGGTACTTCAGGGCCTAAGGAAGATTGTAATTGAGCCCTTGTGCCCATTATCTCTATACTTTATTCCAAAGGAGCAGTTAACACACACACACACCACTGTACGTACTACTGAAATAGAGTCGTACGAATAAAGAACCAAGTCTTTACTATTAAAATGTTTCTAAAATACAAAAAGCTAGATATAAAGACTTGCCATGCATGGTAACAATAACAGAGGGGGAATCTCATATGAAACATATGGGGCTTTGGGGCTGTTTACACGACACAATTTTCATTTAAAAACGGAAAACTTTTATGCATTTTTGGCCGTTAATTTATCGACAACAGCGTTTTGGGAGCCTGAAAACTCAAACTTTTGAAAACGAGTTTCAAAGTGCAAGTTTTTGAAACCGATACCGTTATCATCTCCATGTAAACTACAAAAACGTGAATTAGTGAAAACGGTGACGTCATGTGTATTACGTGTTCAGTCTATAGGCGTGTAGTGTTTCTTTACAAAGTAACGTCGCCAACTACTGGCCTGGGATGATAATACAGCGATTTTAGTCGTTTTCACAGATCCGTGTGAGCGAGGATCGTTTCGAAAAAACTTTTCCGTTTTTAGTACATCGTTGTCGTGTAGCGTATCCTAAATTTTAGTCCATGAAACAAACCAAAATAAGCTTCATTATCTTGTTGTTTTTCTTTTGATTTCGAGGTTAAAATATAACCTGGACATGTATCTCATTGAAGTTGAACTTAGACATAGAAAATCACTCAAATCTTAATGACAAATCTTTAATGTAAATAAAATAACTATAAAATTATTTGGCGTATAAATGAACTAAATCTATAGCAACACAACTTTTCCTTAAAAGTGTGAATTTTAATACATTTTTTTAAATTGTATTCATTATGATGTCAGCATTCTGCAAACAAGTGTTGACTGGGAAGACTTGAAATTGTTGCATTTTTCTCTTCTTTTGTGCACGTGTCAATGTAAGACAGCATTAAATTCAGTCTCTTTGCTTTACGTTAGTTTAGTTATCCGCGTGTGAACAAAAAGCGAGGAAGGAGGTATGCTGGTGCCGTCCTTAGACAGGAGATGGATGTGACGATATCCTACGAGGAAGAACAAAACGTGCTTATTTAGGATTAACAGCAGCTCCACGGATGATACATTTTTGATGCATTTGGTGGAATGGAGACGTACCTGGTTGAATACAGGTGAAAGGGAGAGTGAACTGTCCCACAAAGTCGTTCTTTGATGTTTTATCATAGTCCTCCACCACAAACCGAACCAGCGCCAACTCAGGGGCGTGAACGGTGAACTGAAGCATGTCGTACCATACCGGGTTGAAACCTGCAGAGACAAATAGGTTGTTGACATGAAATTTGAAGCATTAACAGTGCACAACATGCTGTTCTACTGTACACCTATAATTTTTATAATAATAATAATATAAATAATAAATTATATTTAAATAAGCTAAAATAAGATATACCAGTGACCTCACCAGTTTTACACAGTAGATCTTAGTGCATGTCCATTGAACCATTAGCTCAAAAACAAGATTTGTTTAGTCTTTTGAACGCAACTAGATCTCTGTTTTAACTGCGTCTAGACTTTCTCAGTCTAGACTTAACTCCGTCCTATGCATTTTAACTGACCGTTGTTGTCAATGTATCTGGTTTCCTGCTTGGCTTGGTCCAGCTGTATGCCATGAATTTCCACCCGAACGAGGGGATCAACAATTGAGCCCTCCTTGATGTTTACCTTGGGAAGCTGTTGGCCACTGATGACCTGGCATGAACACACAATGCAAGTTTAACATATACACACATTATCTAAGACCAGCACATGCACAAAAATGCAGGTTTCTACCTGTATAGACAGGCTAAGCGGATTGTAACCATCTCGGTTTTGGGGGTTTTCTGGGTCAAACCTCTCGTCAATGTTGCGCATGAACGCTGGTTTCAGTACGTAGCCACAATGCCCGTTCTGACTGAATAAGCCATCGTTTAGATCCATCTCAACCCCTGCAGTCTGAAAGTTCAGAGCAACTGAGAAGAGAAGAGAAGAGAAGAGAAGAGAAGAGAAGAGAAGAGAAGAGAAGAGAAGAGAAGAGAAGAGAAGAGAAGAGAAGAGGCGGCTACACTTAGCAATAAAATATTTATTATTCCGTAGTAAAAGATCCTGCATAAAACATTTCCTAGTAGAACATTTTCCATTTTCATGGATAAAGCATGACAGTTTAAGCTGTTATACTAGTGATGTCTTGGCTTGTTACTCTAACTAGCAATACGCATCAACTGAATATTCTATATTAAACCATCCTATGATTGTCTTGATTGGTCTCCCAGCCTGGTCAGGTTGGTGGTGTTCAGCTGGTTTAACCAGTTGGTCAGTTGGTCTCCTAGTTGACCAGCTGATAAGTGCCTAAAATTTCTATAAAACCACCAAACTATGCTAACCTAACCAGCTTGATTGCTAGCTAAAACCAACACACCACTTGGTGAAAGCTAAGCTGGTTAAATCTGTATTTTCAAAAGACTTGTAAGACTAATTCCTAGTACATAACAAGTTTGTCCCAACAACTAGATATTAATCACATCTGTATTGTGCTAATAGACAGTTGAGCAATGTTCATCAATAGAGAATATTAAAAAAAATATTCGATGAAAGCTCTCAAGAAACATATCTTAGTCTCAGGTAGGCTTACCAATTTGGCACCCTGCGTTCCACATGTCCTGTGGGTTGAAGTTGGATGAGTCAGTTCTCAAGCCACTGGGGTAAACCCGGCTCAACTGATGAGCGTTATGGAGAACAAACTCCGCTCCTGTAGCACAGAGACAAAGACAATACAATTCTCAAAAAAAAAAAAATTGATGAGCTGTTATAAGCAGTCAGACTCATGTTTCTTTTACCTGCCTCCCTTATGTGTTTCCGGGCCTTAGACTCCGTGAAGGAGGAGATCTCGTAAAACTTGGAGTGTATTCGTGAATGTTTAAAGCTGCTAAAGTGGACACTCTTGCAGTAAACCACACAGTCGGACAGCTCTTTAGACAGACGCTGCTTGGATTTCTAGATGGTACAAAAACAGTCCTTCAGTTCAGTTTGACAGTTCCACGTTCATTTCATTTTCTTAGCTTTATGTGGTTTTCTGGTTTTCCACGGATCAGGCTTATCTTTTTTGATATTTTAAAGGGGTTGTAGTCATTTGTCAGCTGGTCAGGCCTTTGAGGCAAGCTTGCCAACTAGCTAGCCCAGCTGAACACCAGCTTAAGCCATTTAAAGGGTTAGTTCACCCTAAAATGACAATTTTGTCATTAATTAATTACTCACTCTCATGTCGCTCCAAACCCGTAGGACCTTCGTTCATCTTCGGAACACCAATTAAGATATTTTTGACGAAATCCAAGAGCTTTCTGACTGCAACGTTATTACCACTATCAAGGCCCAGAAAGGTAGTCAATACTTTGTTAAAATAGTCCATGTGACTACAGTGGTTCAACCTTAATGTTATGAAGTGACGAGGAATACTTTTTGTGCGCAAAAAGACTAAAATAACTACTTCATTCAACAATTTCTTCCGTTCCGTGTCAGTTTCCAACACTACGTTCTGACGTAGAACCCGGAAGCACTGCACTGTGTTTACAACGTAAACAGCATAGGAGACTGACGCAGATGAGAAGAAATTGAGGGGGCCAGAAATCTCTCGGACAACGTCAAATCAAAAACCAATAGGAGTGCCGAACTTGATGCAATTAGTCAACAACAAACCACTACCTTGCTCTACATCTTCTTCGTTTTTTTCCAGTTTTCTTTTCAAGAGAAGCCATGATCAAAATTAATGCTAGAGATTGTTTTTGTTTGCTAGCCACCATTTCAATCCCTCATGTAATGCAGCTCACTTCACTGAACGTGTCATGGATTGGTGATGTAAAACCCCGGATTAGTATTCTTGCGTGCGTCCATTTTTAATGCATCTTGATTGCCGTACATTCTCACTTTAATGACAACTGAGATCCCACAGTGTGACATCGCTTACAGCGGGGATCATGTTCGTTCAGTCTGACAAGCAACAGTCGTAAAGGTTATAAAGGCTATTATAAATCGTACAATATGCACCTGTCTTTACTAAGAACTCAAAATAACTAATTTTGTCAGTCATAACTGCTTTTAACTAGCCCAACAGCATCTAAAACCTTTCGACATGGCTGTGGTGTTTTGAGAAGTCAACTAGCTAAATTGTATGATGTGGTTTTACTGCAAGCATTCTATTCTGCTAATTCAACACAGGACTACTTAGACAATGTCATGACAGACGGCCCATGTGTAATAAGGACCGGTATCCACCTGGCTTCATCTTACACAACCATTTGTTGGGTTTGCCTTTGCTAACCTGCTGTGCCATCTTAACATGATATTCAACTTGCCTAGGGTGGCGTAGCCTTGATTTGGGCTGGTAACCAAAAGTTGTAGGTTCAAAGCCAGCAAGGGTTAATTCTTTGAAATTGTACCCTTGAGCAAGATACTTCCAGAGGGACTATCCCTGTAGGAAGGGTTCTGTAAGTCACTTGGGATAAATGTGGCATTTAAATAATTATTAGTAATTAGCTTAAATCAGTTATCCGACAAGACTGAGTCTGTATGTTAAACATAACATGACAAAATGTTCCAGTTGACAAGTCAACAAGTTGACTATCTCTGGAGAAACCAAGATGGGTGATCCCTGACTGCAGCTAACCAGAGTTCAAAGAATCAAGTGTCGCATGGTAACAGCAGTGCCAGCAAGTGCACATGGCCACCTATCAGATGGCATAAGATCACAGAAGATACGCCGCTTCTGTCTTATCTATCTGCAACTTTCTCTCTTGCATTTTCTTGTTTGTTTGTGTACTTCCTTCCCAAGATTGCGTCATTCTAACCCCATTCAACTTTTATTAGTCCTTTATGTAATCAGCTCATTTTCAGGGCCACTGTGCAACTCTTGTCAGTCAGAATATTTTGCTACCTTCAACATTAGACGAGCTGGTCTACATTAGGTAAACTGCTTACAGCCCAGAACAGAAAAGTGGAATTTCTATGGATGATCCAAACGAAGGAGTGTGTTCAACAGGTGTTACATAAGTAGATTCGAATCTTGTGGTTAAAGTCTAGGCAGACTGAAACTCTTGCTTGAGGACTCTGATGAAGACGTGATAAACTACCAGTGAGACAAGTTCGACGGTCAATATTTTACAATCCATTGGCACATGAAGTAGCCAAAGAAATTGTACTCTAGATATGGCCCATTATTTTTAACATTATTTCCTTTTGATAGTTCATGTATCTACATTTGATTGGGTTCAAACTTACGACTTTTCTGTTACCAGCTCGGATCTTTGCCCACTTGGCTAATATGATTTGAAAGTATCACTGTACCTTGCCTCTATGTCGTATGCTGTCAGTGCGATGATGGTCATCATCAATTTCAGCGGTCTCCTCTTCGTCGCTCACCTCTCCTGTCAAAGGGTCATCCACCACCCCATTCATGCAATCCTCTAATCCACCTATCTTCTTTCCTTTCAACAGAATCTTCCCTTTCAGATCCTATACACACACAAATATGGAGAGGATACACTTTCATCAGCAACAATCTGAAAACTCTTTAACAGTGAACACATTGACACACAAACTAGAAATTAGTACTAGAGGCTAGGCTAGGCCTTAGGCTGACTAGTGGTTGGTCAAATAGGAATGTATCTCTTTTAAAGGAATCAATGAATTTGGACCTAAACTAGTAAGACTGCCTTAGTCAATTAGCTTCACCAGGAAGACCATGATGTTCAGTTAAGTGCTGCTAGTGGCTAACAGCTAGATAGTCTTGATATGCTTCTGGTTATACCCTGCTAAAAATGATGATGGTGGTGTGCAGGTATCCCCACCAGGCTTCTTAACTAGAAAGAGTCAATCAGTCAAATAGTTTTACCAGAGAAACTTGACAAGCAAGGTAATTCATGTTAGTCTGAGCTTTTTTTCAGCATGGTCGTATGCGTTTGGGGTGGGGGGGGGGGGGTATTGTTGTTTGCTTTAATAATTAAGTGTGGCTGGGTTGCATGGACATAGATCATATGGCTGCCACCCCAGGTAAACAGCCGGAGAAAGTGAATGTATCATGGAGAGGTCACTCCACTCTGAACTCTGATACACACGTCTGCTTGTGGGGTGGAAACTTCAAGATCTTTGTCGAGGACACTTCAAAATGAATGACTAGTGCTAGAAATTTACTGCCACTTAAGCAGTCCAATTAAGCGGACTTGTTAAGTACTTGTTTAACTGACCACATGCATCCATGCTCTCCGGCTCACCTCGGGGGATGGGAGGCCGATAGGAATCTTTCCATCTAAAGTGCTTTTCAGCAGCTTGTCTCCCAGGATCTGGGTGAGGTGTTGGGCCATGACTTTCTGCTGCTCTACACTGCAGTGGTTCTCAATGGACAGGATGACAGGGTACTGCGATGCCTGAGGAGGGGAGAGTGTGTGAATAAGTGATGGAGTGTAATGGAACACTCGACAGAAAACAACGGCTAACGCACTGCCAGGCAGGGGTCTACTGCCCTAGATCACATTACACACAAACAGAAGGGCATGGTGCCCTGGCCTCAGTCTGTCACACACACAAAAATGCAAGCAAGTACAGTACTCTAACCTGGTTTAAAAAGATTAAAGATGAAGAGATAAAGAAATAAACCAAGAGGTTTATAAAAAGTATTACGATAATACCACATTTATATCAAACTTGGTATTTCTATCAATACCATCCCCTTACAAAAAAAAGTACTGTGGCACCATATTTTAATGATAGAATCAGATGGTTAAACTATGGTATTTAAAATATATACCATAGTACTAATGCTAATACCTTGGTTTTCTTTGAAGAACCTTCAATCTCCCTGGTATATAAATCAAAGTACCATGGCATTACAATCACTATACCATGATACAGTGGGTTTTTTTTTTTTTAGTTAAAAAGTACCATGTTTATGACATGCTGTTTGCATCATTATACCAAGGTATTCCTTGATGTACATTAGAAAATCATGTAAATACCATAATATTTGAATATCATATTTGAAAGTACTGTGGTATTACCATCTGATAGCATCACTATACCATGGTACCACCACAGTTCTTTTTTGTTAGGAACTCGCAGCTGTGAAAGAGTGAATGAACATAGTTTGTGACATACTTTGAAGGCATAGTTGCTCAGCACAGTGACAACATCCTTGAAGAAGATCTTGGAGGTCAACGTGTGTCCATGGTAGACGATTGGTTCTCCATTTGGTCCGTCCCAGCAGTCCACTTCTACACATCGACAGCCACGTTTCAGTGCTCTGAAACAGTCATACAAGTTCATATTTATGAATATAAGAAGAATTGCTCAATCTGTATATGTTATACCAGATAAATGCTCATACTAACATCGAAAAGCCTGTGGATGGTGTGTTTTATGGGTTAGGAAATGTCTACTTGATAGGTTTTTGAAAACGTGTACCGTATATAGCCTTCCACGCTGCTATGTCCTCTGATTTGGTCTTCCAGAAGGTATGTGTTATGAGAAGATGAAATGAAGTAATGGCAGAGAGGCTGAGTCATGTCCTGGAACATTTCCACCATGGTAGGGTTGAAGATGGAGCCCTCTGATGAACTCAGGTACATCAGGAAACCATCAAATGTCATCGCTTGCAACATTTTTGCTGGAGTTAAGAAGAACACAAAATGCAGCATTACGATACCTGGAACTAAAAGTTAGTAAGTTTGAGTTTGAAAGTTAAAGATTTGTTTGGGACAAGAGGTCAAACCACCAAAGATGACCTGAACAGATCAATGGCAAGTGGAAAGTAAAATACAAACAACATAAGCTTGAAGAAACTTCAGCAAGAAAAGTACAACTCCATTAGCTATGCTTCATCACAAAATTAATTACCTGTGTCTGAAGGTTCATATCGTTCAATGAGATTGAGTGCATACTGCTGAACTCCATCCTCGTGAAGCTGCTCCTCCCGCAGGAAATCTTTCAGATCTTGGAGCGTTAGCTTCTGCCCATCACTTGAATATTCCTGAAACACTCGCACGACGTCTTCACGCTGAGTCAGCATCTTATAGAACAGCACAAACTCATCATCTTCAAGAGTACCTGACTGAGACTTGTCCGCCATCTGCAGAACAAGAAATACAAACAACTGTCTGGAAATGGATCACTAAATAATGATGCAAGTGTGTCATGTGTCAAAACCATCATTGAACTGAAGCTGCATCAAGCAGTGTAACCATAGGCTGGCCATGAAAGTGCAGTTACCGTAAAGAGACGGAGAGCATGATGCTCATTCATGTCCACGTTCATCATCTTCAGCAGATCTCTGATCTCCTTAAAGTTCATCTGCCCGTCTCTGTTTTTGTCTGCTTTTTTGAACCAATCACATATCCATCTAGAAACAGCATTAAGGGGAAAACCAAAGTGCTGACACATGATTTACCAAAGTAGGACATGTTCTTATCAACTAATCTGATTTCAGGGACTTGGACTTCAATCCAGGTAAATTAAGAATCTTGAGGACATCAGAAGTGCTGCTGTCCCAGTGTATTTAAGTGTCTTTTTAATGCCATTTAGCCTGTGTGAAACCTTTGTGTGTGTGTGTAAGATGGACAGAGAGCGGAATGATAGACAGATAGATAAAGTCACAGTAAAGGATACTGGTCTAGTTTCTCTCTTTGCCCCATGTTCTCCAGGTTATCAATGAGTTTGCGTATCCCATTTATCCATGATCGTGCCTCCTCTGCTGATTCGGCCACTAGGTCCAAATTGCCCCGTCGTCCACGAAACACAAGGGTGAAGCAGCGGTCAGGTGGGAACTCGTCAGCAATGCTAAGCAGAACCTCAGATTGGTGCCCTTCCCGCACGGCCTCCACATCACCCACAGAAACTATATACACACATAAACAATAGCTATCTAAATATAGGGACAAACGCTTAGAGTTAGAGTCAAGACCAGACCATTCTTCTGACCCATCAAGGCCCAGACCCAGACCAATGCCACATTAACGTGGTCTCGAGAGATGTCAGTACCAAAAAAAACCAAGATCAAAACTTTGACTCTCAGCCAAACCCTACACCTTGTCTAGACTGAGCAAGAGGTACCCAATCCTGCTCCTGGAGGGCCAATATCCTACAGAGTTTAGTTCAAACCTTAATTAATCACACCTGAACCAGGTATTTCCAGGGATCACCAGGTTAATCAAGGTATTTGCAATAACTAGAAACAACAGGTGTTTTGGAGCAATTCACAGTTAAACCCTAAGGCCTAATCCGAAATCGTGGCCTATACCCTCAAAACGGCATTATTTTGTATTATTTTATCCATTTGTAGTGCTGTCAGAAACCATAGTAGAGATTATGGAGTGCATTTATTCTATCCCACATTGCACCGTAATAACGAGTATACAGCCGACGTAAGCTCAATGGTTGTCTGAATTCGCTCACTTGTTTTCATTTACTCCTTCAAGTGAACTGTATTAGTGGACTAACATAGGGAATAGTTATTGAGGGTTTAGGGGGCGATTTCGGATTTGGCCTAACATTGACCCTCCAGGGACAAAAGTGAACACCCCTGGTCTAGAGGTTCTGAAATCACTGTGTACTGTATGAAGCTGTTTATATTTCTGTCTAGGGTGATGGTGTACTTGTTCTAGGCTTGCTATAGAAACACAGGAAGAATCAATCCATGTACTATCACCATTGTGACCTTAATTAGACACTTAAACTTAGGTTTCTCCCAATCCTGCTCCTGGAGGGCCACCTTTCAGCAGAGTTCTACTCCAGCCCCAATTAAACACACCTAAACCAGTGTAAGGAATTATAGTCTGCTCCGATCCAACTTCCACTCCAATATTTACATTTAAATATGCTCCTTCCCTAAAAAGAGCTTATTTATCATCGAGACAATTTCTTCCGATCTCAGTAATATGTAAATAGTATCACCGGAGTGATATATTATCACTTATAGTGTGGGAGCGGCAGCGGTAAAAAAAAGAGAACCATCCTGAATACAAGACTGCCTCCTGGATTTGAAAACATCCTGACCATCCTGGTCATTTTTTGACCATCAAAAAATCTTATCACCTTAACATTTGGCTGTTCTTATTTGAAATAATATCGAAGATGTGGGAACAGAAGGCTATCACTTTCATTGTTATCCTCAATTTACATTTAAGGCAGAACTTAATTTACATTACGAGTGGTAAACTAAGAGGATAAAAGGTTTAAGATTTGGATGATCTGGGTTCATTCTGACGCCGGTGAACCCAAGGTGCTTCATGTACCTTGCCACTGCTATGCTGTAAAAAACTTTTTAAACATTAAATAAACTTTTTAACATTCAATAAACATTTTTGAGATCTTTGACGTCCACATAATTTTTTCTTACACCAGCTAATCAAGGTCTTCAGAGTCACTACTTCCAGCCAGATGTGTTGGAGCTACCCCCTGCTAAAAGGTGGCCTTCAAGGAGGAGGATTGGACCCCTGCCTATGAGATTTTTATTGTAATACATCTATTGCTTTGGATAAATGACTAATAATTGCAGATTGTGGATTTCAGCCTTGTTAGCACTTACAGGTGGAGTGGGCATTTCCAGCTTTCTTGCTCTTGTACCAGATAGTCATGCAGTCTTCTTGTAGCCGGAAATAACGCTGCTTTTTCCATGTGCGAGACTTGATTTTTCTCATCACTGTGCCGACGATCATGGACTTCAGGTTGTCATCAGCCTGGATACCTGAGGAGCAAGACCGTACAGGAGACAAAGAGGGCGAGGAGGGGTCAGACGACAGGTAATGCACCTGACCCAGATTCACAGTATATCATGAAAACAAAATACACTAAAACACCCGTCTCTCATGACCAGATAATGAATGCTCGTTTTGTACATTTGATGGGTTTTGGCATACATCTTAGCAGTCCTTGTAACTTGGTGTCGCTAGCACCACTTTATTTCCACTTTACTACAACATGTCACCTACCAGTCATTAGAGTATTTGTAGACTGTCTACTTAAAGGAGAACTCCGGTCAATTTTAACATTGAGCTCATTTTTTTGTAAATTTGGAGTGCTGTCAATACAGAGAACAACGACAAAAATCGGTGTTGCCTACACACGTGTTATCCTCTTTTTAAAGTTTGCACCCTGTTGACTTCAATGGGGCAAGTTTTAAACCTGCTTTTAGCCTCTTAACATCCTTGATGTGTCATTACAAGTGCACAGCTAATGTGAGTTATTCCTTCAGAGTGATCACGGGTGAATCTGACAGCAGTAGATGTGAAAGATATGAATAAAAATGATGTTATTTAAGCCAGCGCAAATACCTGTGTTTACATCCTGTTTTCGGTCGAAGTCCATAGTAATCGATTGTCGAGTTCACACGCATAGGTTTAGTTACCTATGATCACGCGCGTGAACTCGACAATCGATTACTATGGACTTTGACCGAAAACAGGAAGAAAATACAGGTATGTGCGCTGGCTGAAATAACATAATTTTTATTAATATCTTTCACATCTACTGCTGTCATATTCACCCGTGATCACTCTGAAGGAATAACTCACATTAGCTGTGCACTTGTAATGACACATCAAGGATGTTAAGAGGCTAAAAGCAGATTTAAAACTTGCCCCATTGAAGTCAACAGGGTGCAAATTTTAAAAAGAGGATAACACGGTGTAGGCAACACCGATTTTTGCCGTTGTTCTCTGTATTGACAGCACTACAAATCTACAAAAAATGAGCTCAATGTTAAAATTGACCGGAGTTCTCCTTTAAAATCACTTTATTTTGATGCTACCCCAACAAGCATTCTACTGACTATAAGTCAGTTTGAAAGTATGTCAACTTATTCTACTAAACTTAACCTAACAGTCTACCAATACTCTAATGAGAGTTAGTTGACATGTAGTTACAAATGAATGAGAGTTATTTGACATGTAGTTGCAAAGTTACTTATAGTTATTAGAATGTCTGAAGAGGACTATCGAAATAAAGTGTAACCCTATAATCTACAAGTTGAGCTACTGGAACTATTTAGACTTGTCTTTAATACTTTGCATTTTATATGCAAAATAAGATACAATCAAGCCCTTTTATCAAGCTTTCCTAGTCTGGACCCAATGTTTGTGGAGGCATCTGAAGACAAGATCTACCAAAACTGATGAACTAACCTTCATATCACCTCAATATATCACCTCAATAGCCCCCTCTCCCTCTCCTTTGCATTTTTTTATGTAAACTTACGTAGGCTCCTTTCAGTAGAAGCCATCTGTCGTTGTGTCATTTTTTAGACGCCTCCTGTTTTTGAATAGAGAGAGAGAAGAAATTAATTGTCTCACTGACATAAGCAGAGTAAATAATATTAAAATGAATCACACAGTTCATTAAATATGTTTAACATACAATAACATTTAAGCCTTTAATATAGCCTAATGCATTAGAGGCAGGCACATTAAAGAAAATCTTGAATTTATCAGTAACATTGCAATTTAAAAAAATAAAAGTAACAAACCACTGACCATAATTTTTTAATATTTAGAATACAATTTTTAAATAAATTGAACCGCATCAGTCGTGCCCAGTAATAACCCTTAATATTAATTCTAAGGACTCTAAGGTTTGGTCTGTTCCTACATTTGACAACCTTTTAACTGCTTTTGTTTTGAACAAGCACACATGCACACCCTCAAACAAGTATTTTCAGACAGTGTAAATGGCTGTTGTTTGTGAAAATCCCATGGACGTCTGGCTTTAATACAGGGATCAGCACTAGAGCTGTTGCCTCAGATGCTTCAGTGTTTGCATGGATCTGTTCTTTGTGAAAGCATCTCACACTTGCCCTCAAATACTGCACAGTCATGCAAAATCAGACAAAAACACACACAAAGAGAGGATGACGATTGAGGAAACTGAGGTCACTATTAATGAAATGTAATTAATTTGTATGACCTAAATTCTGTTTATGTTAGTGCTGTCAAATCGATTAATCACATCTAACATGTTTTTTATACACACACAAATGTATTTACAAACGTATATGTTAGATGCGATTAATCGCGATTAATCGATTTGACAGCACTAGTTTATGTTAATCTTAAAACCAAAAAAAGACCACAAGCTTGCCAGGTGAGCATTTAAAGACGTGATGTAATACCCAGCCAAAGTTGCCATGAAGATTCAGGTTTCACACGAAGCAACGGTCAGTCGCCTTAAACATGGCAGCGAAACATTGCTGTTAAGATGTTAACAAAAACATGCTCAACTCATGCATATTTCTCGATTCTCCAGATTCTTTCAAATAATTTGTTGTTAATTGCTCTTACAATTAACAGCTAAGACTTTTTATAACACCAAAAGTATAAATAAAAGCATGACAACAACAGTGTCAATAGTATGTTTACTATATTGTACAAAAATGAGTGAAAACATATTGATAACTGCAAAGTAATACTTTCAAATGCATTTTATTTTCATTAAAATTCTTTGTTTTTATTAAAAATAAAACAATTTAAATATAAATAAAACTACACTATAAAAGTTTTAAAGCCTAATTTATAATTGTATAAAAATTAAAAAATTAAAATGAAGCAATTTAACTAACAGCAGAAAGACAAAACAAGCAACAGGTATGAAGAGTTGTACAGGTATCCTGACATGAACTTTCATAATAAACTATTTATGTATTACAGTTTTTAATATCTCAGGCTTGAAGGTCCACTTACCCTCTGTGGGCTCATAGTCGGATCTGTGTTTGAGCTTTGAAGAGGAGCCGGACTCAGGAGAAGCCGGTGTAATGTGGCCCCCGCTGCAACAGAGCCGGACTGACTGTCCACATCTCACAGCTGATCGTACCACAACACGCCTCCCTCTGACGCACAACCACACACCCACAGATCCACAAAAGCACACGGGCCGTTATCCACAAAATACACTTTCTTTCTCCTTTGGGAGTCAAAATATCTCTTGTCCTCCTCCCTCCTCTCCGGCTGCTTTGTCTTGTGTCTCTCTGTCCCTCTGTTCAGATAAAATGAGGGTATGTCAGTTTTGTGGAGGAAACACAATACTGCGTAGTGCGTAATTGGAGTGTTGCGTTCCTGCGGTGTGACAACCTAAAGCTTTTATCGCCACAGAATACGTGTGATGTGACATGTATGACATTAGATGTGAAATTGAACACTTTTCTAATTAATCCTGAGTGAATTCAAATAAATAACACCCCAAATTACCGATTGGCTCTTATTGAAACTATTTGTACATTATGCAGAACAGAGATTTTTTGCATTTTATAAAGTTGCTATGTGGTTGCTATGAGGTCCGAGTCAAAATTGGGTGGTTTTTAATCACAATGTTTGGGAGTTGCTGCACAATTGCAATTTTAATTGTATTTTAGCATTTGCTAAGTGTTTTCTAGTTCGTTGCCATGAGGTTTTTAGGTGTTTGCTTACTGAAACAAGTCAGAAGAGCCACAAGGCTGCTATGTTCAGAGTGGTTTTTGGTATGTTTCTAACATAGGTAGACGTCGGCACGCCCACCATCTTGGAATGGACAGTGTGTCGTCACTCACAGTAAGAATCAATAATGGCAACTTACTCTTGAATGTACACAGACCAGTTTGACCATTCCAATATGGTGGATGGCTTACTTTAAGCGACCCATAGAAACAGCCACTAATGAGGCGTCTATGTATATAAGTATCTATGGTTGCTAACATGTTCTGAATGCTTTATAGCATGTTGCAATATAGCCACTAGGGTGTTCTTGATACTATCACGTTACTATGTGGCTGCTATGTGGTCCTTCTCACCCCTCTCTGAGCGGAACCAGTATCTCCGGCATGGGAGGTGGGTGCGCAAGGACGCTAAATTTAGCAGTCTCTAGCGTCAGACGCTATTGTGCCTCTTACGATCGGGGGAGTTAGGTTTACCTGCACAGCTCTCACTAGCTGGCCTTCGTTAAACTCACCGTAGAGATGCGCGGATGGGCTATTATTTCATCCGCAACCGCATCACAAAACTCATCATCCGTCCGCCATCCATACCAACGTTTTTGACCAATTTTCAAAACCGCACCTGCCCGCCATCCGCTGATTGGTGTATACATATATTTTTCATTTGATTGCGCGGAAACCGATCCGCGGTTTATCCGTGGAGTCCGCGGCTGTAACGGCCAACCGCGCATCTCTAACTCACCCCCTTAACTTTACTCCTATCTGGGTCACATCACCAATGTAACCCCCCCCGGTCATTCTCACCCTGCTCTGAGCGGGACTCAAACCGGCGTCCCTGGCATGGGAGGTGGCTGCACTAACAAAGACACTAAAGACCGCAGCCTCTAGCGTCAGTCGCTAGCTCGCCTCTTGAGATCAGGTGAGTGAGGTTTACCTGCACAGCTCTCACTAGCTGGCCTTCGCTACACTCATCCCCCCTAAACCTCACTCCTATCTGAGTCATGGCACCAATGTAACCCCTCCGGTCCTACTAGCCCCACTTCAAGTGGGACTTGAACCGGCGTCTCAGGCATGAGAGACAGGTGCGCTAATAAGGACGCTAAAGACCACACTGTCTAGCATCAGTCGCTAGTGTGCATCTTGAGGCCAGGGGAGTGAGGTTTACACAGCTCTCTGTAGCTGGCCTCCGTTACACTCACCCCCCGAAACCTGATTGCAGCTCTTACTAGCTGGCTTCCACTACACTAGGAGAATACCTGCCTGCCCAAGTTAAAAGTACAAATCCTGATGTATAAGGTATTATGGCTGGATACTAGCACTTTACTCTGTGGTTGCTGCAAAATTACTTTTTTAATGCGTTTTAACATGTTGCTAAGCTTCTTGGACCAAGTCATAAGAGCCACAATGCGAGGGTGTTGTAGCTATGTTGTTGATAAGATGTTCTAAGTTGTTTTAACAAGTTGCTATTGTTCTGTTTGCTTACTAAGCCGAATCAAAACAGCCACAATGCTACGTTGTATCTGTTCAGCTAGGAATGTATTCTGAATGGTTTTTAGCATGTTGTGCTAAACCCTGGGTTTTAGGCACCATGAAAGTGGTTCGGCTTTTAGCAGTGTTCAGTGGCTTTTACCTGCGCTAGTTAAAAGTACAAAACAGTATGAGAAATAGTAATAGTGACACTAGCCTAAGTAAACAGTACCAAAATTTAACCCAAATGACTGATTTGGGTTTGGACAGATTGGTCAGTAGGAACTATTACCATATTACATTGTGCAGTAACTTTATAAAAAGCGTTCCCTCTAAGAGTTATGAAGGAGCATTACTTCAGTATACACAAATGATCAAAAAAGCAACCAAATGTTCATTAAATATTCAAATGCCTTCATGGCATGTTGACAGGCATATATCCGACCGCGCCGTCCAGAAACATGCGTATCAGGGAGTTTAACGCGTGTTTGTAGAGCACAGCTCAAGAGTCTATTGTCTACGCTTGACTTCCCTCACTGGGGCCCTTTTAATGGAGCCCCCAGATCATCGGATCAAGTTACTTAAGTAGGCATTCAACATTTAACAACTCCGTTAAACTGTGTTTAGACAAAAAGAGGAAAGGGGAGCGAGAGCGGAAAAAAACTTTTTAGGCCATTTTAGACCAAACATCTCGAATTCGAAACAAACACATTTGGAATACTTTATTCCTATCAAGGGGTCTTGCCGGTCGATTTCGGTTGTACTTGGCTTCATCTCCTATTCGGAATACTACTTCTCTGTCCCTTCCTCGTGTGTCTGTTCATGAATAAAACAACTGAGCTCAATGTCTGAGCTCAGCTTACACACACACAGCGCTGGCATCTTTAAAAGGGGGTCCCTGCCTACTGGCTTTATCATCGAGCCAAAGGCTGGAGCACTTCCAGACTCCTATACGAACACACACACACACACAGTCGAACACTTTCCATCACAGACATCCCCTCCATGAAACTCTCACCTTGGGTTTAACGGCGTATCAGTTCGTTCATTACACAAAGGTGATTAGCAACTAAACTCAACTGACTGTTCGGTTGATATGACGCTTGTAACTGCATGGGATTTTATTTCACTGTTTATGGAAAATGGCTCATATACATTTCTGCACGGTGAAAAATGGAATAAAACTGAACTGGTAACAGTACTTTTATGATAAATTGTTTACCGCCAGTTTTACAGCATAAAAAATAAATCTTTATTTGAAAACGAATGGCCATTATTTTACTACTGCTCCAGAGCAGGTTTTTGCAATGCTACTAATGGCCAACAGGTGGCAGCCAATGATGCAAGTAATCTTTTTTTGATGCAAGTAATCAAGATGCAACGCAAACACTTTACTGCGTGCTATTTGAAAAAAAATGTAAACTGTAGTATATTTAATTTTTGTCCCATTACGTCATTAATTCAGTGAGTGCCATTCAGTGATCTCAGGGGGAATTAAAAAAAAATGTATAATAGTATATTACTGTGTATATATCAAATGATGAGTGTAAAATGCAATACTATCCGCTCAACATATTGCTCCAAAAGTCAGGTCTAATTTAACCCTAAATTAACCTGTTTTATGTCTAAACGACTTTTCCAAAAATACAACTATATTTCTATACGCTCATCCTCAGTTTCATTCGTGTAATTTCAAAAAGTCCTTTAAAGGTGCCATATGTAACAATTGAGGTAAAAATATCCCAAAAATGAGCTACACACATCAAAAGAATGAGAAGAAATAAGGGCGATGATGTCATTAAAAAAATGTCAAGTTATAGTGCTGCAGAGATATCAACCTTAATTAGCATTAGCATTACTAGCCACGGCCCGACAGGTGTCGTAATACCAGTTTCGGCCATGGGAGGCGGTATACGGGCAACATAACCACCAGCCAAACATGCAATACACGAATAACTCGCACGGCTTGTGGGCGTACTTGAACCTGATGTGGAAAGTACAGCCCACTACTACATTTCAGTTCAGGGAAGAGAGCGGAAGGATGGCTGAAGCCCTTGGCAAGAGACCCCTACCACCACCCGCTGCAGGGAAAAAAACGCGCTCTGAAGCACAAATAAAATCTCAAAAAGCTATCCGCCACACTGGCGGGTGAACGATCATACCAAAATATGACATTTTAAGCGCGCACGCGCTCTTCTGCCTCTAAGAACTAGCAGAGAGAGAGAGCGAGCCCCGGCCGCGCGCGCGCGCACTCACTCACTATATTCAGAGCGGTCAAGTTTCCCCGTACTTTTTGACAAGCGTCCTTGACAGGGCGGCCAGAGCTTCTTTGCAGCTCAAGTCGGCGGCGGTGTATACAGTTTTAGTAACGCTCTATCTGTTGACGGCGCTGAGGAAAAAGCTCCCGCCACTGGAAGAAGCTGTCGCCGCCCATTTGTGTCCTCCTGCGCACCCATCAAAGCCGTGCAGAACGTCTTCAGCACTCACGGATCGCGCATACTCCGCCGCTGGCCAGGCTGCTTCTGCTTTACACACCCTGGACGCACGAAACGTAACGGAAAACATTGCAAGGTGTAATGAGACCGAATGTTTTTTGGTGACTAATGATAACTTAGCTAGAAGTGGTATTGCTAATGAAAATCAAACTTGATATATGCTGCTAAATTAGCTTCAGGCGGGCAGCGTAACACTCTAAATAGATGTTGTCCCTATTTTAACTTGTATATGTGCAGCTAAGAAGGTAGGGGCGGAGCATAGACCAATTCACTTTCTGGAGGTATACTGCCCCCATCTGGTATGGAATGTGGAGTATGACTTGATTTTTTTTTGCCAGACATGACATATGGCACCTTTAATGAAAATTTACAATTAGCCAAAATATCCTAATTCATCCTGAAGAGCGGAAAAGCAGCACAGCGTTTGTCAATTTCACTTGACATTTACGATGACATGAGACTGTTTATTTAACAGCATTCAAAATTACAAACACGTTTTCTTTTTTTGTGATGACAAATACAGACAATACAGTCTTTCAATTCCTCTCAAATCGGTCAAAAAGGCATAGAGGAAAAAGAAAAGAAAAAAACAACCTAATAATGTATGAGACTGACTCTTCCTCAGTCCAGCAGAGTCCAAAGTCAATTTGAATATCTCGAAAAACAAACCGTAAATGCTGAGCACCATTTCTGATCATCTTGGCATAAAAAATATTAAGTGCCCTTGTATGTAAGAACAGTCTGATGTGTGTAGGGTGAGGTGCTGGCCGTCCTGGAGGGTTTTGGATGAGTGTGTTACTGAGGCGGTAAAGGGATGCCGCGGGGGTCCGTGACCTGACCTTCCTGTAGGTTTTTGACGAGCTGTGAGAGCCAGCGTTTGGTGGTGGAGTCGTCCTTTAGCACTTGAGCAAACGTGGTGTCCTTCAACTGGTCCGGCAGACACTGACGCAGAGCTTCTCTCGCCCTGAGAAAGAGGAAATACAGCGTTTTAGAAAGTCAAGTACACTGTAAAAAAATTACATGATCAATAAGTTATGACAACATATGCGTTTACATTGCTTTAACTTAAGTGGTCTTCAACTTTTTTTATAAGTTATACAAGATTTAACTCGTTTTTTAAGTCAGTTTAATGTAATTTAAGTTGAAATTACTTAAACATCCAAGTTGATTGTATTTAATTTTTTTCTAATTTGTATTTAACTTTTTTTTACAGTGTAATATATATATATATATACACATTTTAATACAAATTATTTAAATGTAATTTAATTAAATCAAATAAATGTTTTAAATTAGAAAAAAATTTAAAATATTTATACGAATATAAAACATTTTCTAAATATACATTTTAAATTGAATTGTATTTTATGTTGTATCCCTTTTTTTTTGGTTCAAAACGTATTTGGTTTAAATTTGGTAATTTTGTGAAATATTATTACAATGTAAAATAATAGGTTTTTTTTTATGTAATTTTTCCCTGTGATGCAAAGCTGAATTATCAGCATCATTACTTTAGTCTTCAGTGTCACATGATCCTCCAGAAATCATTCTAATATTAGTGTATTTAACCAGGTTTTTATATTTCATATTGCAAACATCAAATGATTAAGCAGCACAAATGGGCTCCCAAATCTTCAACTTTTCCCAACTGCAACGTTTGTGCACCTCCTACAGGCTAAAAAAATTAGCAAGGAACTAGAAAATCAGAGAAAAATAAATACCTGGAGTTGTCAGAGAGTCGTAAATAACATCGCACGACATGTTTCAGTAGGCGAGCCGAAGGCTCCTTAGACAACTGAAGAACCATCTTCCCCTGCAAGACAAAAAGCACAAAAAACCCACACATAATCCTTAAACTTAAACAGCATTTAAATGAGCCAATCACAATCCAGAACTGCAAATAGCCAGCGAATCAGAGACATTCTGCCCACAGTGTCCAACAACATGTTTAACTTTCAGTCTGATTGACATAAGTAACAGATGCCAATCAAGCATAATAATAATTCTGAACAATACAAATAAGTTACTCACCAGAATCATGGCAACATGCGAAAAGCGTTCGTAGGTCTGGCAGATATACGCAAGACCCGTGTCATCCAAGAGGATCTTCTGCAGTATAAAAGTGGCCACCTGAGAGAAAGAAACAAACGCTTATGTGGTTTAAACACCTGCAATACATGCATCTTTCTGAATTCTGGATTTACCCCAATATAAGGTCAAAATTGGCCAAAATTTTATATGCGAGAAGAAATGTTTGTGTTGTTTTTGTAACCGTACCGTTTTCGAAAGCTCGCTGCCGGACTCCATGATGCGCAGACAGAGAGGAATGATTTCTGTGGTCAACAGGAAGTTGATCACCTCCTGCTCGTCTGTTTTCACCAGCGCTCCTATAAAACAACCACATGTCATTGCACTCTTTTTTACTAAAACAGTTTTTGGATTTTTTCCTGCATTAGCCGGTTTCCTTACCGATAACACCCAGACTTGTGAGTCGCAGGTATTCGAAGGGTCGAGTTTTACTGACCGTGTGCAGGAAGGGATACAGAAACAGAGGGATGTGAGCTGCCAGGAAAGCAGAGCTGAGGATAAAAAATAAAGTCAGTGTGGCACAGGATTAAAGACAGTGTCATATCTGGTGTATACAGGAAGTGAGTTACCGTGTCTCTACGTGAGAGGCCACACACTGCAGCAGTGCTAAAGCGTTACACACTCGGTTAGACTGGTGTGCTGTCAGTGTAGGGGGATTTATGGATGGGTAGATGTTCACGATTTCCTGTAAAAAAAAAAAAAAAAGAAAAAAAAAATGAAACATAACCTAGTAATATCCCTTTAAAAACAAATATAAACTGTTTGAACCTTTATTATGAAATCTAACCTTTACTGTTATTATTATTTATGTTATCCGTATATCATTTTCTAATGTTTGGATTAGTATTTGAATACCTGAAAGATTACTTTCAAATTATTTTACTGTCAAATATCAGAATTTCCATTCATTATATTTATAAACCAAATTTATAACCTAAAAAAAACAATCAAATCAATAAAAATGCAGTTACAAGTCACTTTATATGTGAACATTTTAAAGTAATAATTTTTGTGTATTTCTTTAATAACTAAATTTATCAATTGCAAAAATTTCCATAACTCCATAAAATCAATTTTCCCCCTTCAAAATGACAAATTACTTATAGATAAATATTATTAAATGTTCATATTATTGATATCCCCTTTAATATTTCAATTAATATCTGAGTTACTGAAATGTCATTGTCATCAAAATAAACATCAATAAAAATGCAGTTACAAAACACCTTTTTCTTTTTGTATTTCTTTAATTGTTTTTGTATTTGCGAAATTTGATACTATATTTTATACATATTTTAATTAATAATTTTTATGCAAATTGATATTAATTTGTAATATTTTAAATATTATTTTAACTTTTTCCCTTAAATTTTTTTCTGAAATTTGAATTTAATATCTAAATATTTGAAAAATTGTTGTACTGTTGTACCATCAAATGTCATTAATTTTTAACACAATAAATATAGGTAAATTAAAAAAATTGTTTAATCAATAAAAATGTAGTTACAAATCTCTATATATTACAAATCACAATTTTATATAAAAATATTCAGTTTAATAATTTTAGTTCTGTTTTTTTTTAGGCCTGCACAGTTGTAATTTTATTTAAACAATATTTTAAATATTAGTTAGTCATTCTTAATATTTTATAATTAATAACTAATCAATAATGTGTATTATTAATCACACATTCATATTTTATCTAATGCCAACAGGTTTATAGCCTATATCAACAAATAAATACAAAGTTCACTCGTGAAACTCTGCCGAGCAGCTGATTGGTTCTCTTAAAGCCGACCCCTTTGGCCAATCGGTCTGTTCGTTGCATCTACCTGACCTACTGATTTCCGTCCCAAACCGGCTCAACTCAGGGTGCTTCTCAATACTCAAATTGATGCTTCCTCGCTCCTACGCCCTCCAGCCTGTGACCCGGAAACCGATCATACTCAGGCATCTTGAAGGGCATCTCAATTCTCTAATTGCACATCAAGGAGACAAAGGAATGAGGAAGCTCGCCGAGGAGTCATAAGCGAGTATCCTTCCCTCACATCCTAAGGGAGTTGGAGCCAAGACGTGAGGGAAGGAAGCGAGGGAAGGAAACGAGGATGCACAGTGCAGCACGCTATGGGAATTTTCCTTGCCCTCCCCTTCCCCAGCATCCCCTGCCTAGATCTGATAGGCGGTTCTCACATGCTTGCCACTGTCGCCTCTGGCTTGCTTAGTTGGGGACACTTAATATTCAACATTATTGATCTTACTGTACTGACGCTGCTGTATGAGAACTCAGCTAATCTGGACGATTACATAATTTTATGCAGAACTGATTTCTAGATGAAATTAAATAATTGATGATCTTTACAACTAAACTGAATCAACACTGAACAACCACCAAAATGCATAATTTTCCTGTTATCACTGTAAAGGCCTGTTCACACCGGGACGAATTTCACGCGCGATATTCGCCGACGTTTAACGCCTCGTGACTAAACAAAGGGCGCCAATGTGAGTGTGCACACCGACGCGAAAAACGCCACGCGTAAAAGCGTAATTTTTTAAAAAACGCCTCGGGTTCGGTTTTTTGGTTTGACGTGCCGCGTCAAAAACTATCCGACCAATGAGATTGGCGCTTTTGTTCACATGTCTGGAGCTTCTGAAGTTACAGTAAAACACAACTTGGGGGCGCTCAAACATAAAACGGTCTTGCCGAGCACACATACGTAACAGCGAAGAAGATATACGCCGAGTAGCGTCTAAACACTGCCGGGAAGAAATAAGACGAGGAAGATGCAAGGCAAGATGAATGTAGAGCTGCTGGTCTCGTTGGTGTCGGAACATAAAGAACTATATGACAAACGTGACAGCGACTACAAACATCTTGATAAAAGAGAACTGTTATGGAGTGGTTTCTGTTTTACATTAAGCGCCATCTAATGTCAGGGAATGAATTTGCATGGTCACTCGGCTCATTGTCAGCGAAAATCGCTTGGGTGTGAACACAAAAAACGCGTTGAAAAACACTGGCGAATAACGCGCGCCGATATTCGTCCCGGTGTGTATGGCCCTTAAAGATGCTTTGAAACAATCTGAGCTACGTTTTCCAAAAGCATTGTGAGCCTTGATTGTGAACTCCACTGCCACCAATGTTCTCTATGGTTCTGCGTTTTTGGGGAAACGCAGCCCAGAATTGTATAAAGCGCTATGACTTGACTTGTTGAACTCAGCATTAAGTGATTGACAGGCACCTGTAGGAGAGCCGCTATAGTCCCGCAGGAGTGCCAGAGCATCGGGGCCAGATCCGTCACGGACTCCCTCTTCTTGCTGAGCTCCAGCAGGGCATTCTCGCGTGTCTCAGGACTGGAGAGCTCATTGATCCACTGATAGATCTTCTCACGGTCCACCTGCGCCAGACCCGCCGTGGTTACAGTCTACAGGATAGACACAAATCACACAGCTTACTTCAAACTAAAACAAGAGAAATCCAAGCAACTGATGTATATTAGCAATTCAGAACCAACTTTTATTAGGCAGTCAAGGCTGATTCCCATTCCCATTTTTTATTACTGGAAATGTATTTATACTCTGTTCTGCTCAATTTCTACTTCTTATTATTGCTTGTTTATGCTTTTACGTTCCTTCTAATTATAATGCAATAAACAATTATATGAATTACAGATTTGATATCTTTAAATGTTTAATATTCCTTATCTAATCCTTAATTCCACATTCATAACTAACTAATTCCAACACATGTTTACAAACAGCACAGGACACATGTGGAGAAACTCGATAGACTCACTTCCTTACGCGATACGCACGCGAATAACTATATAGAGTCACACTGCGCAGGATATATACGCATATTCTAATATAAAGCAACATATATGCTTTAATATATCACCATAGTAACCGACTGCAATAGCTTTAGCCGTTAGCTCTCTCAGGCCCCGGCATAAACAATCGTAAAACGCCCAAAACCGTTAAAAACTCACCGCTCCTGTAGCCAACATCCTCCCTACCACTTTATTGTGATCTCCAGAGTAAAATTGAGCGGTAGTTTTTAAAACAACGAGAAATATACCGGGTTTACATTAGCAAATGAGCTAATAACAAAAAAAACAACCGCCTTCCGCTGGTGTTTCTTCTTGCACGGTTCTCTTCCGGTTGGCGTTTCTTGTTCTGCGCGAGTAGTTGGCGGGTAATGACGCATCCAGTGTTCTTTGCTGCCCCCATGCTGACTCTGTTAATAAAATGTATTGTTATTTTTATATAGAATTAATAATAATATGATAAATTATAATCATTATAACTTATTATTGCAATGTATTATTATAAGTATTAAAATAATAATATATAATAATAAGGACAATAATAATAATAATTTGAATCTGCATTGAAAAGCATCCTGAAAATTGATATTGCTGAATTTTACTCATTCTGTTTGCATCCCCATAACTGTTTTCTGTTTTTTTGTGAACTTTACACTTCTCATTCTTGCATAATGTCAGTGTTGCTTTGAGGGTATTTTTGTGCCATCCAAAAACATGGGGAGGGGTAAAGTTGTCCTCGTCCAACTCTTTGACCCCTTTCTGGATCATTCATTAACCAGACATCACAGCCTGTTTTTTGTTTACTTTTTTTTTTTTTTTGGATCTGATGCAACTCTTTTGGTTCTTTTCATGAGTCATTTATTAAACTGTATGCCTTATCTAGTCTTAGGCTATGTTTTTTGCTATTGACACTGAAAGACAAATGTCATTAAACAACCATAAACCCAGCCGCAGCCAGAAACTGTTTTCAAAATGACAATGTATAATGACCTTTTCGGGAGGTTTTCCCAAAGTCTGAGCAATGTTTGATGGGAAACCCTCCCCAAAACTGGTTATCTGTGAAGATAGAAGAATCATTGCCAAATGACCTAAATCCAGTCCACAGGACAGGTTAATTATTCAAAAGATATGTTTGCTGACGCTTTATAAGTTCCACTTTGGGGAACCAGGGTAGTCAGTAGACAAGTGGATGAAAGGAAAGTTAGTGTTTTCTTGCAGTCATGGCTAAATTAGTGGAATGTGTACCCAATTTCTCAGAGGGGCGGAACAAGGAGGTAAGACTGACTGGATTAATTAAAAAGGTCATTTGGTACTGAAAACCAAAATTATGAGTAGCCTACCTATCAGGAACTAAATTATCAGGTTCTTCCGTCGATGTTGACTGAACACTGTACTAAAATACTCTGACAGAGTTTATTCAACGAAGCCTCAATCAAAAACATGCAGTCCGTCTGACTGTAGTCCGATTCCCGAACGAAATGATTCACATGAGCCGGTTCTAGTCCGACTCCCGAACGAACAACTCTAATTTGGTTGTTTTAGTGCATTAAAAATATACACAGAGTCAAATCAGAGAGTCGTTTCTTTTTATAATTTACAGCACGACCACTGTAGTCTTATTCCTGAATGAATGACTCGTATGCGCTGGGTTCTTTTAGTGAATCAAACCGTGCAACCGCTGTCCGATTTTCAAACAAATCACTCGAACGAATCGGTTATTCTTAATTTTCAGCAAGGTCAATCGATTCTTGAACGAATTATAACGAAGTAATTCTTTTAGTGAATCAAAAACAAATATTGTGACCTTTGTAACCATATTATAGAACTAATGACTCCAATGAGTTGGTTCTTTTTAGTGAATCATTCACTTATAGTTTAATGCAACTCTTAAGAGTAGAGTCATTACCTGGTTGTTTATATGACAAATACACATTAAGTGTTTTTGTTCCGTTTCTTTGTTTAGTAGCCTACACAAAATTAATAATGTTTAAATGTTGTTGTTGTTGTTTGTTTATAGACCATATACAGTAATATTAGTGTACATTAGCATTACATGACAATATTTTGGCCAATATAATATCTAGGTCATTGATGCCATAGCCGATGCCATCTCTGCCACAGAGGGCTGCAGCTTGCTGGACGTTGATCCAGGGTCTTCGACGAACAGGACGGTGTACACTTTTGTGGGCCCACCCGAAGCTGCAATCGAGGGGGCGCTGAACGCTGCCCGTGTTGCGTTTAAACTCATAGACATGACCAAACACTCAGGTACAGCTGTGGAGGCAGTAGCTGATATACTGTAAAGTCATACATCACATTAATTTATTTTGTGAAAATGATGTTTTTGAACAGGTGAACACCCTCGGATGGGTGCGATGGACGTGTGTCCTTTCATACCGGTGCAGAACGTCACCATGGAGGAGTGCGTACAGTGTGCCAATAAATTTGGCCAGAGATTGTCAGACATGCTGCATGTGCCAGGTGGGTTTATATGGGCCGAGGTCATGGTGTCTATTGCCTGAACTATTTGAGAATCACTTCAGTCCCGTCCTCCATTCTTCTTGTCTTTGTCTTGTAGTCTATCTCTACGGAGAGGCGGCTAGAAAAGAAAGCAGAAGGTCACTTCCCTCTGTTCGTGCAGGAGAATACGAAGCATTACCGGAGAAGGTAAGAACTCACCTAGACCTCAATTCTCTGACCTCTCATTTCTGAGATCTCATATGATGTCATATGATGGAGTTGCGATAGTCTTTTCTTACCTGTTGTGACATATATCCGTGTGAAACAGCATCGCGAACAAGAAAAAATGTAGAGCGGGACTTGATTTTGTCCAACGGCAATTCATTGGATCATTGGACTGTTGTGGTTTGCTATTGGTCGATCTCATGTGAGTGACAGGTTGCCCCGCCCTCGTGCAAGTAAACATGTCACCAGAGAAGACTCTGCAAGGGAAGTTATTTTGATTAAAGATTACGGGGCCACATGAATTGAAAAAAATAATGTGCACAGATAAATCATTTACCCTGAAATCAAAGAACGAAGTGGTGTAATTTTGAACAACATCAGGCTAAAACGAAGCTCATTTGTAGTTTGTTTTGGGAGTTTTGAAACAGTTTGCCAAAGCAAACTTTCCGGAAATGTTTGCTCCAGTTACATTTTCAAGCTACCATTGGTCCGTGGCGATGACATAATAGTTAGGTGTGGCTCTGGGGCTCTTCTTTTTACTTCTAAAAGCCCCGATAAACTCATGGCGAAGTTCTTTTTCGTTCTTCGCTTTAGGGGTAAAAAGAAATTAGAAGTATGCAAGCAGCGGTATATTTGTGAACATCCTGACGCCGCCCACACCACTGAGAGCGGCGTTTAGATGAATATGTAAATATGTGCTTCGCACTTTGCTCTCAATAACAAAATAAACACAACAGAAATGACAGCGGAGAGAAACCAACAGTTAAGAAAGCATCCGATCATAGCAAACAAAAGCAATGATCCAGAGAAAATGTACACTCCAAGTGGGCGGAGCCACAGAGCCACACCCACCTATACGTAACCGCCACTGACCAATGGTAGTTCGAAGGTGTTAACCAGCAGGAGAAAACTCCCAAAACGAACTTCAATTGGGCTTATTTTGTTCAAGACGACTTAACACCAGTTCGTGACTGAAAACTGAAGTATACTTTGACCTTTAGACCTCAATTATGTGACCTCATACCTGTGGCCTAATTTCTGAGAAACAAACAGCACTGTTTACATGCCATATTTGCAACGAAATAAGTATACACCTTGTTAAAATAAATTATTTTCTTGCCCTTTTGTGCTTTGTCCCCCATGCAGTTGAAAAAAAGCGAATGGACCCCTGAATATGGCCCTGCCACCTTTGTCCCCTCTTGGGGCGCCACGGTCACCGGCGCCCGGAAGTTTCTCATCGCCTACAACGTGAACCTTCTGAGCACAAAGGAACAGGCTCACAGAATCGCACTGGATATTAGAGAACAGGGCCGGGGCAAAGATCAAGTATGTCTTTTTTTGATGTCACTGTATTGGTCTCGGTTTTCAGTGTGCGTCAAATCTAGAACTTGAGAATCTATCTATCACTTCCTTGAGGTTTTTTATTATGTTCTTCTTCCTTCTTGTTTGTGAATGCTTCTGCTGCAGCCCGGGCTTCTCAAAAAGGTTCAGGGAATGGGATGGTACCTGGAAGAGGCCAACCTGGCTCAGGTGTCCACTAACATCTTGGACTTTGAGTTGACGCCCATGCACGTGGTGTATGAGGAGATCTGTAGAGATGCCAAGGTGAATCGCTTTCAGTCATTCAAATCTCAAATGGAAACAGAATCAGAATAATTTGAAATTGCATGAATGAAGAGTTACATTTATATTCATTTTACCTGTATAGGATTTGAACCTGCCAGTGGTGGGGTCTCAGATAGTGGGTCTGATTCCTCTGAAGGCCATGCTGGACTGTGCAGACTTCTACATCCAGAGAGAAAAGCTGTTCGTTGTGGAAGAGGAGCACAAAATCCGACTGGTGGGTTAATATCAACACGGTCAAACGTTCAACACGGTAGCAAATCAATCTCTCATTATTTTCCTCCCTCAGGTTATCAGCAAACTGGGACTCGACTCTTTGGGGTCATTTGTTCCAAAGGAGAGAATCATTGAGTAAGTCGCAAAAGTATGTTAGTGGAATAACAATGATTTGCCATCTCGATGACTAACAGAAGCACTGTATCTAATTGGTTCACGCTGAGTTTAGGTATATGGTAAAGGACAATCAGGGCGATGGGCGGCTTGCGTCTCTGTCTCTGCAGAAGTTTGTCCACAGTGTTGGGGCCAGAACAGCGGCTCCTGGTGGAGGGTCAGTTTCTGCTGCAATCGCTGCTATGGTAATCATAATTATATATATATATATATATATATATATATATATATATATATATATATATATATATATATATATATATATATATATATATATATATATATATATATATATATATATATATAATTTTTTATTTAAATGTAATAATAAATGTTATTTATTATTTATATATAATATTTTTAGAATATCAAATATTTATTAGATACATATATACATTATAAAATACATATTTTATAATATATATATAAAGTATGTAAAATAATTCTAATAATTATTTTTAAGCAATTTTATAAATGTATTAAATATAAAATGTGACTGTAATGACTGTAAATATGTATTATCTTGAACATTTCACATATAAATAACATTTTATATTTCATATATTCAGTTATTTTTATTACAATTATTATAATTTGCATATACATTTGACATAAATTTTACATTTATATTTATAATTTACATATAAATATACATTTATATTTAATTTATTATAATTTTTGTTTTGTAATACCTTTAAATGATTCTATAAATACTATTGCTGTCAAATCGATTAATCGTGATTAATTGCATCTAACATAAAAGCTTGTTTAAATAATATATGTGTACATACATTATTATATTTATATATATTATATATATGTCTGTGTGTGTATATACTGTATACACACACACACACACACACACACACACACACACACACACACACACATATATATATATGAAGACTTAAGATGCAAAAGCCTCTAAGTGCCATCTGAAATTTTCTTCTAAAATGATCATTTTTATAAAGCTTGTATGTTTATGTTCAGTTATTTCACTTTAATGGCAATAAAAACGACCTATTAATTGTCATTAAAGTAAAATTACTGAACCTAAATATACGAGCTTGATAAAAATGCTCATTTTAGAAGAAAATTTCAGATGGCACTTAGAGGCTTTTGCATCTTAAGTCTTCATATATATATATATATATATATATATATATATATATATATATATATATATATATATATATATATATATATATATATATAATGTAAATAAAATAAGATATATTCACACAAATAAGAAATAAAAACAAACTTTTATGCTAGGTGTGATTAATCGTGATTCATCGATTTGACAGCACTAATAAATGCATGTATCTCATTGTAAGGGTGCAGCTCTGGGATGCATGGTCGGTCAGATGACATACGGTAAGAGGCAGTTTGAGTCTTTGGATGCGGAGATGAGGAAACTTATCCCTCCATTTCATGAAGCCATGAATGACTTATTGTTAAAAGTGGACGCTGATTCAACGGCCTTCAACAGCTACATGGTACATAACCAAACACAAACAACATTCAATGACTTTAAAAAGAATATTAAATGTATGAATGAATTTGCCATTTTAAATACACCACTTTTGTAACATCAGACCATCGAAACTGCTGTAAAATATATACAGTAGAATCTAGATGACAATAACAGGGTATAATTATTTATTTTGTTACAGGCTGCCCTGAAATTACCCAAAGGCACAGCAGATGAGATCAAGCGGTGCGGTTTATCGCCTTTGTGACGTTTAATCAAGCAAAACAGAGCTTCTCATCCATCAAACTAGAGACCAAACATGTCATTGGACAATTGAGGAACATTCTGTATCCTGATAAACCAGTTTAATTGTTTGGTTGATGTAAAAACATGTCACGAATCACAAAAAGAAACAAGAAAGCCTAGCAAAGACTTGACAGTTATATTTGCATAGGAGAGCCTGACTGATAAAACTAATATTACACAACCATTCAACCTGCGTTTATCTACCTAAGTAAACTTCTTCCTTTGCGGAAATGTAGTTACAGAACAGCATTGGCAAAAAAACACATATAAACATGGCACAGTAGCTACAACGACCTTTCAAATGGATCAGACCCTTAATGTTGCTACAATTATTTTAATAATTGAGTAATGAATACTGAATCTTGTTCATGGATTGTACAGGAGGGAGGAAGCCATGCAGGAGGGTCTGAAGGCGGCGGTGGTCGTCCCTCTGTCCCTGGCTGAAAGAATAAACACACTGTGGCCCGTTCTCAAAGAGATGGTGAAATACGGAAACATGGCATGTAAATCAGACATTCAGGTGAATTACTAGTTGTCCTTCAGCTGCTGCTTTTGAAATAAACCTCATTCAGTTAATGTGAACTATATCGATGTCTTATTCAATCTATTATATTTTAAAATATATGACAGACATTGTACATTAGATTATTTCATATTTACCATGTATACAATATATAATATGATAATTATATAATATATTATGTAATATAAATCAATATATTTTTCAACATATTTAATATATGTTCCCATATAAATCTGTTTATATTATCTTGTACATTGAGGTATATTATTGCATATAATTTTACATATATATTTACATATATATACAATGCCTCTTCCAATATATAATTTCATATAATGTGGGATATATTTCAATATACATAACAATATATTAAATAGTATAATAATATGTATTTATTCAATATATGAAAACGGCAATAATTGCAGTATTGTCCCATATATTGCAATATATAACTTACATATATAATATATTATTATATAATATATCATATGATATATTACTATGTCAATTTCACAATATATGGAGAACCATGAAATATATTGTCACGTAATATATTGAGAAATATATTTTTGTTGCGTAAGGGAAAAGACACAAAATTAAAACATCCTTCCAAACAAAGCACTTTGCACTAACAGTAAAAATCTTGACTTAACAAAAATGGCATGACTTTCAAGGTTAAAAAAGCTGACATCAGTATTTATTTCAATGCGTGATTCCTGTCATGTGCAGGTAGCGGCTAAAGCTTTGGAAACGGCAGTGTATGGAGCATATTACAACGTCATTATAAACCTGAAGGACATCACGGATGCTTCATTCAGGGCTGCTGTGAGTATCTGGAAACATTTAGGTCAAGGTTTTCCCTGCATTTAATAACCCACACACAATGTGATACGAAACTTGTTTTGAGGAACTCATAAATGTCAAAAAACCAAATTGCTATTGTTCCTGGTGATCATGAACATTTTTGTGGTTTGTTGATTTTTAGACTGAAGCGAAAGTGTCTGTGCTGTTAAAGAACGCCAGTGAAAATGCCAATGTTGCACTGCAGATGGCTGACCAGAGGAAATGATGACACAGACGGCAACTCACTACAGATCAAATAAAGACTCTAATCTAGACACACTGGCATGCAATTTGTGTTTTGTTTTTTATCTGCTGTAAACCTCTACTGCATTACTCTAAATGCATTTCCCATTTCTTTATACCCACTATACAAACATGAATGATAACTAAAAATCGTGCAGCTTGTTAAGGATATATTTGTTATTACTTTCTTAAAGGGATGGTTCGGAGTAAAACCAACCTAGGGTCCTTTGCACCATGACCTCGAGCCAGAAGCTGTTTTTCCCTTGGTTGAACATTATTGAAGTTAGAGCTAATTTAGAGATATCAGCCGAATGGCCTAGTGCAGGCGCTAACGAATCCAAGGTTGTATCTCGTAAATTACCCCATTAATAATGCCCAGAATGGCACCAAACTTCTACAGTAGTACAAATAGGTTCTGTACTCATAAAACGACGCATTGGAAAGTTTGTAAGTACATCCTTATCGCTTTCTGCCAGGACTTTTACGTGCTTTGCCCAAATCACTGAAGTGACGTCGACGTCCGGGTTAGCGGTAGCATTAGCCATCAGGCAAGTGTTATTTAAATAAACTCTTGATGTACTTACAAACTTTCCAATGCCTCGTTTTATGTGTACAGAACCTATTTGTACTACTGTAGAAGTTTGGTACCATTCTGGGCATTATTAGTAGGGTAATTTACGAGATACATCCTTGGATCCGTTAGCGCCTACACTAAGCCATCCAGCTGATATCTCTAAATAAGCTCTAACTTTAATAATGTTCGACCAAGGGAAAAAAGCTTCTGGGGGGTGTTTGGCTCATGGTGCCCTAGGTTGATTTTACTCCGAACCATCCCTTTAAGGAACTGGATTCACAATTTTACCATGCTGGACCATAAAGGTGAACGTGATTTCAACATCTTTGTTGATCCTGGAACAACATTCCAATCAACCAATAAGATTTGAGGGACAAGTTTACAGTTTATATCATGTTTAGGCTTATAATCAGGGTTTGGTGCTTCTACATAAGTGTTATTCATCTATCATTTCCCTCTGATTTTAAAGATAAGTGATGGGTAGGGTTAGGTTTTAGTGTAGGGATATAGTTAATAGGACTACATTTTCAGGCAGAAATGTTGTTCTGGGATTAACAAAATATGCTGATCCAGGAAAATCATGGTTGCCAGACCATAAAATGGGCCAGAGTAACAGAGATTGAGGTTGGATTGACTCAAGCAAACAGCCAGAACATAGCAATCACCTCTCAACACCCTTGCAACAGCCCAAAATAACTTAGCATAATTGCAGCGAGTTTTGCACTGACAAGCACCACTCATATTTTCATTAGACAACATAAAACCTTCTTGCCACTTCCAAGTAATTATTTAAAGCTTGTAACAATGTAAGCAATGTGATAATTGCAATGTAAAAAGTTCTAAAACTTTTTAGATATATGCAAAAGAGCCTGTTTAAATGACATTTTTCATAAATGAGAGTTTGTGCAGTGCAGAGTTTGTGAGTTTGGCTTGTTCAGTCATATTTTGAATTAGCAGACCCACCCGGCATCTGCATCATTCTTGAAAGAACTTGATAATCCACCAGCGGGTGGTGCTGTGACTGACCCACCAAAGGCCACCCTCAGTATCCCACTCCCTCTGCTATCAGCTGTTGTTATTTATGCATCTAATAAAGCTGCACTGCTGGACAAAGAGAGACAGGGAAAGCAAAGACATCTGTATCGGCAAATGTTACAGAACAGCTGTAGCAATAATTTCCTCAGTCCACTTCCCTGCATATTCAAGATGCACCACATCACCAAAACACAACATTAAAAGTTACAGCTGTGGTCGAAGAATGAAAAGAGCCCATTCGCCAATATAAACTGGTGAATGCACCTATTTTCAAGTGTTTAGACAGAAGATATTTTGTACAATACTAATCAGAACAATAGCATCCTCCTAGCAACTCATATCATGACATGATGACATGTAAAACAAAAAAGAAAAGAAAAAAACCCAGAAAACTCAATGCACCATCGTATAGCAACAAGACAAAAATCACTCAGAAACCCCAAGCAGCCACCTAGAAACATTGTGTCAACCATATAACAACACTTTAAAAACATGTCAGAACAACCTAGCAACCCCTAGTAACAATCCATAACACCAAAGTCACAACACAACAACGTTTTAAGAAGAAAATTCTCCATTGTATAGCAACAAGATAAAAATCACTCCAGCAGCCACCTACAAATACAATCAAACCACATCTAGCACAGTAAAAACCTCTCAGAACAACCTGGCAAACCCCTAGTAACAATCCATAACGGCAAAGAAACAACATGATGACGTCTTAAAAAGAACACTCTCAATTACACATTTAGAAACCCCTAGCAGCCACCTAGAAACATTGTCAACCATATAGCAACACTTTAAGATCCTGTCAGAACAACCTAGCAACCCCCTAGTAACAATCCACAATGGAAAAGCAACATCACGACGACGTCTTAAAAAGAACGCTCTCAATTGTATAGCAACAAGATAAAAATCACTCTAGCAACTTCACAGCAACCACCTACAAATACAATCAAACCACATCTAACACTGTAAAAACCTTTCAGAACAACCAAGCAACCCCCTAGTAACGATCCATAACGGCAAAGCAACAACATGACAGCGTTTTTTAAAAGAACACTCTTAATTGTATAGCAACAAGACAAAAATCACCCACAGACCTCTAGAAGCCACCTAGAAACATTGTCAACCATATAGCAACACTTTAAAAACCTGTCAGAACAACCTAGCAACCCCCTAGTAACGATCCACAACAGAAAAGCAACAACATGACGATGCCTTAAAAAGAACACTCTCAATTGTATAGCAACAAGATAAAAATAACTCGAGCAACATCATAGCAACCACCTACAAATACAATCAAACCACATCTAACACTGTATAAACCTTTTAAAACAACCTAGCAACCCCCTAGTAACGATCCATAATGGCAAAGTAACAACATAATGGCGTCTTAAAAAGAACACTCTCAGTTGTATGGCAAAAAGCTAAAAATCACTCAGAACCCCCTTGCAGCCACCTAAAAACATTGTGTCAATATAACAACACTTTAAAAACCTGTCAGAACAACCTAGCAATGCCCTAGCAACTACCCACAACATGTATAGAAATATGCAAAAACTTCCAAGCAACCATCCTATCAACCACATAGAAATGTCCTAGCAATACATATAGAATCTTCAGCAGCATGATAAACATACATTTCCAGTGGACCAAGAAGTATTTTGAAACATCTGAATGGCTACACACCCGGACTCATCAGATTTCAATTGATCATTACAATGAAATTCATGTGATATTTATGGTATTTGCATAATAAATTCATGGTATGTGCAACAAAATAGACAGCTCCTGAAAATCCTCAAATCAAAACTCGCTTTCAGAATTTACGCACAGTGCAGAACATCTCTGTGCTGTCTCATCTAGACTTGTTCTTATCAATCCAGCCAATCACAGGATATCTAACAGCAGGGAATCTTAAGTATAAAACTGCCTTGGAGGCTGTACATCTGTCCAGTTCTGCTTGGAGAGAGTGCGTAAAGGTGCTGTCCATTTCCAAATGTGTAAACGTCTACAAAGATACATCAGAAGATATGTTTCTCCTTCTTTATCTGAGCTTTTGGAGTGTGCTGAGCTCACACAGTCAGAGCCTGAGTACAACAACAACATCGCAAGCATTTGTGACACCTGGAGACGACAGCGGCCAGTGCACGACCTGTCAGTTTAGACAGCAGAGTAAACTCATGCGCCTGCACTCCATCAAGTCTCAGATTTTGAGCATCCTGCGTCTAGAACAGGCTCCGAACATCAGTAGAGACACTGTCAAGCTACTCTTACCCAAAGCACCTCCACTGCAGGAGCTCCTCGACCAGTATGACCAAAATGGAGGCATTAGTGAGAATGAGGAACAAGGCAGCAGTGAGACCATTATTACCATGGCCACAGAATGTAAGTACCACAGTGTACTGCAATATATAGTGAACCCAAAGATATTCGGACAATGTATGTCATTAAAATGCATGTTAAGTTAGTTCTGAGAAAGGGTTAGCATCATTTGCAGATGCCACTTGGTTTGTTATTTTGTTGTAATGCAATGAAACTCATACTTTTTGAAGTGTGGCTTAAGTGTCCAAATACGTTTGGGGGCAATTGTACTATCTGAAAGAGTTGACTATGAACCGACTATGGTTCATTCATTCAGCTGTTGTTGGAAGATGGCCAAAGGCAACAGACCTTGCAGAGCTGTGCACAAGAAACAACATGCAAAGCATATTTGGCCTGTGAAAATAACTCTTACAAAGATGTACAATGGAAACCTTAGTTTCTGCCAAAATACAGTAGTTACTCCATTGATGTTCCGTCAAAAAAACTGGAAACTGATACTTTCCACCAGTCTCATCAGAAAAAGTAAGATTAATAAAAGGTTTAAATTTTTTTAGGGCAACTCTGCTCCTGGATTTTAGTTTGACCATAATCCAACACACTGGTAAGACTTCAATTTGATTGGACAAGTGAGTTTTCTTATGTTTTTTTCTTAGGGTTGAAACTAAAATTCCTGGGAAAGTGGTCCCAGGAGCAGAGTTGCCCATCCCTGAACTATAGTTTACCATGGCAAATGTTTTTACACTGTCAGAAAAATGTGCAGAAATTGTTTCTTTAAAGAGACAATTTATCTACCCTTAAAAGAAGCGCCTTATAACTTTAGAGTAGTAATGTGTATCCTTAAAAGTACTACTATGAAAATTTAGTAGTAAGTTTGTAAAAAGGTACAAAAGTTGTCCCTTTAAATGTATTACCTGAGTAACACGCTGTTGTACCCCTAAAGCAATTTTTTTCTGAGCGTGTAAGGTGAAAAAGGTGTACATGGTCTTAGTAAACTTAATACCTTGCAGCGCAAGCCATCACCCATCTTGAGGGAATGCCGAAGTGTTGCATTTTCTCACTGAGCCCAAAGATTATGCCCGACAGCATCCTGAAGGCCTTGCTCTGGATCTATCTCCGACCAGCTGAGGAGCCAACCACAGTCTTCATGCAGATATCTCAACTGCGGTCATCTTCTGAAGGGAACAGCCACTCAAGAATACGTGCACAAAAAATTGATGTGAATGCCCAGACAAACTCCTGGCAGCACATTGACATGAAGCAGCTGCTGCAGTTGTGGCTCAAACAGCCCCAGAGTAACTTTGGGATAGAAATCAAGGCCTTTGACACGAATGGAAATGATATGGCTGTGACCTCTCCAGAATCCGGAGAGGAAGGACTGGTAAGTCGGTGCATGATTGGTACTTAGGTACATTCTTCTTTAGAACAAACTACAATTGTCAAATGCTGGACAAATTTTGATTAACAAATCTGCAAAAGGTTTAAGGGGGTGTACATAGTCCTACCTTACAGAGTAGTCTAGTGGATAAAGGAATACTTGACCGAAAACGATTGTCATCAAATTCTGGTCTTCCTCTCAAATGTGCACCTTGTGGAGTTTAAGCGTACCTTTAATAACCTTGCCCTCTACCATGGCTGTTAAATCTTATTCAAACTTGGCACATCCTGGCAAGTCTGAATGAGATTTGAAAGCAATGGTGGAGGGACACAGTATGTTTGAACTCCACAAGGGGCCGTACTTCTACTACTTCACCTTTCACCCTTTTTGGGATATAGGCCGTCAACCAGAGCTCGCCATTATACCATTGAACAAAGGTTTAGTTGGATCAGCTTGGTCAAGGGATCTTCCTGTAACAAGTGCATTGCAATTCATGTCAAGTATGTGCTTAATTGCACCTTTGCATACCTAGTATGTATGACCATGACTTGTTCTTATGTCCGCCCTTCCAGCAACCCTTCTTGGAGGTGAAAATATCAGACGCTGGCAAGCGGTCCAGAAGGGACACCGGCCTTGATTGCGATGAGCATTCCACCGAGTCTCGTTGCTGCCGGTATCCACTCACCGTCGACTTCGATGACTTCGGGTGGGACTGGATAATTGCGCCCAAGCGCTACAAGGCCAATTACTGCTCCGGTGAATGCGTGCAGAAGTATCCTCACAGTCACATCGTTAACAAGGCCAACCCTCGGGGCAGCGCCGGCCCCTGCTGCACACCAACCAAGATGTCACCCATAAACATGCTGTATTTCAATGACCGTGAGCAGATAATCTACGGAAAAATCCCTTCAATGGTCGTAGACCTTTGCGGCTGCTCTTGAGCCCAAGGGCTTTTCTAGTCACTATGACAGCAAGCCCTAACTGCTTTGGACCAGAGGGAAGTGAAAACAACCTTTACCTTGTCCCTTACGAAATAGTTCCTGCTAAAACAATTGACCACACCCGGGTCCCAACAAGCCAACTTAGCCAAATCTTTTAGTTTGTTGACATCAACTGTTGTACACAAGGACAGTAAAAGGTGACAAGGATTTCTTTGTTTTTGAAGGTATAAGTCTTCCTTTGTGAAATCATTTGAGCACAGAGATGACCTGATGGGCTTTACCAGTGTGATTTCAGAATGTAAAAATTGCAAAAAGTACTTTTAAGTTTTAAATTAATGTCAAAGGGGGTTGTATAGTTGATTATTTATATAAAGCTGCTTATCCCCCAGTGACCCAAAAACAGGAACACTGACCCAGAAACTTACTCAACATGACATCCAAACAACAGACTTTTGGAATTCTGCAGTTGGTTCATAGCATATGGGTAGTTGACAAATTACATGGATAGGAAACTTTTTAGTGCTATAACTGGTCACAATTTCAATGCTTTTTAAATAGCTTTAAACATTGCTGGAACATGTCAACCATCCAAAAGCACGCTTCTTATATTCTTGTCAAAAAAACTGCCAATTCAATAGTTATCCTACAAAATGTCTTAGGCTAGAAAGGGTCAGTGATCTTTTAAAACATGGAATTAATTGCATAGATTGTATGGTTCAAAATCATGTTGTAGTTTTGATCTGTTGTACCAAGTAAAATGCCTGTTACTGATGTGTTTGAGTAGTTGTTTTCACGTGTCCTTAAGGGACCTCTTCAATTTTGTCCCTTCGTAACCCTTAACAGAGTGACACCATTGACACCAATCCAAGCATGTGGAGCACATTATGGCGCTCAAAAGCAACAACCCCATATTCCATGGAAGCTAAAGCCTCTCCTGTGTTATTTTGTTATTTTGAGGGCTCCCCAGTGTGATGGAGGCCCTGTGAGGCAACAATAGTAGAAGTCTGTCCACAGGACAATGAGTGCACTTCGAAATGTCCTCATTTGCATTTAAAAAAAAAGATTTAGCACACTTTACTGCATGATTTAATAGTTGCACACTTTGAGTTGGCGATTAAGTATGCTGAAGTTATCTTGAATTAAATATATAATACAGAATGAAAATAAGATATTCCCTAAGTGGGTGCTTTTTTACCCCCTGAATGAAACATTCAGCTATCAGAAGTATCAAATATTAATAGAGATCTTTTATAGTTTGCACATATGTTGAAACTGACCTACAATGAGGTGACCTCATGCAAATGGAGAAAAAAAAATTCTCTTCTGTAAATGAAGACACGGAAGATACATCCTGGTTTCGGAACAACCTAACAGGAGGATGAAAAGAGGGCAAATGACGCAACTAAAAAAACGCAACTAGGCCTATAATTGTGCATAGATGTGATTGCAAAAAATAAAATAAAAACAAAAACGGCTTATCAAATTTTAAAAACAAGGAGAAATCACACTAGTCCTGGTCTCTTCTAAAGAACAAGACTGCACTGCAATGCAGTAAATCAGATGGAGCATCACCGTTTTTGACCCCACATTCCATGTACTATTATTATTTACCTCTTAAAACACATATGTTTCTCATAAAACACTATAAATCAGATCATAACATGCAATTCTCCTACAGTTTTTACGTAGTGATGAAATAAGCATCTTTCTCTAGTATACTACGCAGTTTCAGTTTCTTATAAATCACGTGGGCTGCGCTACAACGTTGGTCCAAAATTCCAGTTGCGTCATAAAAGGACAGCAGGACGCGCTGATAGGCTAGTGTATACGTAACAAACAAGACTTTGCTCCCTGATTGGTTGACCTAGCTTTCACTCAAACACACACACGCGTGCTACTCGCGCAGAAGAAGTCGGACATCTACTGGAAAGGCTAAAATAACAAATCGACAATAACAGGGAACTTGCCTGTTCTTCCGCATTATTCTGCTGCTATAGAAGACACATCAAACTTACATCTGCGGATTCTTACTTTCACCGTGTTTGGAGAACATTTGGGGGTGAGTAACAAAATAATAACTTTAATTTCCGCATTCATCATTTTTCTGCTTGATATATTACAGGAAGTTTGATCTCACGTTTGATTACTTCGTGGTATTCATGCGTGTAATCCTAAGATTTCACATGTTATTTGAGGATTTTAGTTACTATTAAGAAAGCAATGGAAAAAACACATAAAGGACATTTATACACACAAGGCCATATGTAAACGGATCTATTTACATGTGGTCTGAATGCAGGCAAAACAATATCATGCTATTATGTGTTCATGCGATTCTGTTATACTAAAATAATGATACTATCTTTCAACGTAACTATATTATTATTATTACTACTATTATTATTATGGATTGATTCCAATTTATACAGAAGGATAAAATTTGCTGAGCATTTAAAAAAAAAATTTAACACACACACACACACACACACACCCCTCATACATGCACCCACCCACGTTTCCCAAAGCTATCAGAATGAGGACGTGCCATAGACGTCTTTTGTATTTATATTAAGCCTCTAAAAATGATTTATACAAAAACAATACTGCCAAACTCTACATACACGTGAAAATATATACATATTATTAATAATTTAAATTCTACAAAGTCTTTTTGACAACACTAATGTTCAGTAAAGACATATGCATATTTAACCTAATGTATGTTAATGTTATTCTTATTGTACTCTTTTTAAGTTATACCTACTATAGACTAATAATATAAAATCTATTACATGTTTCTCTGTCTTCGAACTCCACAAACACACACAATCACTACAGACTAAACCTAATCTTTGGCCTACAAGAAAACATTTAGTATTTTTTAATAATAATAATATGAAATAGTATTTACTTAATTTTTTACATATCTTTCTTGCAAAATGTTTTGGCAAATCTGTTAGTAGCTACTAGGTTAGAAACACACACAGCACAAATACCTCAAAATGTCCGTGCCTAAATTGAAATCTCCTCATCTTGCAAAGAAATGTATGTCTGCTGCTGTCTTCCGCCTTCATTTTACTTTGATTTCTGCAAGAAAATTTTGATTATGCAGTCAGTTATTCACTGTGGCCAATCCTTTACCAAACACTTATCTTCAGTTATTTTACCTCTCTGCCCACAGAGACGCAGAAATGAGTCAGTGGTTGGAGCTTCAACAACTTGATTCAAAGTTTTTGGAACAGGTCGACCAACTGTACGATGACAACTTTCCAATGGCCATCCGGCAGTACCTCAGCAGCTGGATAGAAAGCCACGACTGGTGTGGATGAAAGATTTTATACCTTCTTTAGCTTTATAACCATATCAAACACATAACCACAATCTCCTGCAAGTATAATAATGCTAAACTAGAGTAGGCAACCTGTTGATTTTCTTATTTTATTGTTGTTATTGCAGGAATATATACAGAAATTTTACAAAATAGACATATCAACCAACCCCCCCCCCCCCCCCCCCCCCGAAAACAAAACACAGATAAACAACAATATAAGAATAGACAAAAAAAGAAAGAAAAAAAGAAAGACCATATAATTTGAAATATATGTCTTAGGGGGTGTTGAGTGTTTTGAGGTATTCAGTAATTTAACTTAAATCTTTTAGCTTTTCTCTCGTCCCCCTATTCTCCTCTCCTCCCAATCCTCCAAACAATAACAATGCTAATATAGTAATGATTTTATGATTAATATGGCTATATGTGCACAACCCCGGGTGAAGGACACACCGCCCAGAAGCTCAACCCCTTGATTTTCAACAAAGTCTTCATAATAAATCTTTTTCTTTTTAAGTGCAAGTTAATATTTATTAAAATATAACAATTATTTGAAGAAATATTTGAATGTGCATAGACATTTGTAAAGGTATTTAGAATACCATTATTAAAATGAATTAGGTCATTCATTTTATTATTAATTAAAATTTCAACATTATACGAGAGGCGGCTTTTTGTGCGCACGCTCTGGATGTGCCCAGCACAGAAAACAGAGCGCGAATGCCAAATTGAGATCTCTTTCTCATCTTATTGCACTTGAATGGTTTAAAACCACATTAAAAGGTGCACACAGGAATCGATAAGCGGAATAGAAATGTTAATTTTGACAAATATCCGATTCCTGACCTTAAAGGTGCAGTAAGCGATTTGAAATCACCAAAACAAACACGCCCTTACCCAAAAGGATCACACCCCTATCTTGATAGCCCCGCCCCTAAATCCACAAACAGGCACCTCCCCCTTATGAGTTTATACGCCCCCTACTACTGATTGGCTACAAGTGTGTTTTAGTGCTCGGCCCGATCCACTTTCAGCAGTGTTTCTTAGAAATCGCTTACTGCACCTTTAACTATCAGATTTCAGAAGTAGAATACATTTTATCTGCGGTAACATCATATATAGGAATCATGGGTCCTCCAGAGCTGGTGGGGGCAACAGAGAGGTAAATACTGCCGTATCAGCTGTTTAAGAAGACAAATAAGAGTCAGCACAACATATACAATTACTTACTGCAGTTATTATTGCTAAACAAAGTGTAGCAGTGATAACTACTGACTATTTTATATGTCTTTATCATCTTACTGTAAACATCTTAACTTTCTTATTTTATTGTCATCCCAATAAGAGGGATTATATAGGTACAACTATAGGAATTGTACTAAAATAGAATTCAAACCAGTCTCAACTTTAGTTGACGTAAATCCTCTGTTCTTTGTTCCCCAAAGGGAGCATGTGGCTAATGTGGAGAACGAGTCCCTGGCCACCGTGAGGTTTCATGATCTTTTGACCCAGTTAGATCACCAACACAGCCGCTTCGCGATGGAGAAAGACTTCCTGAACCAGCACAACATCCGCAAGATCAAGAGGAACTTGCAGGTGACTGACTGCAACTGGCTACATGACCGTTTCCTTTTAGTGTTGTGTCGCTTTTAGTTAATTTGAACCTTGTTTTCCAGAACCTCTTCCAAGACGATCCGGTTTCCATGGCTATGATCATCAGTAGGAACCTTAGCGAAGAAAGGAAGATTCTGGCCGCTGCCCAAATGTCAGAGGTCAGTAATTAATAAATGACAACCACTGATCTCCACCACCTAAACCTTAGATTTAAACATATTTTAAGTCAATATGACATTTAGATCCCTTTTGTAGGTGTGACGTTCTATTATTAGAGGAATAGTTTAACCAAAAACAAAAATTCATTTACTCACCAAACCTGCATAACCTTCTTTCGTCTGTAAAACACAAAAGGAATGAAGTTAGTAATTAGTATTTCGTTGCAGAATCGAACCGAGAGCACTCAAAACGACATGATCGTGGAGAAACATCGAGAAATGGACGGAAGGGTGAAAGACATAAAGAATAAAGTACAGGTGATGTATACACACAAAAAATTGTCGCAACTGCAAGATATGTTGGATACACTTTATTTTGGTTGTCCACTTTAGACATTCTTCTAACTACAAGTAACCTGGCAACTACATGTCTACATTCCCTCAACTACATTCATTAGAGTGTTAGTAGACTATTAGGGTTCGGGTTAGTGGAATAAGTTGACGTAGTTTCAAAGTTACTGATAGTCAGAAGAATGTCTATTGGGGGAGCATCAAAATAAAGTCTTAGCAAATATTAAGCAGCCAGTCTTCTAATACTCTAATGAGAGTCAGTTGACATGTAGTTGCAAAGTTACTTATAGTTAGAAGAATGTCGGAAGTGGACCATCGAACAAAACATTCTCCTTGTCAAGTCGTCTGAGAAATCTTTTTTTTTTTCTATTTCCGATTAGGACACCGAGCAGATCATCAAAAATCTGGAAGATCTGCAAGACGAATACGACTTCAAGAGCAAAACTCTTCAAAGCAGAGGTAACGGGATTGAAAAATGCTTTCTTTGTAGTCGAAAAGAGTTTGATTAAACGTGTGGTCCACAGACTGTAAAAAAAAAAAAAAAGATGTCTCCCCTTCTTTCCACTGTAGAAAAATGGAAGCCAAAATAACTCAAGGTCTTTGTCAATTACGTTGTTTGGAGCCAGAGACTGCGCGGTATCAAGCTGCGGTATTAAGGTCCCGCCCACACTCCCGCTCCCGCAAACTCATTCGCAGGCACAGCTGTCAATAATGACGTTACACTCCGTTTTTATAGCATCAAATAATAACTAAAACTAAACTTATTTCGAAAATGAACATTGCACATACGTCTGCGTGATAAGAACTACCTAGATTAACAGAAACCATCTTTGGGTGGTTGAAACCATCTTTGGTTATGTGTGTTGGCAGTGTGTGTACACAACCACCCTATAATGATAAAAATCCACCCAGTGCTTTTTTTAAAATCTCCATAAATCATAACCACTGTCTCAGAACGAGCTGTTCTCAGATTCGGTGCAATGTGACGTCACTTTGCACAGGCCCCTCCCACGACTGTTGATTGACACTACAGTTTGAGCATAGACCCGCCCTGAGTGAGCTGGACACAGAGTCCGCCAGTGTTTCGACGCCGGAGTAGCTGTAGAAAAGAATGTCTCCTAAGCGATTGAGGTGTTTTGTTGTTGGATGTAAGAATGAACTAAGCAGTCTTTATTTACTCCTGTTGTTACTCGAGGATGGATCTGTACTGTTCTAGATCAAGCTTACAGTCTCCGGAGCGACAGGCCTAACGTTACTGATCACGGCAGAAATGAAAGTGAGAGCGCGCACTTTATAGCTCATCGAGTCGTTTTTCCAGTTTATTAAGCACCCACTGAAAAGGTGTGTATATATTTGTTTACTGTTGGTTGGTTGTAACGAGTGTTTTGTGTACTTCGCTGTGTGCGTTGATGACAATGAAAGGGAGAGAGAGAGAGAGAGTTTATGGATAAGACTTTATTGTGCACTGTGTAGCTCTTACAGAGATTCTCTGGAGTAAAACTAACGCTTCATCTTTTGTGTGATGTACAATAAACTTCATTGAACTCATCAGTATATTTTGGTCATCATTCGGATGGGTTTTGCTACAGCAGGCTTGTATTAGTGGATAAAAACAGATGACTAAACGATACCTGTTCTATCTCTATACAGCAAATAATCTCTGGCTCCGTGGGCATTATTGTCCGAACTGGGTCGAAATCAACAGCGTTACTGAGAGTTTCTGTTTTGATATTATCAGATGAGATTGTCCTGACTGAAGCGCGAGCTCGTGAGGCTCCGCCCTATGGGCTGCCAGCAGCAGCTCACTTGCATTTAAAGGGATACACACTAAAACAGTGCGTTTTTCTGAGCCCCAAAAAATGACAATTTAAACATGCTGTAAAAAATGATCTGTTGGGTATTTTGAGCTGAAACTTCACATACACACTCTGGGGACATCAGAGACTTATTTTACATCTTGTGAAAAGGGGCATAATAGGTGCCCTTTAAGACCTATAATGCAGCCAGCCACCGGAGGGGGGCGAAAAAATGCTATGGCTTCACTTTTCAGGACTTGTGCAGCATACTTGGTGTGGTCACATTTGCAAATTTCTCAAGCAAAAAATTGTCTATCGTCAGTAGTGTAGCGATGCATATTCACAAAAGAAGTCACTTTGAAACCAAGCAGCTTTCTGTTGGTCAGTGCAGCGAATTCGCCTGACCAAATTGAATTTGTTATCTGTCTTTCGCCCTTACGCAAAATTCCCAATCGTGTGGATTTCGCCAGCGGGAAATCACTGTACAATGGTAAATGTGACCGCGCCTTAAGCCAGAACTAGCTATTTTTTCACGATAAGCATAGAAACTCATTTTGATTGCAAAAATTCAACAAACAATAATAAAAGTGACCACAACTTAAGTCAGAACTAGCTGTTTTTCCACAAGTACAGAAACTCAGTATTGCTTGTACGTCTGTTTAACAGAGGAACTCAACGGGACCATTTCGGTGGAAGACCTGAATCGGGAGAGACTGACCATCCGCGCCATGTTTATGAAACTCCACACCACAAGAGAGGTGAGAACATTGGAGATCCATCAGCCTTTACTTTGGTTAGTGAAAAGAAGCCATTGCGTTCAACTCTGTGTGTGTTTGTGTCCATGTAGAATGTGATTGGTCAGATGTCTGAGGTGTCGAACCTTATGGATCCGGTGATCTTTGAGCTGATCTCAACAGAACTGGCCGAATGGAGGCGCCGACAACAGATGGCTTGCATCGGTGGGCTGAGCAATGTCTGCTTGGACCAGCTGCAAAACTGGTAACAAACCACAAATTAATTAATATTTTCCTTATAAACATATAGAGTAGCAATACTAGCAATATATGCAAGTTGTTTTGTTGTTCTTAAATGTAAAAACGGAGCTACACAGCGTGATGGAAATATTTTAAACCAGAATGATCACAATGTCATAACGACCAACTCTCATAGTTCTAGGGGCGTCAAATAATCCAAAGTATCGATCATATTTTGAATGTACAATATGTATTTTTACACATTTTGTGTACTGTTGATTACGAATAGCAAAATGGTGCGGTTACATTTATTGTGGAATGGCGAATTTGTCGCTGACAAAATCCTTTAATTTCAATAGGAATCCCACAAATGGGAAATTTGTCTGAGGGCGAAAGATTTCCTGACCGATTTCGCAACTTGACAAATTGGTTGTGCGAATTTTCTGCACTAACCAGAAATGCTCTCCATACATCGTTACGCCGTTGACAATAGACAACCTTTTTTGCATGCCAAATTTTATGGACCTTTTCTGCGTTGAAATATTGGCTTATTAAATTATTGCAACTATTGTCAATGGACCTTTAATGTGGCGATGCCTTACAAAATCATGGCCCGCACTTTAAGTCATATGTTATTGAGTTTTGTTTGTTTTTCCCCCTCAGGTTTACCTCTATCGCAGAATCTCTGCTTCAGCTCAGGCAGCAGCTCAAGAAACTTCTGGAGCTGGAGCAGAAGTTCACATACGAAACCGATCCCATCACCCAGAGCAAAAGCACCCTGGAAGACAGGATCATGTTAAACCTCAAAACTTTAATCACAAAGTAAGAGCACTTCTTTGCTTTTTAAGCCCCGATATACTCACGGCGAAGTTCTTTTTCGTTCTTTGCTTAGGGGTGAAGTTTGAAATACCTTAAAGGAGAACTCCATCTACGTCGGTGTTGCCTACACCGTGTTATCCTCTTTTTAAAATTTGCACCCAGTTGACTTCAATGGGGCAAGCTTTAAACCTGCTTTTAGCCTCTTAATATCCTTGATGTGTCAATACAAGTGCACGGGTCATGTGAGTGATTCCTTCTGAGTGAACACGGGTGAATCTGACTGCAGTAGATGTGAAAGATATGAATAAAAATGATGTTTATTCAGCCAGCGCACATACCTGTATTTACATCCTGTTTTCGGTTGAAGTCCATAGTAATCGATTGTCGAGTTCACGCACATTGGTTTAGTACCTATGATCATGCGCGTGAACTCGACAATCGATTACTATGGACTTCTACCGAAAACAGGATGTAAATACAGGTATGTGCGCTGGCTGAATAAACATCATTTTTATTTATATCTTTCACATCTACTGCAGTCAGATTGACCCGCGTTCACTCCGAAGGAATCACTTACATGACCCGTGCACTTGTAATGACACATCAAGGATGTTAAGAGGCTAAAAGCAGATTTAAAACTTGCCCCACTGAAGTCAACAGGGTGCAAATTTTAAAAAGAGGATAACACGGTGTAGGCAACACCGATTTTTGTCGTTGTTCTCTGTATTGACAGCACTCCAAATGTACAAAAAAATGAGCTCAATGTTAAAATTGACCGGAGTTCTCCTTTAATTGTGGAATATTTCCATGTCAAAGAAGGCAGAGCCTCAGAGCCACACCCACTTATTACATAACCGTCATGGACCAATGGTAGTTCAAAGGTGTTTACCAACTTTTCTGGAACTGAACTCCGAACGAACTTTGTTTTGGACTGATTTTGTTTGAAGTTACTTCACACCTGTTTGTTCTTCAATTTTGTTTGAAGTATAAGAAAATAAAGCAGAAAACTAAGAAAGTCATCTACTTATGATGTCAAGATGCAAGGTTGCAGCTGATTGGTTATTCTGTGGGTTATTCTGAGGAGAAGTGCAGCTAGAGGAAAAAACGTCACTTGATTTTAGTCTTGAAATGTGCTAAACTATGAATATTAAACCTTTATTCTGTATGTTTTCTTGGATTTCGCTTGAAGTATATCGGGGCCTTTGAAATGTGTCGCTGACAATGAATAATTTTGGATTGCATGTTTTCAGCTCCATGGTAGTCGAGAGACAGCCATGCATGCCGACCCAACTACAAAGACCTTTGGTGCTGAAGACGGGTGTTCTGTTCACTCTCAAATTACGGTAAGTTTAAACATATGGCAGATGATTCACACTTCTCTGGAAGTAGAAGCCAGTTAATGTTCAGATGATGAATGATGAATCTCATGTTTTGTGCTCCAGGCTGCTCATAAAACTTCAGGAATTCAACCACACTGTTCGAGTGAAAGTCCATTTTGATAAGTAAGTATTTTGCAAACCTTATCTCCACCTTAAGTCATAGATACTTTCTTTTGCCTGTAGATTACTTGCATGTGTTTTTTTGTGTTAACACGAGTCTCTTTTTGCCTTCCAGGGATATCGTTGAGAAACGGAAAGGGTGTGTCTTACATAATTTCCTTTGCATACCATAATAAAGGAAGAGTTCCACTAAAAATGAAAATCTGTTATCATTTACTCACCCTCATGTCATTGTTGTGTGTTTTCCTTTTTGTGGAACATAAAATATGATATTATTTTAAAATGTTTGTCACGAAGGTCTTGAAAAACAACAACAGTTGATTGAAAAAAATATAAAGTCCACTACAAAAAAGCGAGTGTGAGATAATAATGACAGAATCTACATTTTTTGCTGAGTTGTTCCTTAAATTCAGTTTTTAAATTTGTTGAATCCCACTTGAATTAAAGGGATAGTTCACCCAAAATTCTTTCAACATTTACTTACCCTTATGTTGATCCAAACTTGTATGAGTTTCTTACGTCTGCTGAACATAAAAGAAGAGATTTTAAAGAAAGTTGGTAATCAAACAGTAAACGGTACCCATTGACTTCCATAATAGGAAAAAATACTATGGAAGTCAATGGGTGCCGTCATCCATTTGATTACCAACTTTCTTTTGTGTTCAGCAGAAGAAAGAAACTCGTACAGGTTTGGAACAACATATGGATGAGTAAATGATGACAGAATGTTCATTTTTGGGTGAACTATCCCTTTAATATTATTCTGCTTACTTAGCTATGTTCCTGTTTCAGGTTTCGGATGTTCAACATTTTGGGAACAGCCATGAAGGTGATGAACATGGAGGAGTCCAATGGAATGGCTGCAGAATTCCGTCATCTGGTAAAGTGAAAAGAAAAACAGAGCAAATTATACTGTAGCTCCAGTTTAAAAAGTATAATTCAGTCAAATAAGTAATAGTAACAATATTCGTTTTACTTCACAGCAACTGAAAGAGAAGAAAGTTACCGGAAACAGAACTAGTGAGGTGAGGGTTCGGTCTTTACACTACCGTTAAAAAGTTTGAGCTCGATAAGATTTTTAGTAATGCTTAAGTCTCTTGTGCTCACAAAGGCTGCATTTATTTGATCAAAAATTACAGAAATATTTTTACAATTTAAATGAAATGTTTTCTATGAGAGTATATATTAAAATGTAATTTATTCTTGTGATTCAAGCTGAATTAAATAGAAATCTTTTGTAAGATGTCTTTACTGTCACTTTTGATCATTTTAAAGGGATAGTTCACCCAAAAATGAAAATTCTGTCATCATTTACTCTCCCTCAAGTTGTTCCAAACCTGTATGACTTTCTTTCTTCTGCTGAACACAAAAGAAGATATTTTGAAGAAAGTCGAAGTCAATGGGGACCAGCAACTGTTTAATTACCAACCTTCTTTAAAATATCTTCTTTTGTGTTTAGCAGAAGAAAGGAAATCATACAGGTTTGGAACAACTTGAGGGAGAGTAAATGATGATCATTTTTGGGTGAACTATCCCTTTAATGTGTCCTTCCTTGCTGAATAAAAGTAATTAATTTCTTATAAATTACTGAGCCCAAACATCTATTGTATACTTCTTAAGATTGTCCAAAATACTTTTCTGTGTGACTTTTCTTCAGTGATGGTCTTTCTTCAGTCTTAAAGAGAGGGTTCACATAAATCTGTCATCATTTACTCACCCTCATGTCTTTTCAAAGCTGTATGACTTTCTTCTGTGGAAAAGCTCCAAAAATCACATAAAAGTATCATGAAAGTAGTCCATAACTCTTGTGTTCTATTTTCCACGTCTTCTGAAGTCATACGATCGATCTGTGTAAGAAAGAAACAGAAATTCAAGTGTCCCCTCTGCTGTAGCTCTGAATCTCATTTGAGCTTCTGCGTGTTCAAACTTTAAAACCTGTTTGAACAAATGTATTTTTTTTGGCTAAACTGTTTCTTAAATGTTTGGCAGGGCCCTCTGATCGTCACGGAGGAACTTCACTCCATCGCCTTTGAGGCTGAGCTTTGCTGGTCTGGACTGGTCATGAACTTTGAGGTCAGAAGATCCTTCAGAAGAACAGAGTTCGAAACATAAACCACCAAATCATGATCATCATCAACTTTCTTCTCTCTCTCCATCTTCAGGCTACATCTCTGCCCATAGTCGTGATCTCCAACGTCAGTCAGCTACCCAGTGGATGGGCCTCCATCATGTGGTACAACATGCTGACCTCTGAACCAAAGGTTAGTCCTCCTCAACACTAATGTTATGCACATAACAGATTTAGCACAAAATTAAATAAATTAAAATGTAAACTGAAAATATCAATATATGATAAAAAACTGAAACTAAACAAAATGTATCGAAATTTTGCCTTGGCAAATAACTAAAATATGTTTAAGTTGAAGCACTAGAATTGAAATAACTGAAATAAAATAAATTAAACCTAAATAGAAAAGAACAAAAACAAATAAAAACGACAAAAGCACATAACAAACCTAAACAAAATTTTAAATGAATACAAAAAATATAAATATTAGATGGAAAAACTTCTAAATGAGAAATGTTTGCCTTTAAAAACAACTGAAATACGTTGAAGGACTAAAATTACTAACTGGAAATAAATACAAGTGAAAACCAAACTAAAAGTAAAACTGAAATAAATAAAATTAAACCTAAATAGAAATATTTTTAAAAAGAACAAAAACTAATAAAAATGACAAAAGCACATAACAAAATTATTAAAACTTAAACTAAAATTGAAACAAAAACTGAAAATATAAATATTAGATGTAAAAACTTTTACTATTAGATGTAAGAAATGTTGCCTTGGCAAATAACTGAAATAAGTTCAAGTTGAAGCACTTAAATTACTAACTGGAAATAAATAAAACCTGAAATAAAATAAATTAAACCTAAATAGTAATTTTGTTATGTGTTTTTGTAATTTTCTTTTTAAAATATTTCTAAAACTTGAACGAAAATGAAAAATGAAAATATAAATATCAAATGAAAAACTTAAAACTGAACAAAAAATGAGAAATGTTGCCTTGGCAAATAACTTAAATAAGTTTAAGCACTAAAATTACTCACTGAAAATAAATAAAAAACTAAAACTGAAATAAAAATGAACCTAAATAGAAATATTTTTTAAAAGAACAAAATCTACTAAAAATGACAAAAGCACAAACAAACTAAAAAATAAAATATAAAAATAAAAGCAAATTCAAAGATAAGTCATCAACGCCCATGTTCTTGTAAAGTTTCGGCAGTAGAAATGAGCTTTACTTACGTCAACACAAAATAGATTGCAGGGCGTGTTCGCACAGGTTCTGACTTGCCGTTTCTTCTCCAGAACCTTTCGTTCTTCGTCACTCCTCCTTCAGCCACTTGGGGTCACCTAGCGGAGGTGCTGAGCTGGCAGTTCTCCTCCATCACCAAAAGAGGTCTTAATCAAGAACAGTTGAGCATGCTGGGAGCTAAACTGCTGGGTGAGTGTGATTGCTACTTGTCTGCCATTGAGTGGCTGATTCTGTCGGAACAAATTAACTAAATGCACAAGCTTGTGAACTTTGGCCCACAGGTCCTAAAGCGGCGATGGATCCTGAAGCTCATATTCCTTGGAATAGATTTTGTAAGGTTGGTCTCTATACTATATATTTTTATTTATTTGTTTACGTTTAGCCATTAGGTCACATCTTCTGGATTGAGCGCCCTAGTTTTGTTACCCATGATTGTTAAAAGTGATTTGAGTCTTGTGTATGATGTAGTCTGGCAGTGAGAAGAACTTCACCTTCTGGTTGTGGATTGAAGCCATTTTGGATCTTATAAAGAGACACCTGCTGAGTCTGTGGGATGATGGGTAAGAATTTACATGTTTAGATTATGAAAATTCTGCTAGAATCACATGATCACATCTTGATCACATGCTGTTGGGGTTAAGATCAACCAGGTAGACCAGCTAACTAACGTGACCATTTTGGACATCTACGGTACCATATTTCACATATCAGGGTTATATTATCGTTAACTAGAACTAAGTCTATTAACTTAAAAAAAAAAAAAAAATTTATTAAATAAAGCTGAAATGAAATATAAATATTAGATAAAAAACTGAAAGTAAATGAAAATGAGAAATGTTGCCTTGGCAACTAACTGAAATAAGTTGAAATTGAAGTTGAATCACTAAAATTACTACCTGGAAATGAAAATATATTTTTTTAACTAAATAGTAATATTTGCATAAAATGACAAAAAAGAAGACAAAAGCACACAACAAAAATACTAGACTAAACTAAACTTAAGTTAGAAATGTTACCTTGGCAAATAACTTATAAAAGTTGAAGTTGAAGTACTAAAATTACTAACTGGAAATAAATAAACTAAATATTAATATTTAAAAAGAACAAAAACTAATAAAAGTGACAATATCACATAACAGTTTACACATTTTTTTTTACTAAAATTAAAATGAAAACTGAAAATATAAATATTTGACGAAGAACTTTAAACTAAAATGAGAAATGTTGCTTTGGCAAAACATACTTACTGGAAATAAATAACTAAAACTAAAAATAATAGTAATATTAATAAAAATTACAAAAGCACATTGAAACAATATGACAAAAAATGTAAATCTAAATCCGAAAATATAAAAGCAAATTCAAAATATTAATAAAAACTAAAATGGGACATAAATAATATATTTTTTTTGTTAGATTTATGCTTTAAACAAGAAAAAGTTCCAGGTTAAATAAACAAATAAATACATAATTTAACCTGTAACAGGTTCAATTTTTCCCCCCTATGTTTAGTAAAAACATGCATTTATATTAAAGGTTGTATCAGTGATTTCAGGCCCAAACATAAATGTTCACATTCATCTAATCTTACTTATCGATCCGCTAGCTGCCCGCCCCATAAGCATGCCGTCAAAAAAACGCGTCTCTGTAGGCAGCCTAAGCTCTGAGATCTGCACACAAAAACAGTTGTTTTCACCCGTTTTAGCCAAACACTCAAAACCCAAACAAATAGTGTTCCAACCATCACCGACAGGGGCGGGTGTTGTGAGGTTTTTTCGCGTGCAGCCGTCATTGGCAGCCGTGCACGAGCGCAAAACCTCACAACACCCGCCCCTGTCGATGATTGGTTGGAACACTATTCATTTTGGTTTTGAGTGATGTTGATACCAACTGTTTTTGTGTGCAGATCTCAGAGCCTAGGCTACCTAGAGAGACACGTTTTTTTGACAGCATGCTTATGGGGCGGGCAGCTAGCGAAATATTAGATGAATTTGATAATTTATGTTTGGGCCTGAAATCGCTGATACCACCTTTAACTCTTTCCCTGCCAGTGTTTTTGAAAAAAAGTTGTCAGCCAACCATGCAATATATCAAAAGACCCTCTGCTTTTATACAAAAACCCATTTTATTCTAGCTTAATGGATTTTTTTTTTTATCAACACTTGAATGTGGTTAAGTTTCATAAAAACGACATTTTGAGCAAAAAGATGAGAAAATCACGTTTTTGCCAAAGACTACATCCAGATTGAATTCAGAAATTCAAAAAAACATAGATGGAGTAGATCGAGTCCATCAACACCCTCAAAGCTCTACAGCCCTGTACCTCGTCCTTGTATGACATTTCATTCTGTAACATTAGGCAGTTTTGATTTATATGCTGTTTAATGTTGGTGATCGAGTTATTTTACATATGCATATGCTTACACATGCTATCACTTGTTTCTGCTTCTTCTTCGCATGTGTTTTGATCAGGAGATTCTGTACTCTTTCAGAATATTATATAGCGCCCCCTACCGTATAACAGTGAAAATACGGAAAAACTATTTCCGTCAATGGTGGGGAACGAGTTAATAAACTTTGGGAGTCTGGCACATTGGGAGTCTGTTGGTCAAGTGGGAATATTGCTTTAACACTGTCCATCTCTCACAGGTGTATAATGGGGTTTGTGACCAAGGACCGTACTAAAGCTCTGCTGTATGACAAAGCTCCCGGTACGTTTCTGTTGCGCTTCAGTGAGAGCAACCGCGACGGAGCAATCACGTTCAGCTGGATCCAACATGACTCAAACGGTGAGACGCTCCTCCCTTCTGACATGCTGTGGAACAATAAACGATTAAATGAAAGCAAATAAAAAAAAAAGGATTTTTGATATCAAAACGTCAACATTTAGATTTTTACTTTGGCTTGAAATCAAATCCGTTTTAGTAAATGTATTGTTCATTACTGTGTTTGGCTTTGTGTTGGTTTAGAAGAGCCGCAGATTCGCTCTGTGGAGCCCTACACGAAGAAGGAACTCTCTGCCGTCTCACTCCCCGACATTATTCGAAACTATCGCGTGATGGCCGCCGACAACGTCCCAGAAAACCCTCTGCGCTTCCTCCATCCCAATTTACCCAAAGACGACGCCTTCAAAAAATACTATTCCAAACCTACCGAGAGTAAGAAACGCAGTTGTGAACTATCTAAAAAAAAAATCCCATTAAATATTAATAAATGTATTAAAAAACGTAGAAATTAAATTCTTACTCTTTCTTCGTCTTTTGTTTCTCCAGAGCAAGAACCAATGGATGTCGACAAGAAGTCAGACGAGGGATACATCAGCACCACTCTCATCTCCATCTCTGAAATGTGAGTCAGTGTTAAGGCGAGACACGGCAGGCAAAAACATTGTTTTTTTTTTTACTGGTCAATTTTGAGATTTTGGGTTATTTGTCTTCAATAACATGTATTCTTTCAGATTTTTGCTGAAAAAGTCCAAAATACACATTTAGGTCTTTATTTTACTACACTTTGTCTGTTTGAGTGTGCAGATTTCGCCTAAATTCATCAAAAGTTGGCGTTCTAAATCATCCCGCTGCTCTGCGATCGCTCTCTGTACCCCTTCATCTCATACACCTTTGGAAAGCTCTGTCTCTTCTGTACAATGCTGTCGGATCCAAATATGGTCATTTCCTTTCTATCACCAACCAATCATGAAAGTAAACCAGGCGATTTAACTCGAAATGCGCAATCTCATTGGCTGATGCCAATTTCTGACAACGTGATTCGTCCAGAATTGTCACGTGACGCGCTTTGACATTTCCGCGGTAGTTCAAAATGTCGAAAGATATGCGTGTAAAATTCTCTCAGAGAAGTCGAAAACAGTTGTCATTAGCTAGAAGACACAAGGGATTACCAACAAAGACAAAAGATGATGAAATGCCATATGGGTCTTCACAATTTATTTCATGAGAGCCGCACTGATAGGACAAGTCAGTAGGAGAGCCATACGTCGTCCTTTCAGTTTCGGTTCTCAATCGACCAAGTGTTTACATGTTCTCTCGATAAACCACCTCTTTCAATCCGATCGAAATTATTTGTAATATAGCTGACACTCTGAGTTTGTAATGGGTTATGTTATAGCCCTACTTATTTTTAATGTTTTTAAGAAATATCTGTAGTGATTGGCTGCATGATATCGCCGTATTTTTTACAGCCATGCGAGCCACAAATTAAAGCTTGGCGGGCCGCACGAGGCTCGCGAGCCGCGCAATGAGTAACCATAGTGCGTCGATGCGTTACGAACAAGCTGTAACATTTTGAACACATCTAAATGTAAGTCAAAAAGACACTACATTTCAAAGCACTTAAAACCCACAAGCCAAATCCTGAAAACAGTCCCCTCAGACAGCTGATGGTGAAGCTAACCAACCAGGCTCCCTTCAGCACTGGTTCAAAACAACTCAACAGAACAAAACTAATTATGAATCATTCAAAATATCAATATTTAGAACATTGGACAAAGCAAACAAAGTACACACTGTCAGAGAAGAAGAGACAGATCCTGACTAAATACAGGCTCAGTGACCACCAACTGGGTCAGACAGAGATGCACTTCCTCCTCCACTGGGAAAAAGTATCTTCACTAAGTGATTTACATCTTGGACAAATAGCCAAAATAATAAAACTTCCCAAAGTTAGCACCAGAAAAGAAGCTGGAAGTTCTCCTAGGAGAGGGTACAGCAGCTCCACTGACAGCTAAACATGTATCTGCCTGAGGGACTGTGATACCGGTATTTAGTTTTTCCATTCCACCTGTGTGATGGACTGTTGATGTGTTGTTTTGGATGTTATGATCAGTGATGGATGAAGCAATAATGAGTTTTGGGTGTTAAACAGTGTGATACATGGATTTTACTTGGACCTAAAGCATATTTTTGTCTGTAATTCATGGCTTTCAATAGAAATTAGTGGAATTTTGCCATAAAAATCTTTAAAGGCCGTTTTCTCAAAATGAGTTTTTTCTTGCACTCCTAGTGACGATTTTCCACTTCTGTTGCACCTACATACACCAAACTTTACAGTCGTATTCCTAACTATATTGTGAAGATTTGTTCAGAGGGATTTGTTGATATATCATTCTTGGCCTGATTTATATGACATTTTATGCCTAAAAATAGGGCGGAAATAATTTTTTTAAGGCTGTTGCCAATATTTTCTGATTTACAGGGTAACAAAAGGGGATATTCATAATGAAAATGTCTTTTCATTGAATATATCAGCAAAATGCAAAAATAATTTTGAACCTTGTTTTTTTCAATGGTCAGATTTGTCACTTCAAAATATATGCAAATTAGCGCATATTTAATTAGATATAGCCTCATTAGCATATTTTAAAATAAAATTACAGAAAACTTGCAATGCATTTTTTTCTCCTATTCATGTAAGTAATCAACTGGTAAAGTTTGATGGTGATATCTGTAAGTAACAATTTTACCCTATTCACCTGTAGTGTCTCCCCTTAAAGGGATAGTTCACCCAAAAATGAAAATTGGCCCATGATTTACTCCCCCTGAAGCCATCCTAGGTGTATATGACATTTTTCTTTCAGACGAATACAATCAGAGTTATATTAAAACATTTCCTGGCTCTTCCAAGCTTGATAATGGCAGTGAATGGCCGTATGTCTTTGGAAGTCCATTAAAGCGCATCTATTCATGATTAAAGTGCTCGACGCGGCTCTGTGGGGGTTAATAAAGGCCTTCTGAAGTGAAGCGATGCATTCGTGTAAGAAAAATATACATATTTAAAACTTTTTCCGGCAGAACGGCTGTATGCATCGATTTACACCAAAAGAGTAACACTTGACGCACAACGCAATTACAAATGACCGCGTTCTGCCGGAAGCTAGTTATTTTAGTCGATAAAGTTTTAAATATATGTATATTTTTCTTACACGAATGCATCGCTTCACTTCAGAAGGCCTTTATTAACCCCCACAGAGCTGCGTCGAGCACTTTAATCATGAATAGATGCGCTTTGATGGACTTCCAAAGACAAACAGACATTCACTCCCATTTTCAAGCTTGGTCATCAAGAGCCAGGACATTTTTTTAATAGGCTATAACTCCTATTGTATTCGTCTGAAATAAGAATGTCATACACCTAGGATGGCTTCAGGGTGAATAAATCATTATTCAGCAATTCTGATATTTTACTTGCAATTGCAAATTTATATTTCACAAATCTGACTTTATAACTTGCAATTTCGAGTTTATATCTCGCAATTCAGACTTTATTTCTCGCAACTCAGACTTTTTAACTCGCAATTCTGACGGTTTTCTCAGAATTGTTTATATTTCGCAATTCCAATTTTTTTTCTTGCAATTTCGAGTTTGTAACTTGCAATTCTTACTTTAAACTCACAATTGCGAGTTTATATCTCGCAATTCTGACTTTTTATATCTCGCAATTCTGACGTTATAACTCACAATTGCGAGTTTACTATATATCTCAATTCTGACTTTATAACTTGCAATTCTGACTTTTTACTCACAATTGTGGGTTTATATCTCGCAATTCTGACTTTATAACTCACAATTCTGACTATTTCTCACAATTCTGACTTTATCCTCAGAATTGTGAGATATAATCACAGTTGTGACAAAAAAAGTCATTATTGTGAGATCGCACTTGCCTTTTTCTGTTTTTTTCCATGGTGGAAACAAGCTTCCATATTTCTGAGCTGCTACACAGGACTGCAAAAATAATGACTTATTATAATGTATTTTTTTTGCGTGTGTTTAAATATGTTTGAATTTTAGGAAACCACAAGACTATAATGACACACTCATGCCAATGTCACCTGAGGTATTCGATCAGCTGAAGCTGGAGGTGGTATGTAAAATGATAATATATATATATATATATATATATATATATATATATATTTACAAAATCTTTTAAACCAATAGTTCAATATTAACTGCAGTTATTGTCTCCATTTCTCCTTATTCAAGAACCGATACGATATCCAACTGGAGGTAGAGTACTACTATTCCTTTTTTTATAATCTATAAAATGCATATCATCAATTTGACTTAAATTTATAAATTGTGCACTGCATAGAGTGAGATTCTGATATTGTTTTTTTGTGTGTTTTATCGCAGCCGTCAGACTTAATCTCTTAAGTCACCTGAAAGATGACAGATGACTCCGAAAAAGTAGAAATGTTTCCATCATTCTGTGTTTTTAATTGCGCAGATGAAATGGGAGCAATTCGTGTAGCCATTGGGTTTGGTATTCCTCTCTCTTTCATTCTAACGTTGAGGAAATTATTCAAAAACACTGTATACCCTGTCAACTATTGCTAAAAGACAACCAAACGGAGTGAATTAACCCCCATAGTAACGCTACTGTTACCTCAGCACTTAATCTAAAAAACTAAAGCTACTTTTAAGGCAGGGAAGTTGTGTACTAATAGCACTTCATTTAGTGTTGCACCAAGTAGTAAACGAGATAGCAAATGCCAAGAAAGTAAATGCTGAGTAGTAAATGAGTGAACGAGAAAGCTAGATGGATGAATTTCACAAAAACTGTTAAATCTAGATTTTCTATAAAGAAAATTAAACCTATTTTAGGACTACTAAGATTTGTTTTGACAGTTAAGCACATTTTAATCAAGTTTCTTTATAAGAATGCAAACAAATCATTAATTTAATTGATTTGACATGGAAAAACATTTACATCTCAGGGTTGTTTTTGTAATGCCTTTCATTCATGCTGATTTTAATCAAATAAATCCTAAAGTTTTTACTGTAATATAATGGAATTAGTGTATCACAGTAATAAATCCATTATAAGAATAATGAAAAAAAAAAACTATGTGAATGGGAGGGGAAATGTGCTGAACTGTCATGAAAAATTCATAATACAATAAATAAAATAAGAATGCAACAAATTGTCCTAAAATAGGCTTCCTTTTCTTTAAGAAAAAAGTTTCTTCTGTTAGATTTTGGGTTTAAAAAAAAAAAAAAAAAAAGTGTTTTTGTAAGATTCACCCAGAAAGAACTAAGAAATGCAGGGATTCAGGTCTGATTAAAGCTGTTATGTGTTTACTTTCCTAAACACAGTTTCTGTATATGTGGAAAAACAAATCTCTGACTTGTTTTCTTGAACTATTCCTAAACTTGCAGGTGCTTTATTAGTATTAAGTCCACTTTATGTACTTTATGTTGTTGTTTCTACTTTTTGCACTGGATTTGTTTTGGGCATCATAGAAAATTTTGGTGGAAATCCATTTTGTTTGGAATGCCTTAAAAATTTGCACCTTAGAAACTTTTGGTATAGACCAACAATACGAAAATACACCCACATATATTGGCGAGAGCATACCTGGAAAGCAGTGTTTTTTTTTTTTAAATATTGTGTACGGATGTCTTAAAATCAAAATATATCATCCTCCAGATGAAACCACCAGAAAAATTAGTAAAAAACACTTTTAATCTGTGTTCAATGTCTTTATTGGTTTTATCTAGAATTCTTTTGTGTGGAATACAGTTATCAGATTTGACGTTAAATTCGAACAAATCTAGAACATCTACAGCATTTTTTTTATTAAATAATAAAGTAAAAGGAAATTTCACAACACAATGCAAATACATTCATAGCAGTAAATAACAAATGCTGAAAAAAACGTAACAGAAGAAATTACACAAAGCAACTAAAGTGCGACACATAGAAATGAACAAATTGAAATACGATCAATGACCTACTTTTGTTTGTACTGTTCTTTTGTTCGTGTTGCTTTCCTTTTTTTTTTTTATACAATAAATAACATTTCCCAGTTAAGCATGTACACACACACACACACACACACACACACACACTCTACAAAACACATTTACAATACTTCAATAATAGCGTCCCTCTAGAAAATATTCACATATTGAGACTGACTGAGCTTTGGAGGTTCCAGGTATACGCACGCCTCTTCGTCGTCCGAAACGTACAGAAAAAAAAATCAGTGTGCTTGTGCACATACAACATGTGCTTATAGACATGTGATCTACTGTTTCCAAAGAGATTCTCAAAGTTACACAACATGTTTAGACTGCATTTTCAACATTGCAGTCAGTGTTAATACCAGTGCAATTTTTGTTTAGTTTCAACTTTCAACCTTGCTTGTCATTTCGCCATGTACTGAGAATAAAATAGGAAATATACAGATTTTTGCTTGGTTCTTTTTTTCCTATGATAGCTAAACAAAATCACATGACAACGACTTATTAAAAGTGTAAATTCCTTGCAGTTTGTCTAATTGCAAAGACAAAATCTATTTCCACATCCTGGAGTTTTGCAGAATTTAAAACATTGCAAGTCATTTGTAAAACTTTTCCAAATAATCATCCATATTGACATTTTGTTGTTGTTGATGATATAGTTATAGACAATGCAGGAAATTCCTACAGTACAGGTCCTTTAGTGCTTTAAAGTAATTTTGGTAACATTTTACAATAAGTTTTCATTTGTTAACATTAGTTATGTATATAGGCATCAATTTTACAGCATTTATTAATCCTGGTTATTGTTAATTACTATGATACCTAATTTAACGTTAACAAATTGTAAAACTGATAAAACGTACTTGGAAAAAGAAAAAAAAAACTTACCAACTGTAATTTATCATTTTAAAAAATATTTTAAAAGACAAATAAATAGATATAATAAAATAAAATAGTGCAATTATTTTTGACATTCAAAGAACAGTGTCATGTTTAAAACATATTCACAAGATGATACACAATCAAAAAGGCATAAAGAACTACTGCTGATTTATAACCAAGTTAAGACTTAAGTAGAGGATAAAGAAAAAGCAAAAGGTAAAAATATAAAAATAAATCCAAATGACATCACACTCAATGCTAGCCTCTCCAGTCAAGCTGCCGTTTCTTACGATATCTTTCTTAAATATCTATTTGACATCATCTATGAAGATTCTCAAACTGTAAATGAATGTTCATATACACTTTTTATATATACTTGTTTTGAGTATATGAAATTATATTGTATGTTTACATGGATATACATCTAAATAAGACCTTTATGACGCTACATTCCTCTGAGTTTACGATAAAACTAAATTACCATGTCAACGGAGGTTACACACACACACACACACACACACACACACACACACACACACACACACACACACACACACACACACACACACACCACAAAACAGAGTAAAAGGGGCCAAACACTTTTTTTTTTTTTCACGTTTTGTAAGTTTTCTTCTTAAATGCGTACCTCTGACACATCATCTCTACAGCAGGCCGTCCAGGTTCTTCTCGGCGGTCTCTTTTTCGCTGTCGGCGGTGCTCTCCTTGGGGCTGTAGGTGTTGTGATAGTCCTTCAGGATTGTTACGACATCATGATGGCCAAAATGAATGGCCTCGTCCATGGGAGTGTTGCCCCACCTGTACAGAGATCAAACCCCACGTTTGGTTACCGCCAAGTCATTTTGATTGAAACAAAACAACTAATATGGAAGTCGAATGGGCGAATGTACAGCATAAACACTGAAAATAAACAGTTCATGACATTAAATTAAACTTCATAGATCAACAAATAAAACATTTTACTTGATTTATATCATTTAAAAAACAAGATTTCGCTTTTAAACCCTCCAGTGCGCTTGCTCTGTAAATTTCCATTGTAAATGGCTTATTGTAAACATTGAAATGAAGCAGCATGAAATATGGTAACACTCAGTAAGTTTCTAACAATCTATATTTATTAATTAACATTAATAAATGCTAGATAAAAAAAAATTGTTAATTAGTTTATACCGAATTAATAAACTTAACTAATGTTAACAAATTGTAAAACTTATTTTAATAAAACTTACTATATACATATATACATATATATTTTTTTTTTTGCTGTAAGTTAATTTGAAAACGATAAATAATTAATATATTCACCGCAACCACTATGATAGTGTGTTAAAAATAAAAGTAATGTCCAAAATATTTTACTTGCCACCAGTATTTATTTTTCTAATGGAGAAAGTATTCCATCTGTAATTTATATAAATATTATTATTGCTAATAAATTAATGGTTAGTTAAGCACAAGAAATTGACACAAATGCATTGAAATACAGTGGTAAAATTTGGTAAGTTCAATTCATTAACATTGTTAGTTTATGATCTACCTAATCTAATTTATTAACATTAACCTATATCAATCAAAGCTGTGACAATGGTTAATTATGTAAGGAATAATTGACGACAGGCCGTTGAATTATTAGAAAAATAATGCACACCCGAGGTGGTAATGCGGTCACGACGCGAAGCGGAGTGGCCGTTCACCTCGGGTGTGCATTATTTTTCTAATAATTCAACGGCCTGAAGTCAATTATTCCGCTTATACTACAGTTACCACACCTCGAAACATTGTTCAGATTATGTATTTCAAGACGTTTGTAAAGTTTTTGTCATTAAAACGCTCTTGTATGTAGGACTAATTTATTACGCATCTAATCCAAAGCCACCGTTGCTAATTCCAAAACGTCATTTTAGAGTTAGTAACGGAGGTCTGAGCCACTGATAGCAGACTAATGCTGGGGACACACGACTAGCTGACACATTCTCTGACTGTTTTCATCGCAGCATATTTTAAACACCGACTTTGAACCGCTTTGAACACAGACTGAACGCGCTGAACACGCGTTTGGGCATGATCAGTCATACGTATCAAATTACATTCATAACCGGCCTTAAAGTGTGTCCCCAGTTTTAATGCAATTATTAGAGAGAGAGATGTTGCAATAATGAGACAGAAAAGCATGTGCATCAATATTATTATTTATTTATTAATTCAATTCCTTGTAATTAATTCGAATTCATTCTTTTTTTTTTCTATTATTGACAGATGACAGTAGACTAGCCAAATAAATGAAACACAAAGCCCTTTTAACAAGTAGGCCTATCAATAATTATTTATTTGTTATATTATCTGCAATAATAATCCGTGCTGCAGGACTATCCATTTATTTAGCCTATATTCAGTTTAATTTTCTATTGATTAGCCTATAGATAGGACTATATACTTTATTTATTCAAATTAAACTGCATGTTTCCATTGATTGTGAAGCTAGACACTGAAAATTCCAGATCAAGTGCATGCGGCTAAATGTTTTTTCTTGTTATGAATTGTATCCTATTTTCCGTTATTACCGTTAACTACGCGAAGTGATATGGAACTGTAATGCGGTCAAGACCTGCCTGGAACTACTTTAGCTGTGCGTTTCCCTGAAAATAATGCACACCTTAGAACGTTCGTCAACCAATCAGATTCAAGCATTCAACGGCCCAGTAGTATAATAGTTTATAACTAATGTTAATAACTAATAAAATTTGTGTTATAAACGTACTATAAAAGTACAACCACTGTGAGTGTTAAAAAAAGTTTTACTGAAGAAAGTGTTCCAGTGATTTCTAGAAATAATATTATTGCTAGTAAATTAATGGTTAGTTGTTAAAAATAATAAATTGACACACAAATGCATTGAAATACAGTGGTATGAAATACAACCTTGTAGAGAAAACTTGAGAACATACTATAAAATTGCACTGTATTTGTTTTGCAACGGACTTTTGTGACATACCTTTCACATTTTGGCGGTTTAAGTGGTTACGTTAAAGTTACGTAGCTTACGTAACAAAACGCAAAGATCTAACGTACGCTACTAGTTTTTGAGATTCGTACGTTACCTGTCCTTGGGCACCGGGTTCACCTTACAGGCTTCTAGAAGAAAGCGCACAACCTCAGCGTGACCTGAAAACCATAGATTATACATTAGCATGGTTTCCACACAGCGCGGAGAGAAAATAAGGTCAGTCACAACTAGAAACAAACAGCAAAAACATCATATCATGTTAACTCTAACGTTACCTTCAGCGGCAGCCACATGAAGAGCCGTCCTCGAGTCGTAATCTCTCTGCTCCATATCCATCGACGAGAGTGCAAACCTACGGCAAAAAACACATGAAGTAGGCATAAAATCAAAAGAATTGAGTTAAACTGCGAAAAATCCGCACAGTAAATGCAAAAAAACCGATTTTTTTTTTTTTTTTTTTTGCGGTGCGGTAACGTTACCTCCTCAGAGCGGACACGTCCCCTGTGTAGGCCGCGAACAGCAGGTTGATAACGGACTTGACCTGGAAGAAAACAGACGAGTCGTTTTTGGTACATTACGACATTTGGACGACATAAACGCGACAAATCGCCAATATACCCCATTCATTGCCTGAAGGGTCGAATTTGCAAAAAACAAAACGACAGTTTAACGAAACTGACAGTTGCATTGTTTAAAATAAAAAAGCAATAAAGAAAATCTACACACTAAGTAAAACAAAATTTGTTTTGATCACTCATTTATTAAAACAGTAAACCACAATGACAATATAAATAAAAATAAGTCAAGCTTGTTTAAAGATGATAATCTTATTGGCACAAACAAATGGTTTTTAAATAGTTGTGCATATCAGTTCACATTCACATCGCAGAACCATTCCATAATGTCAATGTTAATACTTCGTTTTAAAAACTGAAACAAATCATGTGACAGACATAAAAATCCATTCCAACTCTTCTATAACAGAGCAAATGAAACGCCAGTCACTTGAAATTCAGCATTACATTCTTAAAAATAAAATATTAAAACAAAACATCAAGTTCAAGTAGTCAGCTTAAATAGTAGACAGTTTGTTCAAATCATTCAGAAATGATTCCCTAAACTGACAAAGTAATGACAAACTTTTCTGTTATCAATAAACCGTTACAGTAAATATTTAATTCAAGTGAGAACTGGGTTACAGATGATTTGAATACAGGATGACATCAAGATAAACTTGCATTGTGAAGGCACTAGTCACACAATCTTTCCTGCCTGTTCATAGTCGTCTAGTTCCGCTCTAGTTAGCGTTGATCACTTGTTTGGTTTGTACTTGTACAATTCTTTCCATTTATAAGTTACAAATAACACAATTTTTTGTATGTGTGTGCAAACAAACACAATTAAACATTGTGGCTGCTGGATTGAACCCAGAGAACTGGAGGATTAAAGTAACACTTTAACAGTCTCAGATTTTACCAACACATTCACCAAACTTTTAGACATCACACAGTAGGGTAAAAAAAAGGGTGGATGAAAAAGAATAATGTAATAATGTACAGATAAAAAAAAATAATAATTGTAAATGTAAAGAACAATTCTTTCTGGAGGTCTTTGTGGTTACATATCAGAAATAACTTTAAAAACCTTTTAGTAATTTTTTAAATTGCACAAATGCTTGCTTTCAAACCGGTTTCCCGAACACTCAAGAAGTCCAACCAAAACTCACTGCTGCCGTTTAGGACAGGTTCAGGAATTCAATGTACAAATGGTTTACTTATAAATTAAAATTAGATATCTCTTCACATTAAACTAGGATAGGAGAAAGTATTTTAGCTAGCAGTGGGGGAAAACAGTAAATATATGAATCAAGATACAATCAACAAATGCATCACAATATTATTGTATTGTTACCCAGATACTGATAGTGTATTGTGGGTCCTTGCTGATACCCCAAAATGTAACAAAATAATTGCACTTTGGGTTTAAAGGTATTTGGCATGCTCAATAGTGTGCATTTCAAGTAAAACCAACAAATTCTCTGCAAAACTAAAAACCAAAAAAACAAACAAAAAAAAACAAGACAAACAACCTCTCTAATCCCAAAGACTTGTAAACTCAAGAAAACGAATGGATGACAAAACGAGGAAGAGTGGGTGCTGTTGTCTCCTCTAGTTTCTTTCCGCCACGCTTTCCATCCTATAGACTACAGAGGTGGAAGTGTCCTCGTCCGTCTCGGAAGGACAGACTTTTTTCCACATTTTGTCAGTGAGCGCTAGTTCCTTCTGAAGGCTCGTATAGTCCAGTGGTTCGAGATTCTGCTGCTGTTGCTGCGGTTCAACCAATACGGACATGGACAGATTATCAGATTAGGTTATTTCATCATGGAATTTCCTGCTTGGATTAGTATGAATGGCAGAGAAAGAAGAAAACACGGAAACGGTGGAAACTTAAGCAAGCCAGTCGATCAGAACGGCACTGAGGTGTTATTTTCTAGTGTAAAAATGTATAATTATCATATCATATTATATATTAGCAGGCGTATGCAATTCATGCAGTCAAATATTTAGCTTCCTCAATCAAGTCACATGGATGGCAGTGGTGGTTAAAAGCGGAGAGTACGCTGGTCCTCCAGCAGAGGGCAGACATTGAAGAGGAAAAGAAATACGCAATTGCCAAGAGAAGTGAAATGTTTGATAATACAGGTTAAGATTGCAGGACAGTTTGTCAGCACACATACATATTTGTAATGTATGTATGTAATCATTACACACATACATGAGCACACACTCACACTATGTCAACGTTACAGGATCATCCACATTTGTTGCATCTAGAGGTGGGATATACAGTGGATATATATATATATATATATATATATATACACACATATATATATATATACACACACAGTATATATTTAAGTTAATCCAGATAATACTTAATTACTTCAAATTAATTAACTCAATCTGATGATTGGTAGCACTAGCAGGAAAGCTTAATACAATCTAATAAGCTCTTTCTCATTGTCGGTATGAATTTAGTCCAATATTTGTTTTGTACGACACTATTCAACAAATAATGCCAGGTTATTGCCCACCCCTAGTTGCATGTTGTATTGTGGTTGAAAGGTTGAATCTGTCACTCACCCGTTGTTCTCCGCCCTCTCTGCGTGGATCCAGTTTCTTGGCAAAGTGGCGTAAATTATCATAATTGTGGAAATTGAAGAGCTGGACCAGATCCTACAAAAGGAAAGAACGAAAGATTTAAATGCAGTGAAAGAGCAAGAAATCAATCGATTCTCCTCAGTTAGCTAAGATGATGTAGAATGAGTACCGTGCAAAACTGGATTCCTCTCACACTGTTGCCCAGTTTGTCAAGAGGAGGAGACCAACACATAATGCCCATCACATTGGGCACCACCAGCAGGATGCCTCCGGCAACGCCTGATTTAGCCGGGAGACCAACCTACAGCACAACACACAACTTCAATCTGACGTAGATTGTGAATGCGTTTGTTTTTCATTGAAACTACAACCATTAGACATTTCCCCAAGTGCGTGTATGTGCGAAACTCACATGGAAAGCGAACTGTCCGGAAAAGTCGTACATGCCGCAAGAGTGCATGAGACTCAGAGTGTCTCGTACGGCCTCGGGGTTCAGCACACGCTCGCCCGTGATTGGACAGAAGCCGCCATTCGCCAGGGTAGCTGCCATCACGCTGGCACTTTCGCAGGTTACCTCAATGGAGCACAGCTTAGTAAACCAAACAAAAACATGTTTAATCATAGGTTTTCTGATATTTAAATCTTAAAGAGGTCCTATTATGCTTTTTTTTACACTTTTAACTTTCTTTAGTGTGGAGACTCCAAAGGGAGGTTGTCTCTATATCGGCAATTCGTTTCTGAACTGTGAGTGAAAATGGTTGTTTAACTTATACTAACCTGGAAGTAAAGGTCCAGGATGGAAATCATGTCTGTACCCTCTGGGAAACACTGCAAGTATGGAAAACAAAAATAAAAAAAATTATGTTTTTAGGGGATTTTTAATGGTCTCTAAATACTGTAAAATGTTTAAACGCGTACCTTCTTCTCCTTCAAGTAGTAACCAATGGCAAAATTTCTGTCACCTGACAATCGCTCTGACTGAAACCTGCCAAAAAAATTTGTTTTAACTAGGAAAGTCCAAAGAAAAGGTAGTATAGTAGTAAGTTTATACTAAAATAATAACTTTCTTTACATTTGATATCAATGTTGTGTTAAAAAGTGTTTGTGTCACTACTGTATGTCAATAATTGATTGCAGTGTGATATTAACATTTGATTAGTTCTGAATTTTAAATTTCTGAATGTTAAATTGAATTTAGATATTTAAACATCTATTCTTCTATTGTTTGCAGTTTGATTCACTTGTTTATTTTATTACTGACTGTCTACTTGATAATTTATCAGAAAGTACTTTAAGTAGTATTAACATTTGTGTTGAGCATAGTGAAATTTCATTGTTATTAGTATCTGGAGCACTTACGTAGCATTGCTGAAACCAACATACTCATTTCCGGCCAACTTCTTCATAAAGTTCATCACCTACAACAAAATGCATTAAACACCGCAGCTCTCATCATGATTAACAATAAAAATCTTAAAAAAAAAAAGAAGAGAATTAAATTGTATTATACTTACATAATCAAACTTCTCAGCATTGCCTCCACCTTGCTGAAAATTAAAAATAAACTGATGAATGTGTTGTATAATTAAAATATTTTGTATAGTTACAAACATTTGAAAGCATAGGCATTCAATTAAAGGAAACATTATTAAACTACCACATTATTTAGAGATACACATTGTAGACACAGATATTCTAAAAATTATATTGACAATTGTAGTAAATTCATTTTTCTACAGCATTTCAAATGAAGGATGGAAAAAATTAGGATTCTGGCTCACTAGATTTGAGTAACATCACTCAAAGAAATGAAGGAAAACTGATTATTATTATTGTTGTGGAATCACAAATGTAAGTTGTTAAAGGGGGGTTGGAAAAATCAGACAAAACTAAAAGATTAAAAGAACAATTTCATCACTAAATTGTTAAGTAATTTTTGTTGTCTGTAAGTTTGTTTTAGTAGAGTTCTAAACAAACTGTAGTGAGACATTGTACGTCTCATGCAATGCATTAATTTGAGGCTCTAAAATAAGTAAACTATTTTTTTCCACATTGAAGAAATGTTTATTTACAAAGAAAAAGTACTGTATTAAACACTGGAATTTGTAAGTTGGAAAGTAACTAAAAAAATAAATTAAAAAAATAAAATAAAGCTTGATTCCTTTTCCCACAGCAATTAAACAGAATCACATATGATTTTCAGTCAAAGCAATGAATTTGTCAGACTTGTGCTAATGTAGCTTAGCATTAGCTTAGTTTGAAATTTGTTCAATGAGGAAAAACAAATAAATGAAAGGGAAATTACCAACGTCATTGACCTGTTGGAGGGTCAATATTTCCCACAGTTCCTAATGCTGTAAAATACGCAACAACAATAAAACCACAAAAAAGCCTTCACACAGACATCACACATTACCACCCCGACAGGCCTGAGAAAGATGCGCATCATGCAGTGTCTTTACCTTAAACGCCACAAATCTTCCATCAAAAATTTGTAAATTACAAAAAAAGTTATGTTATAAATATCTGCTTAAACATTTTCGTTTGTAGCATTGTTTATTATTGTTTTAACATATATACATACAGTTGTAATCAAAATTATTCTAACATGCAGTCAAACGTGACACTTAACAAACCTAGCCAGTTCAGATATTTCATGTGTTCTAGCTCAAGCACACCTGGTGCAACTATTGAAGCCCTTGATTAGTTGTATCAGGTGTGCTTGAGACAACACCTGTTTTGCAGATTTGTGCTGTTGTGAGGCACTCTATTCAGGGGGTTGAATAATTTTGAGAAGTCAATAAAAGTGGCATTTTCAGTTGAATTTGGGGAAACCACCTGAAGCATTTGTTTTAAGCTATTTCAATTACTTTTGTTTGATTTGTTCATTGCAAACAGCTGAAAGTCTGTCAATTTTGCCAATAAACCTGATTTGCAATGGGGTTGAATAATTTTGATTACAACTAATGTTTGAAACACTTTTTTTCGGCTATTTGAATTCCTGACTATTATTCTTGCATCTGTTTGATCTTTTCCCCCTATCTTTCCCCATCCCACTTCCGTTTCCCTCTCTTCAATATAATCCTTTCAGCATGATTATTCATAACCTTAATCTGATGAGAGAGGGAAAGTAATCAGATTAAATCCATTCGTTCCTCTGATTCGTTCTCACGTCAAACATCCACAAACGCATCAAGCTAAATATTTGGCAAAGCTATCAATTTAAAAAATAAAGAAATAAAAAAATTCTGTTGAATTCAACACATTGAATTCTGTTGAATTTAACACATTGTGCAGGAACTACAGCTAATGGCAGTTTTGGGCCCCCATTTTTTATCAAAACAGAAGAAGGATGTGGAGAAAGAATGAGATTTACCTTGAGAAGGGAAGTGCAAACTATAGCGCCAGCGTTTACCATGGGATTGTGAGGTTTATCTGGAAAAATAGATGAATGAATCAATAAATAAAGCCTATTTTTACAACAATTCTCTATTATTCTTAGTTCTATAATTTCTATTTTTAGTTTTATAAGTATATAATTGTTTTATTTTTAATGATTTATAAATTGAATACATAACAACAAATAATAAAGTATGAACAAATACTTTAAATATTAACAATATTATTATTATTATTTTTTACAGTAATGAGAATTTTTTGCTTTATGGTAATGAGAATTATAGGGAATAATGTGCTTAATTGTCTTGAAAATAATGCGATAACACACACTTAAATAGAACAAGGCCATTCATTTAGTTCTATTTATTTCTTCATGCAAAATAAGTTTATCATAGAAATCCTTACCATCTTCGTCAAGGAAGAGCTTGTTGAAACGAAGGCCGCTGGGTTCCTTCCCTATAAAGCGGTGCACGTATTCGGTGCCGTGATCGTGAACCGCAATCGCGTATTTTAACGGTTTAACACACGACTGCAGACAAAATGGAACTTTCGTGTCACCCGCAGTGTATCTGTAACATACAAAAAGTCCGGTTTAGAATTACGATAGGCCGTAAATGTTTGATCAATCAAATTGTTTATCTAAAATGTTTATCTAAACTAGAAAATATGAACAAAAATACAACAATGTAGCTATTGTACTAAAGACAGAAAGCTCACCGTTGGCCATCTACAGTGCAGAGGGAAACGGCCCAGAGATTAGGACTGAATTTCGCTAGCTGAGGAATGTAATCTGCCACCTACACAAAAAAGTGGCAAAACAGAATGTAAACATATTTGTACAAAAATAGCATCAGAAATTCACACTGTGTTCGATTATCTTCTAAGCGTACCTGGCCACCCGACATTGATTTAGCACTCTCATAAATTTGATCGATGTGAGAGGTGAACGACTGAAAGTCGGGAATGACAAACTTTTTTCGGAAAGCCTGTGTTAGCAACACAATGTTGCTTTGCACACACCTGTAGGAAGACAAAAGTGAAGATCGTGATTTATCTTCAAATCAGGGTTATTATCAATAACTAAAGCTAAAACTATTAAAAACATTTCTCAGGGTTTCTGCAGGTTTCAGTAAGTCAAATTTAAGACCTTTTTAAGACATTTTACGACCATAAAGATTGAAATTTAAGACCTACACGACGCATTATCCAAGTTAGATAGATAGTTACCTCGAGATCATTAGAGTATCTATCTATCTATCTTTCTTTCTTTCTATCTATCTAGGATTGTCTGATTTGTGTGTGTGTGTGAGAGAGAGGGAGATGTAGATTTATTGTTGATTTTAGTTGATCATAGTTGATCATAACTAGAGGGGAAATGATGAGATGATTAAAGTGACCAAAATGATCACGGTTATCACAGAATCCTGTTCAAAAAGTACTAATACTACAGAATGAAGTAAATTCAACAAGTTTTGTCAAAAAACCGCAAATAACAAATTGATTAGCATCAATATGCACGTTTTGTTTACGTGAACATTAAAATACCATTAAAAGTGATGGCCAGGTTTTAAAAGAGTGTCTTGCAACATGTTATCTACTATCATGTACAAGTTCAAATAAAGTTTTGACAAAAAAGGTTTTATACAAAGATAAACCTCATATTTTAGCCTTTAAATATTTTTTTTTATAAAAAGAATGAGTCAAAAAAGATAAATTATTGACATTTACACATTAGCTTATATTTATTAGTAGTGTTTGGGTGCACCCCCATCCTTCATGTTGACTGAGCTTTCAATATTGTTATAGAAAGGGGTGATTGGTTGGTTCCTGTCACATGACCTGCGGTGCGTTTGCGGCATTCTGAAAAGTTGAGATTTTTTTCATCTCGTTGCGTCTGGTAAAAAATTAACGCGCCGCTTCAATTATGAGCGCGCTTGCCGCGCGCCTACATTTGAACAATTGAGCTAGCTCATATCAAGCCACGAGGTAGCACGCGAGCGACGTGTTGGAGACCCCTGCTAGAGCTCCGCTTTGTAGGCTACAACTCGATACTTTTTTGCTACTTTGTAATAACTTTCTGCGGCCAGCGATTCTGGAAATGAACGAGGGTAAACACTTTTTAAGACCTGACTAAATGAAATTTAAGACCTAGGGATGAAAATCTGGCCGTTTTTAAGACTTTTTAAGGCCTTAAATTTAAAGTTCAGAATTTAAGACTTTTTAAGACCCCGCGGAAACCCTGATTTCTGTTAATTGAAATAAAAGCTGAAAAAAATATATATTAGTTGATTTTTGATTTTTTAACTTAAACCTAACAAAAATGTGATGAAATGAAAGCACTAAAATTATTAATTGAAAATTAATAAATAATACTAAAATGACTATAGTTTTAGTTAATACTAAATACTTTTTGTGGAAAACTTAAAACAGAAGATGCTTAGTAATTGTTCTGCAAACAGTTCTGGAAACATAGAAATATCTGAAACTACTTCATAATTTCTATTTCTAATTATAACATTCTAGCATTCCCATGCAATATAAAAGGCCTAAACTTGTAATATAAAGAGCTGTATGATGTTATGTTCAAATCTTAGGCATTTTATTTTAGCTATACTGAATAATTCATATACTGCAGGACTATCAAAGGACCTTTAAAAAATGTCCTTGGAAAATTGCTGACCTATGAACAGTGACAGTAGCAACAGGACTTCAACAGACTGAAGAAATACTCAGAATTCATGCGAGAAATGGTATAAACACACTAAAACACTACAATATATTCTTATTTTCTCAACTAAAACTGTTAGTTTTAACCAAATTTGAGGTTTCGTATTATTACTTTTTGAAGAGATGTCGATCCAGAGCACCATCTGTAGTGGTCTTGAGGGTGACCTTTAACATCTCCATACACTCCCTAAGACGAGGGTCTCCAGTACGCAGACCCGTGGCCTTCAGCGCCTGAAAAACCACAACATTCACCATAAATTTACTACAAATCTTGAGTTTCATTTAACCTGCAGTTTTATTGCAGAACATAATCGAAGGATTCGTCATTCTAGACACAACTATTTGGAAACCAAGCAATGTGCTGAAAGAGATATGGTAGCAATTGCTGTGCTCTGCTTGGCCAGCAGGTGTGTTTTTACCGTGGTAAATTTGTGAGCTGGAATTTTCTCCTGGCCCTCTGCAATGGTGTAAAACAGCAGATCTTCCAGGCTGGGCAAAATGCCTGCCTTCCTTCTCCTGTGACGTGAACAGACACACAAAGAATCCAGTAAGAAGACAGACAACAAAAATATTAATAGACAAAAATATATTCAACAAAAAGAGTTTATCAGCAGCAGGAGAGGTCGTACAGAGATTTCATGTTTTTAGTTTCAGAATTACTCTCAAAATGACAGGAAGTAGGTATTTTGAATAAAATAAAACCAATTTCAAATACACAAATCTTTGTAATTTGTAAAAAGGGCCAGGCCCAAAATAACATAACAAGTCTCATTCTCAGAGTCTGCCACTAGGGGCACCGTTGCGGGTTTTAGCATAAACGGTCTTCCACTTTGGCATTTTTTTAAACTGTCAATGCAGATCAAAAGTTTTAGGAGAATCTTTTAGAACTAGCTAAATGTATTAATTATTAGCTGTAACACATATATACATGTATTTGCGTAAAGCATTTCTTTATGAAGGACATTTTATTTTACCACTGACTGACATTTTGAGGTCGTCTGAAAAAGGTTAGTCTGTTAGAAAAGGTAGTTGTGTAACATAATATGGGTTTGCAGAGGTTTACTATGTTAAGCAGCGGCTTAGTAAAGCATTTGGGAATACAACTTAAAAGGACCTCCTACAGTAGATTCAGAAGTTTGAACAATGTATTGTATTCTGGGAAAGCTACAGGATCCCATATAAGGCCTTGAAAAAGAAGCACTTTGGTTTATAAACCGACAACAAACCATCCCGAAATAACCTAAAGACACGCTAACTTCAGTAAGTTGGTGGAAAAAATATTGTTCTTAAACGTTGAAAAATTATTCAACAAAAAGTTGAAAAATTGTTTGTAGGTTGAAACAATAGTGACCAATAGCGACTCAAGGCCTTTGTGATGTCATTTCGGGATGATACATGTGGTTCTAGAACACTGAACGGGAATGGGAAAAGCAAGCATAACATTTTGCAGGAGTGAGAAACAATTGGAAGAGAAAAATAAATGACATCAAATAAAATTCACTTTAAAATGATACTTACACAAAGAAATGCAAAGTTCGCAGACCAACCAAAAGAGAGAGAAATAAAACAGAAATGAACGACACATTCAGACATATAAAACACTGACTTAATAGATAAATAAATAAATATAAACCCACAAAAATATATGTATAAAAAAATAACAAAATAATGTATACATAAAATATACAAAACATTTTCCATAATGTTTACTCAAAGAAAAAATATTATCTACGGAAGAGGATTAGGGCCAGGCAATAATAAAAAAAAAAAAACATCTCGAGATTAAAGTCATTATAATGAGAGATTAAACTTGTTAAATTTCGAGAAAAAAAGTCGAAATACAATCTTGAGAATAAACTCATTAAATATCGAGAATAAAGTCGTTGTGTTTCGAGAAAAAGCTCGTTAAATTTCGAGAAAAAAGTCGAAATACAATCTTGAGAATAAACTCATTACATTTCGAGAATAAAGTCGTTGTGTTTCGAGAAAAAGCTCGTTAAATTTTGAGAAAAAAACTCTAAATACAATCTTGAGAATAAACTCATTAAATATCGAGAATAAAGTCGTTGTGTTTCGAGAAAAAACTCGTTCAATTTCGAGAAAAAAAACTCGAAATACAATCTTGAGAATAAACTCATTAAATTTCGAGAATAAAGTTGTTGTGTTTCGAGAAAAAACTCGTTAAATTTCGAGAAAAAAAGTCTAAGTAATCGTGAGAATAAACTCGTTAAATTTCGAGAATAAAGTCGTGTTTCGAGAAAAAAAGTCTAAATGAAATGTAGAGAATAACGAAAATAATGATTTGATCAGTGTTCATTGCATAGCCTACTGATAGAGGACATGGCAGAGTTGGATCACTTAGTCAAGCTAGGCTATATTTTAGACTTTCTTTCAGTAACAAAGAATTGAACGTTCTTAGGTTTAGGTCGGCTAGGTCTTTTTAGAACAAAAAATCAGTCCAATTTGCGCGATGTACTCGCTTTTGTCCAACATGAAATTCATCGAGGTTTTGTAGTTTCCCAGGATACCATAAGACGCATTATTAAACTTGTTGATCCTCAAGGTGTGGAATTTCGACGAAGGAAAGTAGGCTACACTTGCGCTGGCCCAAATGCACTCTGGCATATGGACAGCTATGATAAATTAAAACCGTACGGCATTGCCATTAATGGCTGTATAGATGGTTACAGTCGTTACATTCTGTGGATGGAGGCGTACACAACCAACAACGATTAATAATGCGTCTTATGGTATCCAGGGAAACCACGAAACCTCGATGAGGTTGATATCAGTAGGCTATGCAATGAACACTGATTGAATGCGTTATTCTCTACATTTCATTTCGACTTTTTTTCTCTAAACACAATGACTTTATTCTCGAAATTTAATGAGTTTATTCTCACGATTCGACTTTTTTTCTTGAAATTTAACGAGTTTTTTCTCGAAACACGACTTTATTCTCGAAATTTAACGAGTTTATTCTCAAGATTGTATTTCGAGTTTTTTTCTCGAAATTTAACGAGTTTTTTCTGGAAACACAACGACTTTATTCTCTAAATGTAATGAGTTTATTCTCAAGATTGTATTTCGACTTTTTTTCTCAAAATTTAACGAGTTTAATCTCGCATTATAATGACTTTAATCTCGAGATGGTTTTATTTTTTATTATTGCCTGGCCCTAATCCTCTTCCGTAATTATCCAATGTTGAGGCTGTCAAAAGATTTTTAAAACTGACACAGAACACAAAACAGACAAATATATTGGTTGATTAATCGGCCTTGTCAATATTGGCCTTTAGTACAGCCTATAGTCAAAACAATATCAGATGCAATTACAGTGTGCCAAACACAACCCGTGCTCTGATGCGGGCCGTCTGACCTGGAACGCCATTAAACTAGGACACGTAACCTGACGAGAGCAGCCGCCCCTCCCGTCCCGTACACTGATGCTGAGTTAAGCCTTCACTTCCTAGCAAGTTCTCAGTTCTGATCCTCGCTAATGCACAGGCACCGTGCCAAACGGACTCTCTGGCGTCGCTATTTTTACACACAAACACACCGGAAATAATCCACTTGATGACACAGCTCAATAAAACATTGTTTGTTCGTTTTTATGATGGTTATTTAACATGTAACAGTTATATGAGATAAGAAAAGTTGGTAACAAAACAGGATTAGCATGATTAGCATCCAAATTGGATTACTTCTGAAATGTATAAAATCTTTTCCAGTAAATTTTAAACTTTTATACTTATATAAATCACTATTTTTCAAAACATAACTTTGACTTCTTCTAAAAGTTTTTAAAAGACTTTCCAGTAAACTAAAGCATTTAAAAAATAAAGCTAAAGCTATCGTTTTCGTCACCGTCTTGAAGCAGTAGGGATGCATGATATATCGGCAACCATATCGGTATCGGCCGATACATGTTCATTTTTAATGTCAATTTTTTTAAAGCCAATAAATAATGGATTATATAATTGGCACTTCAGATGTGTACTGTTTGCCATAATAGTTTTGAATTGCTTGAAATATGATTGGAAACACTTCAAAAAGGAATAAACAGTTAAGTGCATATGTGCAGCGCAAATCTATATAGGCTACATACAATTATTAAATTTTATTACATGGCTTGGTTGAATTTCAATGTAGAATGCAGTCTGTTATTTCTTGATAACAGACATCTGCGAAGTATAACACACCGTTGCCATGAAGAACAGAGCGTTGCTATGGACGCGGAACGGACTATTTTCTTTAGCGGAAGCAATACAATATATTGTACGCTATAACAACCACCTCGCTATACATTATCCCTTACATTATTGTGTGCTTGGGACATGGCTTTCAATGGTGAGACTTTTGTTTTTGTCATCAGGCTCTCAAAAATTATTTAAAAATTTGTATTTAGATTTATCGGCCAATATATCTGTTATCGGCTTTCAAATATAAATAATTATTGGTATCGGCTAAAATTTTCATATCATTGAATTTTGGTGATACCATAGTATTGTGTATACCACATGTGTGTTTATGTGGAAGCAAAATGTAAAAAAAGAGATTAAAAAGACAAAGATAATGTGTGTGTGTGTGTGTGTGTGTGTTTGTGTGTGTGAGAGAGAGAGAGAGAGAGAGAGAGAGAGAGAGAGAGAGAGGGGGAAGGTTTTGCTGTCCTTGTGGGGATGAAATTTCTGAAAATGACTCATGAAGAATCGCAAACTCTGCCAAAACATTTCTGTGAGGACGGCTGTGTGTGTGTGTGTGTGTGTGTGTGTGTGTGTGTGAACACCTGGAAGTGGGATGATTCTGTAACAATATCTTCATTATCTTCTTACACCTCAACGAGAATCAGTCAAACAACCAGCAAAACAGCTGACACTCCCACAGAATCGCATGCTTAGAGATTCATGCAACATATTTTGGCTTGCAGTGAATTAAACACTAGAAAATGAACCAGCTGCCACTAAGTGAAAAGTACCATAGTATTACCATGATTTTCTAATGTAATATTCCACTACATAAAAAAGAACAGAAAAAGCTTTCAACGTGACATGTCTGAAATTGCTGTTTCTATTCACTGTTCGCAGGCTTCATATCATTTGCTTGAAGATGCTCGGGCATAACCTGGCATGATTTCAATGCAGAAATGGCATGCAGAGATGCCAGAGTGTAACAAACACACACACACACACACACACACACACACACACACACACACACACACACACACACACACACACACACAAACACACACACACAGTCAGCTGGTGCCTTCATGTCAGATTAATCTCAGAGACTAGCGAGTCTGCTGTGAAGTGAATCATTTATTTGATACTCCCGTTAGTGTTCGCACTGCAGGATTTGCGTTAAATCCAACAAAAACAACTAAAAGTAAAATTAGCAATTATTTTAGTATTAACAATCTTTGTTGACTATGAAAATTACATATGCACAATATGTTGGTGACTAGCCTATATCTAACATAGGCATTATTTAAAATTATCGGTCGGAAACTGATGTTAAGGCCAATTCACATCAAGAATGTTAACTATACCAGTAATATATATAAGCGTCCACAATGACAGACTGAGAACATTCTGTTTATTATAAGCACGCTGCAGTTTTCATATTTCATATATGCTGCACGTCTGCCACTTCAAGCTCTTTAAAAGTCAGGTGGATTCTGATTGGCTGTCAACGTTTTTATCATTCATCCACTGTAAAAATCATTCTGGAAGTGATTGTGTTGATATCACCGTGTTGTTATCGGTACAGTTGTGGTGTGGACCTCCATATTCTCATAGAATTAGAATGATTATTAAAAATGTATAGTTACAGTAATTGTTTTAGTTTTCTTCCTTGATGTAGACGAGCCTTTAGAAGCTTTACTTTTTATGTAAGCTAGGCCGCAAAAGTACTAGACAGCTACACATCTTTCATTTCTACTACAAAAAGTGCGGTCGCATTTCTTTGAAATTTTGCTGGCAAAAGTGAAACTCCTAATCCCACATTCTCCTTTAGAAATTACTGGATTTTGATGCACCTTTTATTTAAAATGTATGATTCAAAATATATAAAAAACTGGTGCTTGCCAGATTGAAACTCACCAGTAAAATACCCAAGCTATTCTGATTGTTTGCCAGGGTGTTTCTATTTGGTTTGTAGTGTTTTGGGGATTAAATGTAAAGATGGAATTATTTTTTTTTTTGTGCCCAGCTTGTCGTGAAAAATCAAAGTAATTACACTAATTATCTGTAATGCATATATCAGTATAAACACCCTCTTTGTTTGGTATAAAAATGAAGAGGCCACATGCCTTGTTGTTGTGGACTCCCTCAGGACAGAGCACATGTGCCTCAGAAACCTGACACCACGAATTACAGTGCAGAGAAGAGCGAGGCCCTGATAACACGCCGAAGAGCATTATATGATGCTTATGAACACAATGAAAGCAAAAGAGTGATATTGAGGGACATTAAAAGGCTATTGGGTTCACCAATGAACTATTGGTGTATTCAATTGAACCAATCAGCAGGGCTAAAAAAAGAAAGGGGGTGGGGGGGATCGCTGTCTTCAACTCAGCATTTGTCTGAATGTGAGGTTACCATAGACAACCAGCTTATGCCATCCTCTATTCCTAAACTACTACATGAAAAATGACTGGATGTTTTCCAAATCCTGGTGTGCTGACTGTATAGGCAGCATTTGAGACATGTATATATATCCAATCCCAGAATGCATTGCAATCCATTCAACATGGTGCACGATATATGTATAGCTAATATTTCATTTCATTACTGGAAGCTATTAAAAAACAAATTGTTCAACTTAATTAAAAATTGCTAAGCTGTTAACTTAGCAACATGCTAACAACAAACTTTACTCAAATCAATTGCGAATTGTATATCCTGTGTGCTATTTACTTATTTGAGTATTATGCTGTTAGCTTAGCAACATGCTAACAACAAACTCTACTCAAATCAATTGCGAATTGTATATCCTGTGTGCTATTTACTTATTTGAGTATTATGCTGTTAGCTTAGCAACATGCTATCAACAAACTCTACTCAAATCAATTACGAGTCATGTCTCCTGTGTGCTACTTACTTTTTTCAGTATTATACTGTTAGCTTAGCAACATGCTAACAACTCTGAAAACTATTTTTTTAATAGCAAAGTGTATTTCCTGTGTGATTCTTGACAAATTGTTGCTGTCCATGCAGAGCTTTCAAAATTAATCACTAACTGTCTTTATGCAAGTTAGTATGCAGCAACGTATGTAGGTAACAGACAGGCTAGCTCACAACATTTTGGAACATACATTGCATACTGGCAAAAACTTCAATAATGACAACTTTTACTCAGACAGAAACTTACAGATGTTACAATGAGACCTGACCTTCACAACTCCTTGACAGACAGATGGAGAGAAAGGTCAATCTGTCTCTCCAAGGACAAACACTCATAACAAAAGAATGAAAGCCGTGCATACTAAGATTTAAGCGTAAGCTACTCGGACACATCCAGTGCATACTGAAATGTCTAGATGTAGAGGAAATGTTTTTTGAGAAAACCCCAGATGTCAGCGTTAAGGGAAGAGGAAGTGACTCATCTGGCCGTACAGGAACTAACATTTAACTATTTAAAAACATTATATTTAACGATAACAAAATAAGTCTGAAAAATTCCTGGAAGTAAACAGAGAATTTACTCAAAAAAATTAGAATTTTTCAAAGCTGTCAGTGGGTTTTAGAGTTGGACAAGGATCCTCATGACAACAAAATATCAGTGATTAATCAGTCTACCATTAATTTGACTTACATTAAAATAATAAAGACAATCAGATTGCACATAATAATCAAATTTCTAACCTAGAATAAATAGTCAGTACAGGTTTATCAATTAGGCCTACTTATTTTTAACATTTAGGGCCCAAAATCTTAAATCACAATGAATGAATCTAGAACCTTCTATACAACCTGATTTGTCCCCAAAAATCATCATTTTGGGGGAAAAATGCTTCAAATGTATCAGAACCCTCCCTTAAAGCCCAACCTTTATGATTATTCACAGAGGCCCTTGAGAATTTACCCCCCATCGTTTATACAAACTCTTTCTCTCTGTGCACGCTGACCTACACATCTTGTCCACCTAGAAAATGTAGAAGGTCTAAAGCTCTAAATATATTAGAAAAATCTTTCACATCCATCATCGTGATCAAGGTCTGGGATTCATTTGTCGGGATGCTGGACCCCCCTAAGAATGAATGAATGGATGGACGGACAGGTTAAATCCATTCATTTTAAAAAGTGAAATCAAAGCTGATCTATATTCTATAATGACCCTGTTCTATTAACCCCCCGCATGGGTGACTGAGGTTTTGAGCTGATTTGTTTTTCAGCACTACTCACTTCTCGTTCCTGTCATCTGTCTGCGTGCACAGGGACCGTCTATATGAAGATGCGCATCCTCCGGCGGTCGCTGTATGATCCGAATTATTTTTCCAAATGAGCCTTAGATTGGGTTTGTAAAACTCCTTTAACGCCCACGAGAACCTAAACGGTAACATTTCAAACTCGACAGGCCAAACAGAGTAATTTCCGACAATAGTACTAGTAATATTACAGTATTGTTTATGAGAATGTTCGTTATTTTAGATAGTCGTGCCGGTTCCTTCCCTCGTCTCCCCTGCTCGTGTGTTTTCACGCGAGTGACGACGACGGAATCGAAATGCTGCTCGCACTCCATTGGTCGCCGTCACGTCATGGCGAACGCTGATTGGCTCGGGCCTCCGTCAATCATCATTATGACGCCCATTACACGAGAGAGGCTGGCTGTGTGCGTCCTGCGTAGTGTGCAGTATACACTGCGTACTGTATGTGAAAAAATAGTATGCCAAACAGTATGTAACAGCATCCCCACGTCATCACTACAGCTATGACCTCGGAAAAATACACACACACAAATATTTATGTGTGTGTATGACCTTCAAATTGTACCCATCACTTAAAGTTGGTCAGAGAGCCATTCTTACATTTGTGAGACAATATTATGCAAATTTACAGCGGTACTGCCCTGTGTGTTCAGAGCTTCTCAACGGATGACTAGCCTGCTATTAGAAGCGCCAATGCAAACACAATGAAAGCCTCAGCGGGGTCTCATACTGTAGGTTTAGACGTGAGATTGAGGAATTCGGCGCTACAAAGACGAGCTATTGTTCTGGATATCCTCAAATCCAACCTGCATAGTTGAATGTGGATTTGAAACCCTCATGAAAGCCTGCTTTGATCCAAAACGTCTGCTTTAACGTAGGCTACATCAGTCTAATCAGCTATCAAACTGATTCCGAACTAAAGTGTTTGTTTGCACCTCGTCTGTCAAAAGTGTATTAATTATCAATACTTGTTTTTTTTTTTCTCTCACAGCAAAGAAAATAATATGTATAATGATGTATAGCCTAATGGAACATTATACAAATATGCAATTAGATTAAATTACACATTGTGCACATATCATTACACACTCTTTTCATTTTACAAAAGCGTGCCAATACATTAGGCTTTTTTGCCACCTTGTGGTCAGTTGAAAAATTACCAGTCTTATTTTTTTTTCTTTTTTTTTTTTACTATTTTTGTTGTTTATACAGTCAAATGGAGATCAGCGACATAAACACTATACGTGATAATAATGCAGGTTTCAATTTATATATATATATATTTCATAAAATGATATTATCAATAAGTTATGACCACATGTTTTTACATTGTTTTAACTCATCAAATTAAGTTAAGCAGTTTAAAAAAATGATTAGTTATACAAGATTCAACTTTTTTATCAGTTTAATATAATTTAAGTTGAAATTACTTAAAATTTGTTATATATTACACATTAAAATATGAAATAATATTTAAATAAAAAATATAGTAATGTTTTTTATTAAGGTAGATATTTTGATTATATATATATATATATATATATACTATTCGTGTATATACATACGTGTTTGTATTATTTAAATAATTCATATTTTAGTGTATATATAATATTAAATATATGAACTCATAAAAATTCCACATATATATAATTATTATAATAAATAATAATAAATATATCTTATATATATATATATATATATATATTACAATATATATTACAATTATTATTTGCTGTTTTTATTTATATATTATATAACTTTTTATTTTAATGCACAAGACAACTGAAGTAGATTTGAAAAGTAGTTTCCACTATCCCTACATGGCCTTTAACAGAGTGAGATATCAGGAAACACACGTTCATGGTTAAACCCAATCATGTAGGAGATGCGTCATGGGAAATCCTGCACTGCCGAGCCAAAATAAAGGTTTCAGAAACCTTTACTAGTATTTTTTAATTTTTTTGAGAGCTGATGTTTTGCATTGTTTACTGCTAATCCCGACCGGTGGATCTTTATTTATAATAATAAAAAAAAAAACAACAAGCCAAGTTCTAAATAAGTGCACCTAACCCTATCCCACTACATCAAGACAAAAGCCTTTGCAGTTCGAAATGTTTCCGACCACATTCAAGCACACCCACACATCTGGGTCACCACAGGGGCACACGCAGAGATTCTGGAGGTGCTCACTGACGTGTCTCCCGAGGAACACCCGTGTCGGCCTTCTTTAGGTCTAAACCACTGGTGTGTGTGTGTGTGTGTATAGAGCGTGGGCGGATTTTAGCATTAACGTATGTGTGTGACATAAACAGGAAGCTGCTTGGATCAGCTCAATTTATTAACTGCTTCCAGATTGAGCCGTGTTTTTCAGACCGATCTATAAATAAACTGTTTTTAGCTTGCTTATATAAAGTTTAATGGCAATCATAAATGAAAATGGGTAGTAATATATGTAAATATTAAAGTCACCATAGGGAAGTCTTTAAGTGCCGACTATATCTAAAATTCAATGTAAATGTATTGATATTTTACACTTACATTTTACATGGTGATGGAATAAAATTAGATGGAAGGAAAAATCATTTCCTTTGCTTGCATAACTTTTGTGTTACCTGAAGAAAATTGGCATTAGTTTGCAAAAACATTTCTCTCGCAAAAGTAATATAGCTTCCTCCCAAAATCGTGAGAGCAAATGCGAGAAAACACGAAAGCACTGAATTATATTTTTTTCTTTGCTTTTCTTCTCCATTAACATGTTTATGTTATTACAAAGTGAAGAGAAAAATTCATGAACTACATTTTTCCAGTTTGGTCTTTATTTGTAGAACGATTTCACAAAGACAAGACACAAAAGAGTTAAACACGACAGATGTGCATAGAAAAAGACACAACAGACTAGCATAGCCAACTAACAAAACACCTTCATGTGTGAAGAAAAAAAGTTTGCGAACTTTTTTTACGAAAAAAAATCACAGTCACAGTGTAACAGTTAACGTTTACTGAGATACACAATATTGTAAGGCCTGTTCACCCCAAGGACAATAACTATAACAATTAAGATATACTTCTAAAAATCCCTCTAAATATAAAAGAATAGCAGAGTTCACACCACAGCTATAACGATAACGGCACAGAGAAACGATATCGTTGGAATCACTTTTCTTCCCCAGATGAAGATCAATAAAAACAATGACAGCCAATCAGAATCCACCAGACTTAAAGAACTCTAGAATTTAAAGTGGCAGACGACAAAACTGCAGCATGCGCTTAGAATAAACAGAACGATATCGTCCGCTGGTGTGGATGCTAATATAGTTATCGATATATTTATAGTTATCGTTTTTGGTGTGAATGGGCCTCGCTGGTTTCTGGTAACAAATACAGAACACAATTTTTTCAAGTACTAACATCTAAAGTGACGCAATCACAAAAACGCGCAATGCTAATTCTACATATTCAGTATTCTTTTACAAAGTACACATTAAGTTCATCCTCACTGACAAACCGATACGAACAGATGAATGTCATCATTTAACTTTAAAATGATCAACTAATCTAAGGACTACACAACCGTTTTCTACGAAACTTCAGTTGGGGAGTGCTTCTGTTGAATAACGAATAGTTTAAATAAAAATAGTTTACGAATAAGACATGCAATCAAATAAACAAACGCAGATTATGTACAAAAAGATGCACAAATACGCCCTTAGACAATTTCTCTGTGTACACCGACTGCAAGACGTTCATGTTTTTTGTTTTGTTATATTATTAGAAATAAAAATAATTTTTAAAAACTAAAAATCAAAATAAATTGATCTCTGGGCATTTACAGTTCTTAAGGCCACACAGTTTCAGTACTATATCCACTGAGCAAACAAAACGCAGGTTTCATTCAGAGGCTGAAGATGTTATCTGGAGTCCTCTGGTTCTGATTTGATGGTCTTCTTGTCCAGAAGCCTGAGCTCTTTTTGAGACCCGTTTTCTGAAATAAAAAGGCAATGGATTACAATCATAGACTTGAGATATACAAAGATGGTGCACTCATATTACTATGAACAGGAGAAAGTGCAATGGCGGAATAAGTCCCGCCTTCTAAATAAAAGAGCCAATCGCCAATGGTAAAATCATTGCGTCACTCACTGCAGATGCCTTCAGAAGCTGGTCTAATCTGAAAAATTCTTTTTTTTGTCATGATTTGAGCGTTTAGAATGAAAATGTATGAGACAATTGTCAGATTTAATTGGTGATTTCAAATCGTTTCAAGGCGTTTCAAATATGGCCGGTGAATGAAATGACAGTCACAGTTAATTTGTTTAATATGTATCAAACAATGGTTGGTTGGCTTGCTTGCATAAAGTTAAACGGCTATGAAGAAATGTGTGGAATCGAGATTCAAGATGATTATGTGGAAATAAAAAAAAAATTCTAAATTCAAAGTTCTAGAATGAGGCATTAGTCAAATCAAGCTAAATAATACTTAACACATATTTCTCAACATTAATGATAAAACTTTAATGCATTAACTAACAATGAGCAATAGATTTGCGACAGTATTTGTTAATCTCTTTTTTACATTAGTTTATAAAAATGCAAATGTTCATTTTTAGTTCATGTTAGCTCAGGTTCATTAACTATTACCATATATATATATGTAAAACTTTTGATTTTAATAAAGTATTAGTAAATGTTGAAATAACAGATTTAATAAATCCTTTAGTATTTTTCATTGTTACTTCATGATAACAAATACATTTAACTAATGTCAACTTACTGTAAAGTGTTAACAAAATAAATAATAAAAATACTGCAGAGACAACAACAGTACTAGGTGGAAACTTTTGCACTATAAAATGATCCCTGAACCCTGAATTCATTTAGATTTAATTTGTTGGATGTGCTGGGAAAGGTTTACTTAATATCTTTTTAAAATAAGTTGTAGTTTCTGTAATTTCTGTAGTGCATAAGTGCATAAAAACACCTTGAACCTCACTGCCTCAATTCTCGCATCAGAACAGTTTCAATATGTTGGAATTTTCAGTACATTCCAGTAAACAAAAAGCATGTCGTAAGTGTTTACGCCAAGTTTAAAGGATGGTACTTTTTACTGTTTCAAATCTATATCACTGAATAGACAGTTGAGGGTATTAAATGTATTTTTCAAATATTCAAATCAGTTCAAACGACAAGTGTGCTCAGTAAATGACACTGATTGACATCAGGGTCTGCCCACATTGGGGCGGAAGAAAAAACCCAAAACGTCAAAAAGACGAGTAAATCCTCACCCCCTTCCTCACCTACTCGCGGCGCGCTAACGCAGCTTGCACAGGCAGGTAGGAGTTTCAGAGAGAAAGTGCTACCTTCAGAGGACATTTGCATGCAAGAGATTGCATACATTACAAAAAGTTCTCTGAAGCCCCGCTGATACGTGCAGTACGTTGACACATCAGGGTTTAATGGAGCGGTGTAGGTGTCAGTGTGACAGGATGATACTGAGATAAACCTGTGCCAATCCAGGCTACAACATGCATGCAAATACATGGTCCAACAAGACCCGTTTCATTATGTACACCATTTTTGAGTTGGTTCTTTGAAGATTACAGCTCTACCTAGACAGCATTTGAAGGCTGTTCCAAAAGGTAGGCGGAAACGTTACGCTGCCTTCTGAAATCCCACATTTTGGCCAAATTATAAGGCAGAACCACATGTATCTTTTGTGAATAGTCTGGGAATCCCAGAATGCAATTCGACAAGAGAGAAGCTGCAAATGGTGTGTCGCAGGTCTTAGAATTTCTGCTTATTTAGATGATATTATTGAGCTGAATCAGGACATATTGAATGCACAAATAGAAAAACAAAATTACTGATTATATCTGCATATGCCTATAATTCTTTTTCCAGATTAGTCACTTAGGAGGTTACATTTTAAATATGATGTGGCTGCTTATGTATACTAAGTTTGGGGCCAGTAAGATTTTTTAAATGTTTTTGAAAGAACTAATTTATGCTCACCAAGGCTGCATTTATTTGATCAAATTGACACATTATTATGATTTAAAGTAACTGTTTTCTATTTGAATATGCTTTAAAATGTAATTTATTCCTGTGATGCAAAGCAGAATTTTCAGCATCATTACTTCAGTCTTCAGTCACATGACCGTTCAGAAATCATTCTAATATGATGATTTTATGCTTATGATTTTAAATTAACACTTGTGCAGCTTAATATTTTTGTGGAAACAATGATGCATTTTGTTCAAGATTCTCTGACGAATAGAAAGTTTAAAAACAGCATTCACTTAAAATGGAAATTCTTTGTCAAAAAATCTTTACTGTCAATTTTGATCAATTTAATGCATCTTTGCTGAATAAAAGTATTCCTTCCTTAATAAAAAAAATAATAATTATCTTACTGATCCAACTTTTGGATCGTAGTGTTTGGCAGCACACTAGGTTTTGTCACTAACCTGTGGCTGCCGTCATTCTCTCTTCAGAGTTCTGCTGGTTATGATGTCGTTCCTCTGCGTTCTGTTTGTGATGTCGCTTCAGCTCATTGGCCAATTGCCTGCCCAGTGGAACATCGGTCAGACGCAAGTTTAGGGGTCTCTCGCCTGCATTTAAGCACAGAAAGGTACGTATACTCAAACCACTGATACGAACAATTGCAACAGTTACAAAGTAATAGTGCGCAAATAAGGAGAAATGTACCAGAGAGATGTGAGAGACTGCTGTTGCAGTTCTGAGCGGTGGGAGCGAGGTATTTCAGTGCCGCTGTTGGAATCCGCCAGTCCAACGATTTCAATCTCTCCTGGATGGCAGCATCACGCAAGAGCTCCACCTGCTTGGCCAGCAGAGAGTCCAGCTGTCCCTACACACACACAAACACTGAATGTGAACTGAACAGACAAAATGTTCACAAAAAGGTTTCAAAAAGGCAACGTTTTCAAACAACTTCAAAGCGAACATTTCAAACAAATATATATTCAAAATAATGTTTCGAACAAAGTAAAAAAAACTACAAAACAAAACCTTAAACATTCAAACAAACATTGTTTCCAAACATACTGAGGGTCAAGCAACTTTAAAACAAACATTTACTAAAAACATTGTTTAAAACAACGAAGTTCAAACAATTCTAAAATAAACATTCAAAGCTCTTTCAAATAATGATTCTGTTGAAAAAAAGCTTTCTAAAAACAAATTTCAAACAACATTAAAGGTGCAGTATGTAATATTGACAGCTAGTAGTTGAAATGGGTACTGAAGTCAAAAAATGTTCTCCCGCCCCCTCCTTCTCAGACTCGACGCGCTGGTTGCCAGATTGAGGACACGCAACAAAAATGAGCGCAATTAAGGAGACTTACACACTGCAAGTTGATGAGTTGACTTATCCGTATTTTAATATGCCTCTGGATATAGAGCTTTTTAGATGGATGCTGATGCTTTTTAGGTCGGGTAGAATCTGTGATTTCTGATGCAGTTTGTTTGCTGGCTTCCATCGCTATACACAGCGTTTTCCGCCAACTGGCAACCTGAGATGTCGAAATACTATTGGGTAAATTGGCAGTGGGCGGGTTCACACAGACCCAAAAACAAAACAAAAACAGACATTCCGACACGGAACTCAACAAGTATGTGAACTTAGAATATTTCCAAAATATCTGCAAACATATTATTTTTGTGCTTTAGCAAAAAAAAAAAAAAGAAAGAAAAAAATTACATACAGCACCTTTGAAACAAAATAACTGAAACTACCTTTCAAAAATGTAAAACTAACTTTCAAACAAAACTTTAAACACTCAAACATTGTTTCCAAACAGAGTTAAAGCAATTTTGAAACAAAAGACTTTTTCAAACAATGTAAAAAAAAAAAAAAGTTCAAACAATGTTGAAGCTAACTTTAGTTTAGACAAACATTTAAGCACTGAAACAAAAGTTTCAAACAAATCATGCAAACGACAGACACCATGTTTTGCGATACATCGCAGACTCAAACTACCTGCAGGCTATGTCTGATCGTCTCGTCTCCTTTAGATTTGGCGATTGCGAGCTGCTCTCTCACCGTGTCCTGGCGCGTGTGAAGAACGTGAAGGGCCTCCTGTAGATCGTAGACACCGTCCTACGAGAAAGTGTGAAAAAGTGAAAGAGGGATGAGCTCTTGGTAAACTTTCATTTAAACTAGCAGACAGGGGCCGGTTGCACCAGCTGGGCGTAAGTTATAACTTAGCCTAGTTTTGACGTAAATGGACACCAAGTTACGACTTGCGCACTTCTAAATATTTTTGCGTTGCACCATTAAACTTAGTTGAAGCGTAACTCTACGTTTAAACTAAATATTTACGGCAGCCTCCGATCAGGAGTAACGGATGGAATAAAATATCAAACACACTGAACTTCATCAATAAGCTATTATTTTACCTGACAGACTTCAATTCTTAATACATATATGATTATGCAGACATTTACACTTGCTTACATTTTAAGAGAGAGAACATTATGTGAAAAGATTACTTTGTTAGAGGCTATCTTTAACACAAACCCATCCTAAACAGCACGTCGCTGTGTGCATCGGTCCATGGTGTGCATGTCAAATATCAGTCATAATCAATAAACGTAATTTCTTATGCTTTTTGTATCAATATTTATTTATTTATCCTTATTCATTTAATTTCAAATACAGTTTCTGAATGTTACATATAAAAACACTTATGCTATTCATGATCAAGTATCGTATTTAATGGAAACTTATTTTTACCGTTAGTAACGTGAGGCAAAAGAATGAAGGATAAACTGAAATTCACAGCATTTCAACACAACATCTGCTCACGTATTTGAAGGCTGCTATTGGATAACCGAGGCTAAACGTCATATTATGCGACTACGCATTACTTTACGGAGAGCTTACGACCTACTAGCTACGTTCTGCCTTGCGAACAAATGGTGCAACGGAATAAAGTTCAGAGTTAGTTACAAACTAGCTAGTAGTTACTAAGCCTCTAGTGTGGACTTTACGTTCCAATTTAAGAAAGAACTTACGAACGGCTGGTGCAACCCTACCCAGGAGTTTTATATATCCATGATGGCTTGATTTATTTGCATCTCTGGTGCAAACATGACATTTACGCAAATGAAGAAAGCTGTTAGCACAAACTGAGTCATCACATCTGTAGTCCACAGTGACAGAGTAAGTCATGCTGCTGGCGAGATGAACCATCCAAATAATCATATTTTACACTTTTGTAACATCTACCCCCCGCACCCCACCCCACCACACCACACACACACACACACACACATACACACCACTTATAAATGTCAAAGTTTTTTGGACAAATTTTTTTTTCTTTTCGTTTATGACCATTTTCCCCCTCTGTCATGCATAATTCAATCATTTATATAACATTTGTTGTACAAATACATACGGCTAAAATATAAGAGTTATAATAAAAGCTAAAGAAAATTTTGTTTTCAAATAATATTCACTTTTTGGGTCTTAGATACATAAAATCCTGCAGACATTTTTTTGTTAATTATTGATAAAAAAAAAATTAAAGCCTCAAAGCTCATTAACCTCACATTTAAAATATATATTACAGCTAAATAAATATAGTATTTTATTTTTTATTTAAAAGTAGTATTAAAATAATATTATAATTTTATTTGGAAACATCAAATCTTAAAGAACAATTTTTGTGTAAATTGTTCATAAAACTTTTAAAACCATAAATCCCACTGACCTCAAATATAAGAGGTACAGTACAGTAAAGCTTATATAAAGTAAAAGTATAGTTTATATATAATTTTATTTTTAAATTGAAATTTGATGATACTTGGCCATAATACTCTTTTGGCTATTGGATACATAAAAGAAGAATGATACATTTGTGTAAATTGTTCATAAAACCTTTAAAAAAAATAAAATCAAATATACTCTGAGAGGCATTGTGAACTTTTATTTTTACATTTGGTTTTAGTATTAGCATTATTATAATTTTTTCTTTTTGAGTTTTTAGCATACAATTATGAAAAACAATCCATTGGTCCTTTTTTGAATGTTTTAATCTTGGTGAAAACTTCAAATAAACTTAAAAATACTAACGCATAATAAAAAAAAACATTCCGGTTTGTTTCTCACCAGTATTTATCTTGTTATTCTAACAGATTGTCACCTTTGAACGAATTTTCACTTCGTGTCGCCCCTTGACAACCTCCGCATTTTCCTCTGAGGTCATCACGCATGTGTGTGTGTGTGTGTGTGTGTGTGTATGTGTGTGTGTGTGTCCACGTATGACGTTAGACTCAGGCAGAGACAGCCACAGCGATGCGTGGGTAATTCAGTAAGCACCCACAGGATGATGTCAATTATGTGTTTCAGTCCACTGTGTACTTCTCCGCCTGTGTGGATGAATGATTGTGCGTCTGTACTAAGCTTTTCTTTATCCAGAGAACCCAACAAAACAACTTCCGTCAAAAACACGCTTTTAAAAGTGAGCTAAAATTAATCACATAGTGTTTTAATTTGACGTCTTGAGAGTTTTGTTTGCTACCATTTTGTTGACTTAGAGGCCTCACAGAGATACAAAAACAGCGATATCATTTACTTTTAGATGTTCACCCAGAGGCGCAGAACGTCGCTCATGGGAAAAAGCTGTGAACGCGACATTTCGGAGTGAATCATGACAGTAATTACTCTCCTGAGATTATTAACAGAGAGAGTGCACACACAAACACAGCATTAATTCAAACACAATGGGAAGGCGGCTGGCAATAAATATCATGACAAGAATGCAAAACTAATAAAGAAGTCCCGAGAAACCACCTGGAGCTCGAAATGATTACAAAGCTCAGGCGTCTCATGCAAATAAAGCAATTTGTCGCAGTTGGGTTTATGAATATGAACTGAATCTACAGAACTTGTTTAAACTTACCTCAGATTTGATTCTCTTGGGAGATGGTTCATCTTCATCACCGCAGTGGGACCTAAAAATAATGATTTATTTTCAGTTTCCCACTTATTTTTACACCATAAACAATCATTGTTTATCAAAAAGATGGTGCTTGTATGAATAAACGAAGACCATGAAAATATGTAAAACTAAAAAGCAAAAAATGGTCAAAATCTAATAGGTTTTATGACTAATAAAATGCTAATATGCTCTAAACAGTTGACTCAAAGGCCCTGTTTACACCTGGTATTAAGATGCGTTTTGGTCGATCGGATCACAAGACCTCCTGCTTTCCCCCTACTGAATTCGTAAACAATATGGGAAGCGCGCTAGCTAGACGGGATTTAAAATTTGTCGGCTTGGTTTGAAGATGAATAAACGTACCAAGCACAATGTTCTCTCACCATTCCTGATTTCTAACACACAGCAGAAACTAAATCTGCTGTTCTCCGTACGTGTTTTCTTTGTTATTCGGCACTTTCGTATGTAAATTGCATACGTTTATTTTGTCCGTTAGATCAAAAGAAAAAACCCATTCAAACCCATAAGATCTGAAAAAGCCCATGCATTTAACCGCCCATAGACCCTCCCCTCGAGGAAATCATGACAGGAGTGATTGAAAGTGGACAAAAGAGAGATTAAAACAGCAGTTGTAAACGGGTCTCCCTCGTTTACTTGTGATCCGATCTACCTTAACGCATCATAATATCAGGTGTAGACAGGGCCAATAAGCATTTAAAAATGAATATGGGACAATAGACAAGGTCACAAGGTCGTATGCAAATTTTTGTCCAATAAAATGCTCTTTAGAATGACAATGTCCCTCCCACAATATTCCGGACTTCTATATAAACAAAAGCAAAGCCCTTCGATAATGTCAACAAAGGGAAGGCTTATACACTATTTAAAAAATATATTTTTTCCTATAGATTAAAATGAAGAATTGAAGAAATTGTGCATTACCTGCTGGTCCTGCGGGTGTATTTGTAGGTAACTTCGCGTGAAATCTGCCTGGCCAACGAGAAAAGCTCGTCTCTTCTGGTGAGCAGCGATAGATCTTTCATGCACAGCTGAGCAGATGCTTCATTCACCGTTAGCTACACAATCAATGAAACAACAATGAAAACATCAAACGTTTAGAATCTTACGGAACAACAATTTCTGTTAATCGGCACAATTATCGTCCGATGCGGCAATCCCGATATCTTAGCATTCACCCCAACCGGAGGAATCAAACCAACCTCGTGCATGGTAAGTTGCCGGCCATCCCGCCTCTTGGAATCGAACCGCCCATAGATGGCGCTGTATTTCCGAATCTCCACCTCCTTCTGCGGATCGTCTTCGTTCATCTCGCAGATGTGGCCGATCATCTTGCTGAGCTTCTTATTGGCACGCACGTGTTCTTTGACTTCTGTGAGGTCGCTCTTGGGCAACGTTTGGGATAGTCGCTCTACGCACTCCATCACGCACTGGACGGCGGTGGAATCGAGAGTTTCGAGAGCGTCATGTGGAGAACACGGGGAACAGGCTCCAGACGGAGATAGGCTGTGCTCGCTCTCGCTTCCCCAGAAACGACTCTCGCTAGCCCCTTGCAGTGGGGAGCAGCCTGGCGTCCCGTCCCTGCTGAGATCCAGCCTTCCAGGACTGGGGCTTGTGGGTAATAACGCCCTGGGAACCGCAAGCTGGTTCTGTTGCCCATTGCTGTGGATGCCCGGGGAACTTTCGGGTAGCTTGTACACCGGTATACTGCAAACGGGAAGAGATGTCAATGGTTGGTTGAAGAGGGAAGGGTTGGTGACCCAATCCCGTAGAGACTTCTGGAGCCTCCGAACATGGAGGGGTTTGGTCGCCATTCCAACAAGGGCCATGATCTCGAGGAACTCTTCCTCGCCAGCCTCGCAGAGCTGCTGCACATCGTCACCGCCCTGCTGGATGAAGGCTTCGTAGTAGCAGAGCAAGTTTGCCTTCTGCAGGATCCGGTACAGTTGTAGCTCACCCAAGGAGCGCGGCAGGACCACTGACATGGCTACACATGCAAACACATAGAGCAAAACATAGCACTGTCATTCCAAGCTTCTTATCGACAATGTTTGAAGTCAACATGTTATTTATTTCCCGGGAAAGGTCTGTGAACTCTAAGTACGACTGTGACAGTTTGTCTACAGTGGTCATTCATGAAGCCGACGTGTTTCTGTTTGTAACGCCGGTGAAGGAGAATGACAACAAGAGCATTTAACCATTGCTTACTGACCATGGTGGGAAGAACAATAATTAAGCTACCCGCAATGGACAAATGACCGCCAAAACAGTTGAAGGGAACATATGCTGCCCAAAGATATAAAGTTAAACAATGTAACTAATAATTAAGAAAGATAAAAAGTAAAAAAAAGATTAATAATTCTGATTTAGCGCACACAGTTTTAACTGGAATAGACCTTAGGGTAGCACAATATTACATTTTTGACAGGAATGAAAACTAAGCTGTGAGGGATAGCAGTATAGTGTGTTCAATGGATTGTACTGTTGTTTACTAACATGCCAATTATTTGACTGATGAAACATCTTTCCAAAAAAAAAAAAAACTTTCAGTAGACAAAAGCTCCATTAAACCATTTTGAAAGTTGTGCGTTTTGAAAATTAAAAGGCAGGGTAGGCGATTTCTCCCAGAAAAATTGTTTTTGTTGTGCTGGTTGAAAGTCTCTTCACATCCTGATAGCAATCACTTAAGTTAAGTGGTCTAAATGTTTTTATATATATATCTTCTGTGGAAGGCGTAGGACCATAAAATATTCATCCAATCATTGCATTCGGACCAAGTGCAATGATTGGACTGTCCATCCTGCCTGTCAACATATGTCTTTTCATACCTCTGCTCACCCTGCTGCAAGTCTATCCCTCACAGCCTCGTTTTCATCCAAGTAAAATTCTCTATGACACCTGCCCTGACTATAAAATCCAGTCGGATGGTCACATAATGTTTATTCACACAAGTTGCAAACTTTCAATGCATTTAAAGCTCAAATTGGATCTAAAAATCCTGCATCCGTAGAGAGCTAGAACTCAATGCAACCTCAATGCTGTCCTACTCTCAATCAGAAATGAATGACTTCAAATGGAAATTAATGACCAGTGTATCATCTTTTGTTTGTAGTAAGTGGTGAAAAGATGGCTTATTGTTGCTTTTTAACGTTGAATTAACATATTAACATTGAAAAACATATACACTTTACCTTTAAGTAGTTATTTAGCAGATGTTTTCATTCAAAATGAGTTATTATATGCTTATTACAGGTACAATCCACTAACAGGTGCTTTCAATACAGGTACAACAAGCACAGCCTGGGTTGTTCGAGTGTCTTGCTCAAGTAGACTAGTGACCAGATCTTTTATCATAACATCACATTAAAAATGTTGCAAGTAGGCTGTGTCACATACGTTCAAACTGATGCAAACACAATGGTGCATTGCATTATTCTTCACACAAGCATGGACAGGTTCCTGCAAGTGCAAACTCTCCTGAGAAGATCTCAAACTATTGCTTCACATGCACTCGGGAATCTCTAAGAGATCAATGCATGCAAATAAATCGGATAATGAGTTAGCTCAAATCAACATGGTTTGACAGTCTATCCTCCCCATCTGAATGTTTATGGATGAAATGTTTATATTAGTCCTCAGGTTTACGTACCTCTCTTTCGGAGCTGGTGCGCGCGACTGCTCCCGGTGCTCGCCGCTGTCTCGAGGCAGTGCTCCGCCTCTCGCGCAGGAGAGAAAGTGCGTTGAAGACTCATCGGTGCTGTCTCCCTCTCGCGCTGTCTTTCTCTCTCTTGTGCGGGGATATTCCGATGTAAACTGCATAGCTCTCTCACTCCCACGCGCTGGCTTGACGCAAATCCTCGCGTGGGCGGCGCTGTGCGCGTGGGACAGAATACCGAGAGAGAGAGAGAGAGAGAGAGAGAGGACCTGAACGGTCACACACACACGATGACATATTGAGGAATATTAAGCGGTAAGTTAATACAGTGTGTTTTTTTTTTCAACACGAACCCACACAGCCTTCAGCACACCATATGAAGGTTTTTTTTGTGGTGTCCATGTTCGTACATGTAAATAAGGGAAACCTGGGCAGATTGTCGCACTTTTTACCACAGTGAATTTTTATCATGATATGTTTACTTTTGAGAGTCAGTATCTGTGAAAATAGATGCTTACACGTTTTGTAACAATTTGTTGTAAATACATGCTTTAAAGTTTGGGCTGCAAAAAAAATATAAAAATAAAATAATAATAATAATAATAATAATAATAATAATAATAATAATAATAAAATGTGGTTGAATATACACGAAGAGAGTTAAATAACTTAGCGATTTCCAGCGACTATTGATTCAACGGTTTTCAACGAGTAGCGATTTAAATGTTGACTTTAAATAGCACCAACACAAAATATTTATTTTAAGTACTTATTCAATGACATTATGTCATTTAATGTGTGACTTTTATTTTAGTTTTCATAAACGCATGCTGTAATGTCAAAAACCTTGCAACATTTTTGCAACTTACAATGCGGTCGGATTTCTGCATTAATGCATTGTGTGACCATTTTTCTTGTCCCCAGACAGTAAACCCCACAGGAAATTCACTCACACTCTATGTGTGCAAAATCCCCCTGAAACCCACCTCAGTAAACTGCTAAAAATGGTCAGAAAGTTTTTTTCTCTCTTGCATCTCAGTAAAATTACAGCTTTAAATAAACACCTAAAAACACACCACAGCAGAATCTACCTATAAAGTTAAATAATGCCTTTTCTTTCTTCCCCCACACTGGCCTTAAAAAAAAAACAAACAAAAAAAACGCACAAGCTGCATATTAAAATGAAATATAATCATAAATCTAAAAGGCTGGATCAGAGGGGCGCATCAGCAGCCTCCCATCTGCCAGAGCATCTTGAGCTATTTTAGGAAGGAGGTTGGGCACAGCGAACAGCCCCTGGGAGGAAGTGCGTGGTGGTTGCTGTCATCCCCAGTTTTGTGTTAGTCTATTCCTCAAAACAAAAGCTTTTCCAAGTCATTTTACATCTTGTGTGACAAAAAAATGACAAGCGACAGCACCTTGACTGCAATCACGGATCCTTTTACTAGAGTTTTGTAAAGTGTATCTGCTCTCAAGGGAATGTGATGTGATATATATATATATATATATATATATATATATATATATATATATATATATATATATATTTATATATATAAATTATTATACACACACACACACACTAACAAATGGGTTAACGTTTTTTCAATGTGGGGAATGTCATTTGAAAAATGTAAAATTGCTTTTGTTGTGTGTATATATATATATATATATATATATATATATATATATATATATATATATATATAAACATCCCTACAGTTATGTGTGTGTGTGTGTGTGTGTGTGTATATATACATATTTATCTACATATACACCATGCATGATCTTGTTCCTTTTTATATAGGAAATAGGTGACCTCTAACATAAGCATGAGAAACATAAGGAAAGAGAGGGAGGGAGAGAGAGAGAGAGAGAGAAAGGGGGGTGGCGATAAAAAAAAAACTAAGATTCCTTTAATTTGCTGAGCCTATCCGAGTCAAGCGTGTCTTCCTACTCAAACACGCCCACACACGCTTGGCCGCCTACGCATATATGCACACACACATATACATAGGCACTCTGTGACGTGCAAACATATCTCGGTTTGTGTGTGTGTGTAGGGGCCCCCTGCTCAGAGTGGGTGTTGTCATTGCAGGGTTGGGCTGTTGACAGGGTACGCGTGGGTTTGCGGTTTTTAATGGTTAAGCTGACAGTTACTCAGAAAATCCTCTTTCTTCCTCCTTTGGCATGCAACTTCACGCTCACTTTCATATTTAATTAATTGACTCTAGTTTTAACACGCAGAAGACAGTTCTGTCTATAATGCGTTGGTAAACTTGTCTGAGAGAGTAAAACAGTAATGCAGTGATGGATTTTTAACCCTTGAATGCATACCTCAGGTTTTTATTGACCTGGGATGTCATTCACTAGCCTCCCCCCTCATTTAAGTTAGTCAACCTTCTTAGTATAAACAATATAATGGCAAAAATACAAAAGAATGTCTGTTTTCTAATTATTTTTTTGTAAAAGGTGCATAGAGTCGTTCGTGACCCGAGGTGTGTAATAGTGTAAGTATATTTATCTCTGTGCAACAATTGTATCTCTGATGACTAAGTCTGATACACAATGATGAAGTGACGTTTCACTCATAGTTACCGCAGGCAGAAAACAAAAGAATAGGGAGTATCATCAGCAAAACTAGAAATGGCTCAGCGATTTACTGCAGAGCAAGAACGAGGACAGTGACGATAGTAAAAAAGTCACCTTTATTTCTATAGTGCTTTATACAATACAGATTGTTTCAAAGCAGCTTTACAGTGATAAACAGGAAAATAACGATTCAATGATGCAAACAGAATTCAATTCTGCTATAAAGCAGCTCTAAAGACAACAGTAAACAGTCATTATTTATTTGAAATCAGTTCAGCGTTGATTCGTTTCAGTTCAATAAGTGTAAAGTTCATCAATTATGAATTGAGTTCAGCTATAAAGCAGATGTTGAAAACAGTGATGCCAGTTGAGTTCTCATCCAAAAGGAAATGAAATATGCTTTAATTTATTCTTTTGTAATTGAGAGTTTTATACTATTGTGACAGTTAGAGATCAATCCATGTTAGATATAGATCCGGGTCGCTAAAGACCCAAATATGTATTAATGATTGTTGAAACATTCATGCATTTAAGGGTTAGGAAATGTTTTGTGTAACTTAAGTTTTGTTAATTGGAGATCTTTGTTTACTTCAAATGTTATTTAACAAAACTATATAAACTCTATAAAGATATTGTCCCTTAAAATACCTTTGTGGGTTTACATTTCATAATCCAGTTTCAAAGTCAACTAGCTAACATAACATAGGTAACATATTCAACTAATAAGTTTAGGACCAGAACTATGCTGCAAAGTCACAATCTGTTTGTTCAGTTTAGACAGGGTATGGGCCTTCATATGAACTGAGATATGACATCCCTTAACTGGGATGAATTTGTTTGTACTGAACAAAACAAAAATATATAAACATAAGCAGTGACGTGTGTCAGATTACCATGGCGATGTCAGCGTTTCTGCAGTGCGTGGATCCTGTATACCGTGGCTTTATTTGGCAGGATTAGATGGCGTGCCGTCGGCGTGTTTTAAGATTGTGGATGCCACAAAATAACCCAAAGTGTGAAATGGATTACTGGCTGGAGCTTTAACCACAGATTAGATGACAGCAGTTTACAAGCAGACGCGCCATCAACACACGCACACTCATACAGACACACACACACATTTGCCTGGTCATTAGCCCCCTTATATAACGCAAGAACACCTCCACTGACCTTCAGTGCCCGATGGCAACCAACTGGGGGGAGATTGTGTGGGCGAAATTGACATACAGACCGAGAGAGATCATGCTATCCTCTCTGAACTGTCAACGCCACAACAATGCCCACATATTTCACATATCAGCCTTACATATCAATCACACTTAGTGCTATGGGGTTGTTCAAATCACTAATCCTTAGTTTTAAACTAACACGTCCCACAATGATTTGATGATTTTCACCTGGCAGACAATACAAGAGGGGAAAATCCTATAGCTTTGAAGGTGTGACCCAAGCCATATCCAGGAGCCGGAATATCCAAAAGACTAGGGCCAATAAGTAAAAGCAACACGCTAAAACTGCTCAGAAACCCTTAGCATTGTGCCATTTCACAGTGTTGCAGTTTGTTTTAAGTTAACTAAAAATAAATAAATAAATAAATTCTGAAATCGCATGTAAAAGTAAAAAAAAAACAAAGTATTTTGGTTATTAAAAAATTATCATGACCATACTGCAACTATACATATACATACATACATGCATACATATATATACACACATATTATATATATATATATATATATATATATATATATATATATATATATATATATATATATATTAGCCTCATAGCATAATTTTTATTAAATATAAAGTTATATAAAAAAAAATGACTTTAGCAATTATGCTATGAGGCTAATATATATATAAATAAAAAATCAAAATAAAACATTTTGGATACACTGTGGAAATACCTCTGGTACATTTTTTTTTTAGGTTTGAAAATACCGTCATATTAATAACATCTGCTGATTTAAGTACATGGAACAAAATGATGGCTCAACTTTTTTTTTTTTTTTCAGGAAATGTAAAAGTCCATATTCATCTTATTGTCAAAGGTTTTATCTCAACATGAAAGATTCCGCATGCGACGTGAATAATGTGACATTTCTTCACGAACAAAGAAACGAGAAAGGAACAATGGAAATTCTGAGATCTGACAAACAAAGGACTCATTAGACAAGAGCAACATTATTGAAGATAATAAACTCAATCACCCCTTTGAAATGCAGTAAACACATCAGGCGTGATGATTATCATTTGGAGTCTTTGATGTTTGGCCCTTCAGCTTTGAAAAATGGGACCCATGAGAAATAGCCCCGCCCACAACTCCGCCCACCACACTGGAGGAAATCCTGACTCAATTCATCAGGCCAAAATAGAGAAAATAAGCCATAAATTCAACATGACTGGAAACGAACTGAAACCCTGCCAAGCATCTCTAAAGAAACCTTTTCCTGAATTTGGTGTTGTTTAAACATAAACCACAAGTTTGACTAAAGAGTGTCCAACTAAATGATTCAAACAATATTTGCAGTCCAATCCTCAGTGGTTCCAGTTTGCCTTTCACATACCAATGACTCATATTTCTTGTATTTCAGCTCATTCTGCATAACAAACTATTAACCACCGTCTGTTTATATGACATCTGTGGCCTCCATCTATTCAATGCATTTCACTGTAATTGTGTCATATTCAGACAGCCATTAGTTGTTTTACTTGGCATTTTACTTCTCTTCAGAGGTCAAGAGGGCCATTCAGCGACCCCATAAGGACACGTTTGCCTACTTTTTAAACCATCCAAATGACTTCCCTAGTTTCCCAATAATCCCTTTCCTTTGCCTGGATGTTCGCTTTCGGAATTTCAGAATAGGCGGTGACTGCCCACACTCGGCTGCCGTGTGGGAACAGTGTTTAAGGGCCGCTGAAATTTTCACACAGAATGCCACACTATTCTCTGGATCTGCACAATCTCAGTTGGGGGTTAGAAACCTGCAGATATCTTTTCAGAGAAATGATGATTAAAATTAATTGTGAAACAAATAAGTCTGTTAAGGCCAATTTACACTGCACTAACAGAAGCCAACCAATGCGGACAATCACCAGATTAAAAAGTAACTTCTCAGACATGCCACGAACAGATAAACGGCAGACAAATTTGTCGAAAACAAGCAGCAACCAACAGCAACAGACACAGGTGATCCAACAAAATCCGAAGAAGTGTCGGTTGCCAACTGTTGGTGCAGTGCGAATTGGCCTTGAGACAAATTTGAGGAAAAAGATGACCTAGCAAACTTTTTTGGATCCTACTTGTATTGTAGTAAAAAGTATGGTGGCAGCACTATGGTACATAATGACATTCAAGTTTCGCTCAATTGAGAGTTTCATCTTCAATTCGTTTAAATTTGTTTTTGGATCTACATAAGAAAACGATCATGAAAAAGATTTAATTTTAGTGAAATGTTTCGAAACATTTTGGTGCAAATTTACCACTTAAGGGTACATTTTTACCTGGTGGTCCGAGGTATTTTGAAAAATTATTGAATTGCTTTATTGAATTAAAAATATTGGTACCACTTTATTTTAAGGTGACGTAGTTACACGTTACCTCATGTGCTTCCTAAAAACAGTAAATTATGCATAATTACAAGTAACTAACCCTAAACCAAACCTTAACACTAACCATAACTCTATAGTTAGTACATGTAGTTAATTAATATGACTCAGTTCTTATTTGAGTAAGTACAATGTTACTATGTCACTTTAAAATAAAGTGTTGCCAAAATATCACAATGGGAAATATCCAAAGAACAGCCAGAGAATCGCTACTAAACTCTTGGATAATGTTTCCCCCCCAATATCTTGCCAGCCTTAACTGGATGAAAAAGCCAACATGAAACAAAGAAGAAAAAACAAAACAAATTGAACTAAAATAAATAAAATGAAAGAAAAAAAGAAAGAACCCAAACATTCAGTTGGTAAAAGCAGCCAGAGAATCACTACTAATGGATCTTTGATAACGTTTTTTTTTTCACCCTAATTTCCTGCAAGACTTTACTAAACAAACAAGCAACAAACAAAAATTAAACAACAGGAAGCAAAAATGGCAACATCAAAAAAGGAACATTCTAAAACCAAACCACAAAAAACAACCCAAACAAACCACAAAACTAAAACAACAAAACAATTTAGCAGGCAAAAAACAACCAGAGAATCACTACTAAAGGCTCTTGGATAATGTTTTCTTCCCCCAAGTTATCTTCATGTGAAACTGTGTCAGGCAGTGCTTTCAGTATGAGTGTGGCAGCAATTTTTTTTTTTTTTTTTTTTACATCTTTCTCTCATTCAAACATCCCGATATCATAAATTGCATTGAAGCGATGTCCGACACTTGGCAAAGCATTGTTGCAGGGCATATCGCGTTAGTGACAGCTAATCCCACCGGAGATGAAATATGTGCTGTGAGTGGGTGTGTGCTGCAAATAAGGCGTTTGATTACACCGAAAGAAATGAATTCTGGGAATAATAATAATAAAAAAAAAGTTGAATCCTTGTACACGGTGAGCACACATTTTAGCAGGTAATTCAAGTCTATCCGATCATTACCAAGAAGCCACCTATTAAGCAAAGCACTGTGGTCTGGTTTACATAGGAACAGGAGACGTCTGACATAATCATTTACCATATGTCATATGTAATCATAATCATATGTCAATTACCAAAATTCTAATTCAAATTCAATGATGATCTAAAGCTGGTGTCTTTAATGGTGAGAGGGGTGCTTGCCGTCACGCGCAAAAATAAACACAATAAAATCCCCTTGCAAAAATTTTTCAAACTCTTTTACACCTACATTACAAATCACAGGTGAAAGTGTGAAAGCAAATGTCCCTGTCATACACAACAACGCAATGATGAAATAATGACGTTAGTGAGTGTAAGTCAAGTAATTCACCTATTAAAGTTTACTTACATTTATAGTGTTTCACAAGGAAGAAACAATTATTAAAGACCTCATAAAGCTCAATTGTGTATGGGCAGAATGCCCAGGCGCTGCTGCCCTCTACAGGTCGAAGAAAGTGAAAACAGGCACACGTTACGGTTTAAAACCTGCCAGGCTTTATTTAAAGCTTGTGCAAAACAACTGGAAATAAGTTAAAAATCATACAAAGGCACTTATGCAGCGAAGTACATTCATCTTCCTTGTATTTCCCCAAGTAGTTCATAAAAAAAACTTCACAAAGAAAACAAAATTAAGTCGGTCTGAAAAGAAAATACGCGCAGGTTACCGAGTCAGTTTGTGGCATCAGCTCTATGTTTGTAATATAGACTGTGGTGGGAATTCCAGCTGTGCAGTGGCCCCTGGGGGCCCGGGGTCCTCCTGGGATTGGACAGCGCTGGGAAAGCTTTCCTGCCGCAAGGCATTGCTAGAGACTGCAGGTGATAGGTCATCTTCTCGAGAGTCTGAGAGGACCTCATCTGTGTCCTAGTTAGAGAAACAGTCAGTTTAAAACTTTTAATGAAGTTAATTCACATCTGATGACACCAAATAGAATACATGCTGAAAATAAAACACAAAAAACAAAACTGCATCTTCGCAAAGTTATAGCATAATGTGATTATTTTATTTAAGGCTAGGTTGATTTTTCATTGTTCAGATGCTAATTGATTCATGTAACTAAACTTTTTTCCCTGATAATGCCAGTTTGTTTACTTGCATGTGTGCTGATCCATTCCCCCCCCCAGAGATTGTTTTAACTGTTTGAATGCGAAAATTATAATGATGAAATAACAAAAATATGCACAATTTCGCTATGAAAAACCAGTATTTTTTTGGTGCAAATAGTCTTGGTGTAGAAAAAATGATTTACAAATATTTTACAGTGTTTAGTCACACTTAATTTGCCTAAGTAAAAACTGGAGTATGCTGAAAATATAAACACAGTTTATAATTTTCAACTAAATCTATGCGTTCTCACCTTTCTGCCAAAGAATGCATAAAAAGAGAGAGAAAAAACACTCAACATACAATGTACTATTTCGAAAACATTTAGATTCATATTATTCATTATCATCATCATCATCATCATCATCATCATCATCATCCTACTATTTTCCCATGATCCTCTGTGCTACCTGAAAGGGCTGGGCATCAATAGGGTGGTGTGTCTTTGCCATGATGATCTTCTCTCTGATTTGGTAACACAGTAGAACGACTGAAACCCACGGCGACCCGGAGGGAACCCAAGCAGGCTTGTTCAGATCCTCCTGGTCTTCCTGGTGCCTCGTTTTTCGAGCTGGAAGTTTGGGCTCGGGTCGAGTTGGTGCCACCATGTCTGGGGTGTTCTGAACCAGATCGATGGTCGCTATGGGAACGGGGCTGAACGGGATAGGAATGTTCTCTGCTAGCATCTTGTCCTCTGTGGGGTAAAATATAAACAATTTAAGATTCAAAATAAATAAAATCTAAGGTTAAATGTTCTACATTTCATTCAAATGTGGGTGAAAATACTTAAAACTATATGTTGAAGCTGTAAAGCTTCTTGTAATTTATAGAAACTATCTTATAGTAGGCTAAACCCTGTTAAGAGGCTAGTAACAAATATTTTAAATTTACTTCACACTTAGTTTACATTAAAAATACAACTAAAAAAAAAAAAAAAGATTGTTGAACAAATTAATCAAAAATTAATTTAATATTTTAACAAACCATCCCAATAAATTGCTGGGCTAAACTAAATTGGACTTCCTGGAGAAGACATTTTAGGGGCCGTTTACACGACACCGTTCTCAACTAAAAACGGGGAAAAAGGCGTTTTGGGGGTCTGAAAACGGGTTTCAAAGTGCAAGTTTTTGAAAACGATACTGTTGTGGTCTCTGTGTAAACTAAAAAAATGTGAATTTGTGAAAACAGCAACACCACGCGCATGTGTATTACATGTTCAGTCAGGGGCGTAGTGTTTCTTTACAAAGTGGCATCGCCATCTACTGGCCTGGCAGCAGAATACAGCTTTTTTTGTAATTTTCACAGATCATCATGAACGAAATTGTTTTGACAATGTTGTCGTCTATACGAAAAAATGCAAAGGAAAAACTTTTCCTTTTTTTAGTACATCGTTGTTGTGTAAACGTATCCTCAGTTTGATTAACTTACCTCACAATACAATGTCACATAATACAAATTTCACTATTTCGAAAAGATACTTTTTTTTTTACTACAGATTTTAGAAAAAAAGTGCTATTGTTATACTACTGAAAATGTTTATTTTACTTATAATGAATTAGACAAAATGTAGTTAAGTTAGTAGTGTTAATACTTATAGTTAGTAACTCCCCAATAATTGTCAAAAAGTGTGATTTACATTTTTTCGTTGTTCTGCAGCTGTTACTTTACAACAATAAACAATGAATAAGATTGTGCTCCTCACCTTTTTTCTCATTCTGGCCAGTAATGCACATAATTAATGAAAATAAGAGCAAAATTACAAGCGAGGTCATTCCTATTCCTCTGAACGTTTCGGCAGCACCTGAAAAACAAGATAACCCCGTTTATACACACATTGTTATAATGTGTGTATATTGGTACTAACCACTGATCTATATAGAATGACATAATGTCATTCTATATAGATCAGTGGTACTAACCCTAACCCACACACACACACACACACACACACACACACACACACACACACACACACGCATTCTTAAATGTCATAAAATTATAAAAACAATCATTAGTGTTCATGTACCAAAGTAGTTGACGAATATCCCGCCAACCATGGCCCCGCAGCCCCTGCCCAGGCCGAGGTGAAGACCCTGCAGGATACCCTGAGCTGACGTCCGAAGCGCCGGAGGTACGGCCGCGCTCAAATACGAGATACACGATGCCCAAACAGATGCGTGCGTTATTCCTGTGCAGGTACACAAAATTATATTATTATATAAAATTATAAATGCATTAACATAAAATGATACAACATAATATAAAGCTTAAGTGTCCAAAAAAAAAATATAAATATTTTTTAAAAATACATAAAAATAAAAGCAATTATACATTTTTGTATTCCCCACGTTTCTGAAAAATTCTACTGATATAAAAACACAATGGTGTTTATTTAAGGCAAGACAACCCAGATGAACAGGGTAAAAAAAAAAACTAATAGATATCACCATACTTCCCCAGTTGACTGATTACATGAAAAATAGCAAACATTTTTGTATTACAAGTTTTCTTAAATGTTATGTTTAAATATGCGATTGAGGCATTGTGTAATTAAATATGCACACAAATTTGCATTTATTTTCAGATAAAATCTGAACATTGGATAGAGCCATGTTCAAAATTCTTCTTTCACTTTGTTGAGACAATAGATTCAAAAGTTTTTACAGAAGGGATTTTGGATATCTCTTTTTAGCATGCCATAAACCAGAAAATACTGTCAACAACAGCCAGAAAAAAAAATGTCACCATGTTTTTAAGAATAGAATGTTAAAACCAGGCAACTGATATATGAACCCAACAACATAATTCGAGAATGTCTTCTGATTCAAGGGGAATCAGAATGCCAAATCCTGACTGACGAGAGGAGGAGCTGGGGATGGAGGAGGGTAATAGCTCCTGAGAAACGCGATAGCTGCTGATAATACTGAAGGAGCTTATATATGGATACAGTGATAGGCGTCGTATTCCTTTAGGTAGACGTGGATCAGCTAATGGACAAGCTGATGCGAGCTTGACTAACGTGACCTGCCAGAACTGACGCTACGCTTAATGTTAAGTGTTTTGACAAAGTTATAAAAGTTCAGCCTGTATCTACATGTGCAAACACACAAATCTGTCTCATGACATGAAAAAAAAAACTTTTGTTATAACTTGGACTTATAACAAAGAAAAGAAAGAGAAGGCGGATAATAAGTCTGTTAACTGTGCTGACGTTTCTTTGAACAATCAAAACAGCGTCTGTGTTGAATGTAAACAGACTTGATCCAGGTCTTCATTCCAATGTATTCTCTCTGTAATGCGTCTACAAGCTTGCTTTTTTTATTGATCGTTTTGCCACAGGAAAGGGCGGTGAACCTGACAACGCCAAACTGACTTGATATCTTCACCCGAAATGAAACCTGGCTTTTCTTTGTTCTGCACATCTCTCTACTTTTATTATGACTTAATTTGATGGTTTAAAACAGAACACATTTTTATGATTGTAGTATTTGCTTTTTCCCCAGGATTGAAAGCTTGATGACTGCCATTCATACCTTGTAGCACTTCCATGGGCAGCACAGTCCAGGCGTTCTCCAGATACGAGATATACAGGTAGCGTGCCGTGTTGCAGGCCAGGCCGATGTACAAAACTCTGACAAAGAAGAAACACAACACACAATTATTAAAAATACATGCATGAACCTCACAAAACATGTCAAGCTCATGTTTCACCCCAAAAATCTACAGGAAAAATAGATATATTTCAATTAAAGAAAATAAAGTCTCTTTTTAATTAAGTGCAACCTATGAAAATAGGACAATTAAATGTAGCCTATATGTAAACTATTATGATTAAATAAATAAATTAATAATAATACAGTAATTGTAGTTTATATTGCAATACAAAAACATTTTGATGGTCATACAACCTAGTTTCATTTTCTCCATGCAAATGATGACTCATTATCTTAACTTTCTCTGTACGGTAAAACAAGATTCTAGTTTAGATTTAACTGCATAGACATATCACAAAAATATTTACACTCTGTAAATATTCATCTTTAAAGAAGAGTCTATAAAATATACAATGTCGAACAGGAAATTCCTTCTTTTACAGCCTCTTACAAGAAGTTGTATCGCCTGAACCTTTCAAAGGTGAGATTACTTATACATTTATATTGATCTGTCAATCATTCAGTCATATGGTTTTCACTATAACTTAAGTAGTTATAGAGAAATAGTTAAAACACCAAAAGAGCATAAATGTTCCCTCTTTGAAAGGAGCCACACAGCGGACACTGTAGCTGCTGTGCAATGTATTCTGGAACTGGGCCACCGCTGAAAGAAAAAGGCTGTGTTCTTGAACCAGGCCTTTTTAACCAAACAATGCCTCACTGATCTCAGTGCAGACCTACAGAGTTGCAAGACAGCACCACGCACAAAGGCTCACTGATTCAAGGTCAGGATCAAATGCACTTGAGTCACAAGGTGCAGTGAGATGGTTTGGGTTACCTGGACAAGTCTCTGCTGTGACTGGACTAAACTCCTACTGTATAATGGTTTGATTCAGAAGTCGTGGTAGATATGTGAAGTCAAATGAGTGGTCGTGTTCTGACCACTAGCGAGCTGCCTCGTGGCCTACATAAGTAGAAACCAACCAAAGTATTTTCCTAACTGAAAGGGAACCTCATAAATAAAGGTGCATCCCATTTCGCATACTTGTGCACTATTCAATGCCATTTTGAAGTATAAATAGTGCGAGTAGTGTGTTCACACTGAACATTTGAAAATGGATTAATTTACATGGATGAGTACAAAGTGCATAGTATGAGTGCATCATTTGAAACCTTAAAAGTTGATTTCAAAAGAATTTGATGTTAGCATGCGGCTAAGCTAACAACCTGATACACAAACACCTTTTGATTCGGGCCAGTGAGCAGCCGCTTAGCAGCTACACAAAACAGTAAAAAGGATACTTTATCCTTGAAAGATACTGGCAGTACTACCTTAGATATTGTTGAAAACAAAAAATATTTTTCAAGACAATTATAAATTCTTACATTTTTACACATTTGCACTTAGAGTGAACCTGTAATAGTTAGAACTTTGTAGGCTACCTTATGAAAAGTGTGTTACCGTAAGAGATATTTACTAAAAAAAACACTGAAATAAAGTTTAACTTTAGTGAATCCAGATTAAAAACTGGTCATTCTAATTCTAAGATGACAAAGAATCCTCACCTGATGTGCCCCACCAGTTCAATGAATTTATGGCTGGTGAAATAGGCAGCAAGCTCCGACACATGACTCAGGACAGAGCAAACACCAAACAGCGTTGTGGTTCCTGTCAGGTCCTGTAAATGCCAGTAAAGGAAAGTAAAAACAAACCCATAGCCGAAGCCCATGAACCAGGCAACGAATAACACAGTGCCGTACTGTACGCCGCACAGCAGTCTCATCAAGTCCCAGAAGTGGAACTCCTCAGCTTGGACAATTGTTGGGATCTCGGAGTTAGCCATTCCAGGGGAACCTCTAGGTTGGGCGTGCTGGTTGCCAACCTCGTTTTCTTCACTGTTGCCTTGGTGCGAAACATTAAACTTAAACTGAGTGGCAACGATCAGAGCGACTGCCATTAATACTCCGAACACGATGAAGGCAATACGGTAGTCCTTGTAATTTTCCATGACGCATTCCATTTTGCCAATGACAAGGTTGGTGCTAGTGTGGTCAATCCAGATGCCAACGCAGAGCATGGCAATACCCCAGCCTAGAGATCCCCACATTCGCTGGAGACCGTAGCGGTCACGGTGCGGACCCAGGTACTGGAGCGTCACCTACAACAATCCAAATAGACATGCACCAGTTTTAGACACAACAAATACCTCTTTTCCACCAAAATGGTGCTGGTGCTGGGCCCAGACAGAGGATCTAAGTTTCCTTGAGAGCTGAACAGCAATGTAATTCCTACATTCCCAGGGTACTAAATTCCCCAGATTTATATGGCACATAACGAATGTCTCAATGTTCCCAGGGTTAACTCTTATGCTCCTATAACCCTAGCTATGATTCTATGATTACTGTCGTGGGCAAATGGTTAGCAAGTCTGACTGGTAATCCAAAGGTTGCTGGTTTGATTCCAGTACCGGCAGGAAATGATCGGTGCCATCATTGCACCTAACCCCTAAATCTCTCCCGGCGGGCGCCACAAATAATGGCTGCCCACTGCTCCAGGTGTGTATCAAGGTTTGCAGTTCACTACTCTGCTCCTAATGTGTGTGCACTAACATGGATGGGTTAAATGCAGAGGACAAATTTGTTCGGTTACCATACTTGGCCTTCACATGTCACTTTCACTTTCTACATAACCTGCCCAAAAATAAACATTTTGACAGAAAATGTCTTGAAATCTTGTTTTGTTTCACATCATCCAGATTGTTACTCTGCCAACTTTACTATATACTGAAATTTGCTTCTGGTTTTAGGGACCAGCATGGAGCCAAATTTTCAATCCTAGAAGCACCTTTTCAGAAGTGGAAACACGCGGAGTGGTTCCAGATTGGAAAGTGGCTCAAGCACCAACACCCTTACAGTGGAAAAGGGACTGTAGTTTGGTATCATGTCTGATGTTTAAATACAATGGAAGTTCATGGTCCTACATGGCCTATAAAATGGACTAAATGATATGACTTAACATTGAGTTTATTTTGAGGAGAAAGAGTTACGTACCGTATCTACGATTGTAATAGCTGGAGCGCTGAAAAACTCGCCAACGATGACGACGAGCAGAATCAACAGGAAAATGGCATGAACCTGGTCCATGTTATATTCAGGAGGCGTCAGATTTGGTTTCAGTGTGGTACTTTGAGTAGTGCTACTGGACGTTGTGTTTGTGTTGTTGGGGGTTGACGTTGAGAAGGATGTACTTGGCTCAGGCTGCGTGGTCGTGGTTTGGTCAGATTCTGTCGTGTTAGCTGGTTCATCTGACGCCACAGTGAAACTCGTGTTGGATTCCCGTTTGAACCGGTGTTCAGAGCTGTAGCCTGAAGACTGAACAGACAAGAGGGACGTTCGCCAAGGGTAGTGTCCGTACAGATCCCTACGCTGTCTCATCTGATTTGTTGATAGGAAAGAACTGATGTTGGGGTACAATGTCTCGTTAGATGTGGTAGGATGGATGGTCGTTACCATTGCTGTGGTCGTCGGGAGGTTCTCTTTACACTTCATGTCTGGTGGCTGCACAAAGCCTATCCCAGAATTGAAGAAGAGCCAACATAACATTGAGAACAATAAGACCGCTTTACCTTTCCTGTAGCGATCTGCAACAATGCCCCAAAAAGGGGCACTACAGAACTCAATGAAATATCGGATTCCCACTAAGAGACCACTTTGGGTGGGATTCATCCCCAGCTGCTTGTAGAACAGAGCAAGAAGTGGATGGAGGGAACCATATGCAGCATAGAAGAATAAATAAAACACTTTTGACACAAGGAGGCGGCGGTTGACCCGTAGGAACAATCTTTCGCAGCAGCCCATGTTGTGTTGAGGTGATGGAGTTGTTGCCGTATCGTCAGGTACATTGTTCTCAGATGGTTGGGATGGTTGATCTGATTGAATCTCAAGCGACAGACGGTCAAAGCGCTCAAGGTGTCTGCTTTTCAGCTCTTCTTCATCATCAGTTAAGATGGCTATGCGGTCGTCTGCCATCTTTGCTGGGGTGCTTTGATGTTCCTAAGGTTGGGATAAAGATCATATTAACATATAAATGTCTAAAATGCATTCAATATTAACATGAGAGACTGTTTGTAAATATTATATTCACAAAATATTTGATGAAAATGTAACGCAAGTTAATAGGTTCAGTTTTGATTCCATGTTGACTTTAAAGTCACCAGGAAATCAAAATTGACAGTTATTATTTTTTTTTAAATCAATGTGCCCATCTTTAATCCAATAATAAGGAAGAGTCAAGCGCAACTTCCATTTCATGCCAACTTTAAAACACAGAGAATAATGATGAACATCATCATTATTAATGATATTATGATTATTAATAATAACCAAACTGAAAAGAAAACTTACCATCAGAACACTAATTATGGCATTAAAGACTGTGCAGCAGTGCAAGTATACTATCAACAGTATGCAAAATAATCCAAAATAATTGGCTAATGTGACAAGGTCATGTGACAACAATGTAGCATACTACTATATTATGAAAGTATTGGTGCATACTGGGCAGGGTTCATATATTATATCAAAAGAGTAAGCAGCAGCATAGTGTATGCTGTGCCGTATTCACTAGGCTAAGTGGTAAACGATAAGTTTTTTTTTTTATTGTGCAAGATACAGATAGCAAAGACAAAACAGAAAACAACAATGAGGGTTACATTACATGAACACAAAGCATATTATGCTAGATTATATATATTACACCATAACAGAGTCTTACAAGCAATTGAATTTTAAAATTCCTTAAAGAATTTAAATATAGCGCAACATTGATCGTGATGTATATTGCTCAATAACGTAGGCTAATGGAGGTTTCTGGCGCGCCTGTCTCAAGTTGATCCACTTTTACGGAAGTATCAGCACTTCCTTTAATGCCATGTATTTTAATAAAGGATAAACCGTGTTCGTTAAAGTCTTTCAGCTATTTCTAGAGACTTCTTTGTACTGTTTCTTATGAGAACCTAAGCGACTAAAACGGGTCACAATTCACAAAACCGTCTTATATCCAATAATTGCAGGAAATGGCGAAGAAAAGTCCATCAAGTCAAAATGTTGTGTGTAGAATTACATAATTAAAGTTAAATAACCGAACGTATGTCATGAGAAAACAGTCTCTGTGCATTTACCTGTAGTCTCGGTACTTTCAGGTGAGTTGGCTACTTTGAAACCGACGAGTTTCGATGATGAAGTTGATTTTCTTCCATTTCCAATGATTGTTTTGTTTAATGGACCTTGTTTTGGTATTTTGGCTTCTCTGCCAATCCAAACAGGCAATTTCTCCCTTATTTAATGTCCTGTCAAGGCATTTTTGCTGCTTGGAGGCAGGAATCCAGCGTTCACCTGAGCACAAACCGACGGACTTAGGGCTTTCCTCATGAATATTAATTAAGTGCTGACGTTGCTAGCTCATATTCTTCTGGAGAAGGCAAGGCTTCTGAATAGTAAGTCAAACGTGCTGACGTTGCTAGATATCCATATTAAGAAGGTAAAAAAAAGAGCAATTTAAAATAAATAAATCAGCACTGAGACAGAACTAGTATTTTATAGCATCCATTTTCCACGTTGTATTTTAGATTTGCAAAGGTGCACTTTCACACACGGTCCCATGTAATAAAGGAAGTGCTGATATATATATATATATAATGTTAAGAAGCTCACTCCGTGACAGCAGCTCATTTATAACATGCATTAGCTTAAACTACCCTGGAAGGGTAGATTAGGTTTTCACAACAATGTTTATCGTGATCAATGATAAAGTCACTTCACATTTCACATCATACATACAGATATATTATCTAATATTTATAGTCTCCAAATTCAGTGAGGTTTCTCATACTCACTGTGTACTTTAACGTTGATGAATGCAGTAAAACGCGTTTAATTCAGTTCTTGTGAATTAACCATAGACTGTAAAAAATAATTAATATAAAATCTCCGTCGTCAGAATGGACTAGATATAATTTAATCTGTTTTTAGTTAAGTTGGTAATGTTTTGCGGCAGATTCGCCGTGCTGTCTCGTGATGATGACGTACAGCTCGTTTTCATTAAAAATGAATACGATGTAAACAAAGATGATTGGCCACTCTTTTATTTGTTTAACAATATTATTATTGTAACTGCATGAGACACTCTTAGATAATATTATAAAAATACGTAATATGTAATAGATGAACACACGATGGTTTTTTTTTTCATTGTTTTAGTGTTTCTCATTATTGTCGTGGTGTGAAAGTGCATGCAGCTCAACCCGTTGACTTCCATAGTAGAAAAAAAAATACTATGGAAGTCAATGGGGTCCAACATTCTTCAAAATATCTTATTTTGTGTTTAGCAGAAGAAAGAAATTCATACAGGTTTGAAACAACTTGAGGGTGAGTAAATTATGACAGAATTCTTTATTTTCTAAAGTGAACTATTCCTTTAAATCTAGACTAAAATGCATGTTTAAGATGTTTTAACCGAAAATAACTCGCACTCAGATATCTTAAAATATGTCAGTGCCATTGTTTTGTTTCAAGATGCACACCAGTAATGTTTTTTTTTTCTAAGGCACGTTTATAAAAGCTTCTTAAACGTCCTAGACTAGTTGAGTTTAATCTAAACCTGTCTGTGAAACCAGGTCAAAAATAGCTATTTAGCGCCATCTTGTGTAAAAGTTATGTTCAGTTCAACATGTATGGTGAACACTGAACATAAGCGTTCAATTCTTGTTTTGGAGCTAGTTCTCTTCAGGAAGCTTCATGTTCATTTCAAATGTGTATACATACTATACATATCTGACTGGTTACAAGTTCACAAAGAGTTCACATGACATTTTATTAAATCTTTTTATAAATTAGTAAGACATTTGGGTAGGAGTATAAAGCAAATAGATATTAATGTTCCTTTTTACACTAAATCGTCATTCGTTCAATCGTGTGATGCACAGGACAACTCGCTAGCTTCCGTCCAATGCTTTTCTTTGTTCCTTTTCCCCCTTTTCTTCTCCGCCATGACGATGGCAGCCACAACGGTGATGATCACCGTGATCGTAATGACCAGGACGGTAACCATCTCGCCGGTGCAGGGATCCAATTCATCCGAAGGTTTTTGAATGCAGATTTCGCAGTCGTCCAGGAACAGCCGTTTGACGTTACAGAGCTTCCTAAAGACTCGCTGCAGATCGCAGACACAGTCCCACTTGTTTTTTTTGAGCAATATGTGCGTGCTGTACGTATTGAGACTCAAGAAGGTCATGAATTGAATAGTGGTAAAACTGTTGTTGTTGAGGTCCAGTAGAGCTAGACTTGTCAATGGCGAAAGCACTCCGACGTCCAAGTGGTATATCTGGTTGAAACTTAAATTTAGCACTTCGAGATTTCGTAGCATGGAGAAGATGCCATTTTTGAGAACCGTTATATTGTTCCAATCGAGTTTTATCTGGCGTAGGGTACTCATGGCCCCAAACGCCCTCATTCCGATCATTTCGATATTGTTATGGCTGAGGTTGAGTCTTTGCAATGCGTCCAAGTGGACGAAATAACTGCTGTTCAAGCTGGTCAAATTGTTCTCAGCCAATGACAGATCTCTCAGTGAACTGAGACCCTGTGAAAATCCTTCACTCAGAGATGAGATTCGGTTTCGGCTCAGGTCCAACCTCAACAGATCTTCCAGCAGATAAAACGCTCCATCGGCTAGCATGTAAATGGCGTTGTCGTTGAGGAACAGGACGCGAAGTCTTCGTGTGGTTTGGAAGGCTCTGGGCTGGATGGCACTCAGGTTGTTGCGGGACAGGTCCAGTTGCTCAGTGAATGGTGGAAGGGCGATGGGCAGGCGGGTGAAATTGCTGTTGGCACAGTTAGCGCTTTTGAGCTCCATGTGGCAGCTGCAGTCACACGTGAAGTTGTGGTTCATGGAGATGGACTGGACCTCCAACACCAAGGGAAGAATGAATAACAGATGCATCCTGGAGGTTCTGTGGAAAAACAAAGAGAGTTTGTGTAAAGCCACGTTTGTATCTGTTATTTTGATGCACTGGGATATAGCGTTCATGTCATTGTGTATTGAAAAATTAAAAGTCTCTATGATGAATGTTTCCGTTATGTGCTCCATTAGATCATTATCGGATTGAATTGTGGATCCAGCTCGGGTTTGTGGAGCTTTTACACAAATGTTTTCCAATATAACCTGTATCAACAGGACAATTACATGTTGAGCTGCACTAGGTGTTTCCATACAGGTGAGCAAACGAACGTTCAAAGCCTGTTACACAATAACTGGTCAAGGACGGTTTAGTACTGAGCGTTGAACTTGTTTATATGTGTCCACAATGTTTTAATTGATTTTGATCTGATCAAAATTATATTTTAGGTTAAAATTTATAGGAAAAAATAATCACAGGTTGCGTAAACAGTCGCTATTTTCTTTTCCCCCTTTTAACCTGTATATATTCTAAACTATACTTTAAATTGTCAAATACAATATCTAATTTATAATTACAAAAGCGCATTGCAATTTATTAAATATAAATGCATAATAAACAATACAGAATTTCTACACAATAGAACAGTTGTGTTGTGTTAGCTATCGTATCTCGCATCTTCTGTCAGGACTCAGGACACAGATCTTATCGTGAAACCCCTGTATGCTCTCTGTTCTGGGGTTCACTTCAGCTCTGAAAACTTAAGGTCAACTTATATAGAAGAAAGTAAGTTTAAATTGCCTTTTACCTGAGTTTAGTGTCTGTCATCAGGGAAGCAGCTGCAGGTGTGTGTCTGTGCACACGAGACTGTGTGTTTGGAGCCGGGAGGGAAACGCTATTGTACAGGAGCAGCTGTTGGCAGAGAAGAGAAAAGAGAAAGAGCAAAGTGATTAATATTTCACGCCGGCAGTTGAGGGTGCAGACACAGCGAGGGGGTGCAAACCGCATCACTTCACAAGGGCAATTATGAATTTTGCATTTTTAAAACTGGTGACATATAATAAAATGACCCAAAAGAGCCAGGTTTTATTTTACTATGCAAAGAAAGATGCATTAAAAAAAACAAAAAGCTCACAGGTAAAAGCATACCTTGACTTCAACATAATCTGTTATTAATATTTTGTTGGTTCTCTCTTGCTTTTGCATGTGTATTTCTTTGTATGACAAAAAGGATGTCTGCATGTTTCATTGCATTATCACAAATAAAACAATTGACTCCAAGCACAACTACACAAAATCATCTCCTTGCTAAATCACATATTTGAATAAAGTGTGAAAATGACAATTTATTTGGCCGTTTCAATCCAGTAGCACTTTCCAATCCTTGTATTTTCTTATGATTTGATATATTTTGAACAGAAAGGTAACGAACAAACATTTGTTTTTAACGTATTTTAACGTTTATCCCATTTGTGACGCCAAGTTTTACTGACGTACTAGTGTAAATGATCTCATAGCATGGTGCATTATGGGATATTCTCCATCCGTCTTTTATACATTATCAAATCAGACTCGTAATCTCTCTCGGGATTGAAAATATATAAAAAAAATCTCATCCATCTCAGCTATAAGCGCAGTTTCTCCTTACACCAGCTTTAATGTCAGCCTAAATCCTGTCCATATACATGCAGATGACAGATTTAATGAAACAAAGAGTGAAGGTTATAACCAGCTTATTTCTTTGTGTTGGGATATTACTAGAGGGATAAAACTGAAAAACCCCTGTTGAGCTTTCCATCCATCTTCAGATCGGTAAAAGGAAAGAGGGATAGAGAAAGTGGGATTAGATCTAAAGCTCTCCAAAGCCTCACTTTGTCCTGCATTATTTCAGTTCTGCTGAGCACAAATGTTAGCCATGTAGAAATAATGTGGATTTATTTTAGATTTTAAAAAATATTGTATGTATTGATATTGTACCTTGTGTTATTTGTCCAATCTTGATCTGACTGACCTAATTTGTGCTCTCCGCTGCTTCAGGATTGGGCGGTGAAAGCAGGTGGGCCGCCCGCCGCTGTTCACCTGAGCCCCTCAGATCATGTAACTGTGCTGGTATCTGCGGTAGGAGGGTTGAGTTTCATTCAGGACCTCTGATATAAACTGCAGCTCTGACCTATAAAGAGTCTTAAATCAAAGGAATTGTTGATTTATTAGCTGTTTTTTTTTTGTATCATATAGTATCTACTATTGGCTTTCCATATAAAATACTGAAACAAATAAATAAAGAAATACAGTCATATAATATACAGTAAATAACTGTTAACCTTTTTACACATTACTTATGATGCATCATGATTAAAGGAAAAATGTAAATGGCTAACTAGTTTACTGTATACATTTAAAAAGTGAATAGTTGGGTCAACTTAAAAAAATTACTTCAATTTCTTTAGGTGTTACCAATTGAAGTAATTTTTTTTAAGTTGATCCAACTGTTCACTTTTTACAGTGAGTAATGCCATAATTAGACATATAATTAGACCATAATGCCATAATTAGACAATAAATATAGATAGATAGATAGATAGATAGATAGATAGATAGATAGATAGATGATAGATAGATAGATAGATAGATAGATAGATAGATAGATAGATAGATAGATAGATAGATAGATAGATAGATAGATAGATAGATAGATAGATAGATAGATAGATAGATAGATAGATAGATAGATAGATAGATAGATAGACAAACAGACAGACAGACAGAAATATGAAAGATAGATAGACAGACAGATAGATACATAGATGGGTAGACAGATGATAGATAAATAGATAAATAGATCAATCGATAGATAGATAGATAGATAGATAGATAGATAGATAGATAGATAGATAGATAGATAGATAGATAGATAGATAGATAGATATAGATAGATAGGTTACTCACTGTTATAGAGGATGGCATCACATGCAGTGTCAGGATACAGTGCAGCGTGTGAGACGGTCATCACTAACACACACTAGTGATTTGTGCTGTTTGGTGGGATTACAGCACACTCAAGATGCTTCATCTCAGAGTAAACGGCTGATGTGCAGACTGTGAGAGATTGAGTGAGACACGTTGAGACTGTAATCCTCTGCCTGGATTCAATGGATTACAGGATGGGCAATTCATTTTCATCCAAGCATTTCCTTCAATATTTCTATCTAGACCTGGACTGGACTTTTTGAAGCACCACTTTCTGCTCTTTTTGTATAATGTTCAAATGAGCAGTTGTCCATGAAGTGCCACCAGAGATCACGGTGGCATTAATGTTGTCTGTGCAGTTCACTTCCCGACCAGCAGAGGTCAACGGCGTTTAACATTTAAACATTGTACTAGAGAGAAAAACATCAGAGATCCTGGAACGGCGCAATGAGTGGGCCATAGATAACTGCACAAAAACACAGACCACCCATTAGAATATGTTTATAACAAAGCTTTAAAATGCCACCCCTCTCTCTCTGTCTCACTGAGTCTTATCCAGCTGTTCTGTAAACATACGCTCCAAAAACACTGAACATGAACTTAAATCATCCGATTCTAATGAGTCACAGGATGAATCAGATGTTTGGTAATGAAGTTAAATGTTAAAAACAGAGGGTTCAGTGGAAAGTCAAATCCCCTTACAAAAGAGTATTGTTTGCAGACCATGGTACATTGATGGCATTCTCAGATAGTAAAACCATGGTATTCATTAATCATACTCAAAGTCACCAAATCACCAAAAGGCATTTTAAGTGTAGTAGGGTCTAAATGACTTGGTCCAACAGTTTAATTCACCTCCACGGCAATGTTTATGACATTATGTTTATTAATGATGAAAGGGGGCTCCAGTACTCAATCAAAGCAGACCAACAGAATTGCCAGTAAAAACAGCTGTGCGACAGCTGATTACTTACATTTACGCTGGTGGAATAAGTTAACTGGGGCAGAGGGGATATAGAGATAGAGAGGCTTGTACATCCCATGGTGGACAGACTGTCCGGTGAAAAAAGGGAAAGACTTTGAACTAATGACATTGATGTTGTGGGCAGGAATGCCAAGAGCTCAGCCGGGAGAGAGTGAGTGAGAGAGAGAGAGAGACTTACTAAAACAGACAGATCAAATGTAACACCCCTCGTGTTTTACTGCAGGGGAAAAGAGGATCGAGAGCGACAAAGAAAAAGGTTACAAGAGGAGAGGAAAGCCACTGTATACAGAAGCTCATTTAAACTGAAAACCATGTGCTTTTTACTTTTACAGGTAAAAGATGTTTGTCTGAATGCTATAACAGAACCATTTACATGTCTACATTTTTGTTGCATGCCTGCTAGTTCTTTATTCTAGCAGAGTTAGGATTAATGTGTCCCAACATTGAAAATAACGCAAAAGTGCTTGGATGATGTGCTTATATGCATAGGCAGTGTTGGGGAAAGTTACTATTAAAAGTTACTTTTATAGTTACTTGAAAAAAGTAATCTGATTACGCAACTAACGTTACTTGTAATGCGTTACCCCAAACGCTATTCATAAGTAGTAGCATGTAGCATGCTATCTGGGCTATTATTAACCACAATCCTTTGCACAGCAGCGGAGGTCGAGCTTGTGACGTTTTTGTTGAAATAATAAGAAACGTAAAACACTGAAGCTGACACATTTTTAAATGTACAAACCAAAAAATAGTAAAGGCAATATACTGTATAACTAGATGCTAATGCTAAAGGCACCGATAGACTTCATCGGTAAAAATCTAGTTAGCTCCGCCCACTCCCATGAAGCACCACAAATGACGTAATCAAGTGGGTCTGCCTACTGTCTCAAAAAAGTTTAAGATTTTATTTACTTTAATATTTTGCTATAAACTTAAAATATATTGCTTCAAATCAAAGTTTGTAATTCATGGCTTAAAACACTTTAGTGAAGACTTTTTTGAAATCCCATTGGGGAAATGAATGGAGAAAAAAAAGGGAACAGTTGCACTCTATTGGCTGAGCCAATGTTGCTGTGTTGGGCTTAGCAGTAAAAGTACATTAAACATTGAAAAAAATAGACACTATACCTTTAAGGAGGACTAGGAAGGTCGTAAACCCGATAAACTTCAGCAACATCCAACAACAACAACCCTGAAAAACAAAGAAGAAGAAATGGATCAAAGAACGGAACAAAAATGAAAGGTCAGCGAGGACACGAAATAAGTCATGGGCAAATATTTAGATTCCGTCGACTGCCTCACATCTGCCTCCATCATGATGACGTCACTAATTGACTGCTCATCTGTTTGGTTGGAAGAAAAACAGAGAAGATAGAAGATATTTTCCCTCACTGTTTACCTTCGAGGATAAAGCCCGTTTTTCTGTTGCCCTGTGCATTGTTTCACTGATTCACTTGTTTACATCTGCGGTTCGTATCGAGTACACTACTTCCAAAAATGTCTGTTTTGACCACAAAGCTTAAATTTCTGTGGTGTAAAATGTCCTAATTTGGCACACAATGCTCGTGTGTGAGAGTAAAGTGGCATTAGCAGTTCATTCTCTCCTGCCTGCTAATCTGGAATGAGTTAGCCATGTTTTTTTGTGCAAGTTCTGCTTATAATTGAAAAGAAAGGCTGGTTTAGATCAGCATTTTACTCCAAAGCTTAAAATTAGAAAGATAACAGTGTTATTTAAACTTCTGTTTTTGCCTCTATGTTCTTGAAGGGGTTTAATTGGTTGTTAGCATAATGCTAAGTGTTTTTTATGCTGTTCTGGGTCTGGTTGCTAATGTGTTGTTAAGTGGCTAAAGGATTTTTTCTCAACGAGCCACGTGATTTGAGGTATTATTTATGTTTGTAGTATGAACAGTGTGGGATGAAAGATATTTTAGAAAGACTAAAAACAAAAAAAAGTCACTCTTGTGCCTCCATTATTGGTTGCAGCACAGCTGTAGCCTGTAAATCTTAGCGCTTTTGATAGATTCAAATAAACATGGAAAAAACATGTTTAGAGAGATGCTGTATTTTTGCTTTAGTCATATTGACAGAGAAATGTTAAACACAAAGCAGACATATTTTTTGGGTGTTTTTTTTGTCTTGGTTAATTCAATTCAGGAAAAATTACCAGTGAAATATTGCCAGAATGGTGACAGTTACTTGGTTCCTCGCAATTTATGTGGAGATATTTTCCTAAAGGCCAAAATGTTTGTCATTTATACAGGCAATTCACATGCTTATCATTTCTGCTGAACACAAAATAAGATATTTTGAAGAATGTCGGTAACCAAACAGTTTATGGACCCCACTGACTTATAGTATTGACCATATAAGATATGATTGACCATAGAGTATTTGGGGCCCAACTGTTTACTCTGTTCAGATTGGTCAGATGCCCCAGTCTGTTGTGATTGATCTACTCTGCTCTGATTGGTCAGATGCCCCAGTCTGTTGTGATTGGTCTACTCTGCTCTGATTGGTCAGATGCCCCAGTCTGTTGTGATTGGTCTACTCTGCTCTGATTGGTCAGATGCCCTAGTCTGTTGTGATTGGTCTACTCTGCTCTGATTTGTCAGATGGCCCAGTCTGTTGTGATTAGACTACTCTGTTCTGATTGGCCAGATGGCCTAGTCTGTTATGAATGGACTACTCCGCTCTGATTGGCCAGATGGCCTAGTCTGTTATGAATGGACTACTCAGTTCTGATTGGTCAGATGGCTCAGTCTGTTGTGATTGGTCTACTCTGCTCTGATTGGTCAGATGACCCAGTCTGTTGTGATTGGTCTACTCTGCTCTGATTGGTCAGATGTCCCAGTCTGTTGTGATTGGTCTACTCTGCTCTGATTGGTCAGATGTCCCAGTCTGTTGTGATTGGTCTACTCTTCTCTGATTGGTCAGATGGCCCAGTCGTTTGTGATTAGACTACTCTGTTCTGATTGGTCAGATGGCCTAGTCTGTTATGAATGGACTACTCAGCTCTGATTGGTCAGATGGCCTAGTCTGTTATGAATGGACTTCTCAGCTCTGATTGGTCAGATGACCCAGTCTGTTGTGATTGGTCTACTCCGCACTGATTGGCCAGATTGTCAGTCTGTTATGAATGGACTACTCAGCTCTGATTGGTCAGATGGCCCAATCTGTTGTGATTGGTCTACTCTGCTCTGATTGGTCAGATGACCCAGTCTGTTGTGATTAGTCTACTGCTGGAAATAAAACGTCCATTACCATATCTGGATTTCATCTCCAAAGCTTCCTCAGCACTTGATACACTGTGATACAACAAATACATTTTTTGAGAGCGGGTCAAAGTTGTTCGTGGGAAGCCAATGAAGACCATAGGCTTCCATTATGCAAATTTGTTACAAACCTACATATGTTTGTAACAGGAAGTGAGACTGGAAGTACTAACAACTCGTTCCAGGCAGTTTAGATTTGATTCTTTCTTTTGGGAGACAATAACTCCATTTGGCGTGCACTTTGATTTTGGAAACTTTGCAGACCTTTTACTTTCACAAACAGCTACACACCACATGAAAGATAATATCCGAAAAAGCATACTAGATGGTTCTAATGTTTGTAAAGAAGAATGTTGAAATGTGTTCATTTTAATAAAAATCAACAGCTGCGAAAAACGCCCAAAGTTGGAGAAACCCTGAGTGTGGCTCATGTTTGTCTTCTGTATAAACTTGCACACTGCCTGTTTTCCATAGAGGTGTGTGACCTTAAGATAAGAGCAGACTTTAGTCTTTAGACTAAATAGTTTTGTAGGAAATAAATTCTGTGACGTACAAGCAAAGAATTTGCTGGGGCCCCACTCTGTGCTCACGGGAACTGTTGGATTGATTAAAAAGAGTCCTCTTTGAACTGTGCAACAATTTTCCTGTTTTTCAGAGAAAGTTTTCCCTTGGGAAACCAGTTCAGATGAATAAGAGTGGGAATCGAGCTCGTTTTGAATAAATACTGTCTGGTTAGCACGGCACAGCGTCTGGGTGTAGCAGAACGCTGAAATGTTAGCATCAAAACTAATGGATCTTGACATAAGTATTTGAACAATTAAAATGAAGGCTTCGTATCCTCAAAAAGACAATAAAACAGAAGCAGTGATGGAAAAAATAACGATATCTAGTTTCTCTTGAAAAAAATAATTTCCCCTGTCAATTTTTGGATCTTTCTTGACAGCCCCCCTTTTTTAAAATATAAATATATGGAAATATGTACTATATAGTATATAAATATGTGTGTGTGTGTGTGTATTAAAGTATGTTGACACGGTTGACAAATCAGTGCAGTCAAGACGTTTTAATGTCCAGAAGTCCCATCAAAATATTATGAGCGAGTCTTTTGCTTTTCTTTCCTTGTTTACATTTCCTTTAGGCATTTGACCAATCATGAGACTTACTCATCTGGAGTGTCTAGGTCACTCCATTATGAAAGTTAACAACAGCAAAAAAACACATTAAAGGGATAGTTCACCCCAAAAAGATTTGTCATCATATACTCACCCTCATGTTGTTCCAAACCTGTAAGATTTTCTTTCTTCTGTTGAACACAAAAGAAGATAAATTTAATTAGAAGACTAGAATTTAAAGGCACACTATGCAAGATTTGTACCTTAATGCAAGTTTGAGAGGTGGCGCCCCGACAAATCTCGCGAGAATCACGACTTGCTTTACGGCAGGACGTCACATACATCAACAACATATGAAGCAGCCTCAATGGAAGACACTTGCACGCATTTCAGATGTGAATCATGGCAGAGTCGACGAAGAAAATGAAGAAAGTGCGGTCGGAAGAGTGCAGAGACGGCTCTGGATTAGTGGTATTTACGACAGTAACGTTAAACACAAGTACTCCACAGCGAGTCTAGGGGGCGCTGTTTGAGATTAACGGAAACTGCACAGTGTGCCTTTAACGCACACATTGACTTCCATAGTATTTTTTTTCCTACTATGGAAGTCAATGGATGCCGTCAACCGTCTGTCGCTCATAAAGACAGTCTTGTCGTCACCTACTGGCGTATCGATTGAACATGCAGAAAGGGGTTTGGTGAGTGGTAGTTATAGTGATCATTACCTTATTCAGAACTCCTAATAAAGATATTGCTGCTTCTATTAAAGCACAGCTGTAGTCTTAAAAACCTGGCATTTGAGTCCGGGGTGAATCATTTATATAATTTCTGCTTGGAATTATAAAAAACGGTCATTACTGCTAAAGTAAAGGAACATAGTGATCCCGTTAAACATAATTAAGATCCCACGGAGAGGTCAGAATGGATGCCACAGTATTAAAATGGCCAAGGGCAGATGCCAAACAGTTTATTGATCAGTTGGGGTCTAACAGAGGAGCCACAAACAGTCAGTCTCATTAGTGGTAACAGAAGAACAGAGGTAATTTACATATATGGTGGAAGTCTTAAAAAGGCACAGTATTCAACTGAATCTTCTAGAAGAGATGGAGTCTGGTTAGAGGAGAGGGAGGCATGGTTGGTCTTCTGGGACACAGGCTGTATTAATATTTGATATTCGTTTTTCCACTGTGTCCTGTGAAACGTGGCGGACCGTGACTGGAGTCGTTGTGGCACGGGGACTCGGAGGACAAGCTGGCAGCCAATATTCACTTGCTGTATGTTCTCGGGAAAGGTCAATGTACAGCATACCTGAACTCCCTCAGAAAATGACCTATGAATGCTACCAAAATACATCAGAAGTGTAGTTTAATAGCAGAATATACCTGTTAAATTGTACCCTTCAATATAGACTTCAATACAGAAACTATAAAATCTATACTAGCCGCTTATTATGACCGCCGCTAGCGAAAGCGGTCATATAGGGATTGTCAAAGTTTTTTTTTTTTTTTTTCCCCGTCACCTTACTGAATTTTTCGTCAACGATACCAGGGACACCGAAGCACCGGGGAACATGAAATTTGGTGGGCATGTAGCCCCACTAGACTTCTAAGGAAAAATTTCGTTTGGTCCCCGGGGGCCACTCCCCCCCCGCGCTGGGCCCCCCCAAACCCCAAAAAATGCAGTTTTTCCTAAATAACTACCTGAACCGTGGCACCGAGGATGAAGAAATTTTTATGGTATGTTGGTCTACTAGACTTTTACGGAAAAATTTCGTTTGGTCCCCAGGGGCCACTTCCCCCCCCCCGCGCTGGGGCCCCCTTAAATTTTTCGTCAACGATACCAGGGACACCGAAACACCGGGGAACATGAAATTTGATGGGCATGTAGCCCCACTAGACTTCTAAGGAAAAATTTCGTTTGGTCCCCGGGGGCCACTCCCCCCCCGCGCTGGGCCCCCCCAAACCCCAAAAAATGCAGTTTTTCCTAAATAACTACCTGAACCGTGGCACCGAGGATGAAGAAATTTTTATGGTATGTTGGTCTACTAGACTTTTACGGAAAAATTTCGTTTGGTCCCCGGGGGCCACTTCCCCCCCCGCGCTGGGGCCCCCTTAAATTTTTCGTCAACGATACCAGGGACACCGAAACACCGGGGAACATGAAATTTGATGGGCATGTAGCCCCACTAGACTTCTAAGGAAAAATTTCGTTTGGTCCCCGGGGGCCACTCCCCCCCCCCGCGCTGGGCCCCCCCAAACCCCAAAAAATGCAGTTTTTCCTAAATAACTACCTGAACCGTGGCACCGAGGATGAAGAAATTTTTATGGTATGTTGGTCTACTAGACTTTTACGGAAAAATTTCGTTTGGTCCCCGGGGGCCACTTCCCCCCCCGCGCTGGGGCCCCCGTAAATTTTTCGTCAACGATACCAGGGACACCGAAGCACCGGGGAACATAAAATTTGGTGGGCATGTAGCCCCACTAGACTTCTACGGAAAAATTTCGTTTGGTCCCCGGGGGCCACTCCCCCTCAGCGCTGGGCCCCCCCAAACCCCCAAAAATTCAGTTTTTCCTAAATAACTACCTGAACCGTGGCACCGAGGATGAAGAAATTTTTATGGTATGTTGGTCTACTAGACTTTTACGGAAAAATTTCGTTTGGTCCCCGGAGGCCACTTCCCCCCCCGCGCTGGGGCCCCCGTAAATTTTTCGTCAACGATACCAGGGACACCGAAACACCGGGGAACATGAAATTTGGTGGGCATGTAGCCCCACTAGACTTCTACGGAAAAATTTCATTTGGTCCCCGGGGGCCACTCCCCCCCCCCGCGCTGGGCCCCCCTTAACCCAAAAAAAATGCAGTTTTTCCTAAATAACTACCTGAACCGTGGCACCGAGGATGAAGAAATTTTTATGGTATGTTTGTCTACTAGACTTTTACGGAAAAATTTCGTTTGGTCCCCGGGGGCCACTCCCCCCCCCCGCGCTGGGGCCCCCGTAAATTTTTCGTCAACGATACCAGGGACACCGAAGCACCGGGGAACATGAAATTTGGTGGGCATGTAGCCCGACTAGACTTCTACGGAAAAATTTCGTTTGGTCCCCGGGGGCCACTCCCCCCCCCGCGCTGGCCCCCCCCAAAACCAAAAAATGCAGTTTTTCCTAAATAACTACCTGAACCGTGGCACCGAGGATGAAGAAATTTTTATGGTATGTTGGTCTACTAGACTTTTACGGAAAAATTTCGTTTGGTCCCCGGGGGCCACTCCCCCCCCCCGCGCTGGGGCCCCCGTAAATTTTTCGTCAACGATACCAGGGACACCGAAGCACCGGGGAACATGAAATTTGGTGGGCATGTAGCCCCACTAGACTTCTACGGAAAAATTTCGTTTGGTCCCCGGGGGCCACTCCCCCCCCGCGCTGGGCCCCCCCAAAACCAAAAAAATGCAGTTTTTCCTAAATAACTACCTGAACCGTGGCACCGAGGATGAAGAAATTTTTATGGTATGTTGGTCTACTAGACTTTTACGGAAAATTTTTGTTTGGTCCCAAGGGGCCACTTCCCCCCCCGCGCTGGGGCCCCCGTAAATTTTTCGTCAACGATACCAGGGACACCGAAGCACCGGGGAATATGAAATTTGGTGGGCATGTAGCCCCACTACACTTCTACGGAAAAATTTCGTTTGGTCCCCGGGGGCCACTCCCCCCCCCCGCGCCCCCCCCCAAACCCCAAAAAATGCAGTTTTTCCTAAATAACTACCTGAACCGTGGCACCGAGGATGAAGAAATTTTTATGGTATGTTGGTCTACTAGACTTTTATGGAAAAATTTCGTTTGGTCCCCGGGGGCCACTTCCCCCCCCCTGCGCTGGGGCCCCCGTAAATTTTTCGTCAACGATACCAGGGACACCGAAACACCGGGGAACATGAAATTTGGTGAGCATGTAGCCCCACTAGACTTCTACGGAAAAATTTCGTTTGGTCCCCGGGGGCCACTCACCCCCCCCCCCCCCGCGCTGGGCCCCCCCAAACCCAAAAAAATGCATTTGTTATTGCTTTGTAATTTGTAATTGTAAACATTTGTAATTGTTATGGTATGTTGCTCTTAAGGGCCCACATCAACCTAGCCCATAATCACTCATTTGTGATTTTCGCCCCTCCCATAAAAAATGAAAATGCAATATTATTCTGCTTTGATCGCCCCTATCTTCAGTGGAGATGTTCAGAACTGCACCATATTTCATGTGTATGATTAACTTGACATCCTCTGGGGGTATCCTCTGCTAAGTTTTGTAGAATTTCATCCATGGGGGGGTATAAAATAAATTCATTTATGTGCACATTTAGTGACTGTACACTCATCGGCCTGTAGATGGTGCTGTTGAGCGAAGGGTTGCTGGTTTAGGATGATACTGTCACACACACACATGCAGGAATACAAACAAACGCAAGCATGCACACACACTGACATCCACACGCACAGACACACACCCATACACACACACATACAAATCCACATGCACAGACACACAAACACACACGCGCACACATGTACGCACACATACATACACGCACAGACACACACACACACACACACACACAGACACACACATACACACACACACACACACACACACACACACACAGACAGACATGCACATACTATTACTTTTTTTAGGTATATACATAAACACGCAATACAGCCAAATTACTCCACGTCATTTATTTTTGTGGAAAGCCAGTGCAGGCCTGAGCGGCGGTCATATTTTGTACCGCGATGCGGTACATCTAGTTTAATCGCCTCATTCATAAAATCATAAGAAGTGTCTTTTTAAAAAAATGTAGTTAATGTACATTTAAACTCAGGGTGCACAGTATTTTGATATAGGCCTACCTTATGCAGAGACGGCTCTGGGTGAGTGGTATTTACGACAGATACAAGTACTTGTTAAATACAAGTACTCCACAGCGACTCTAGGGGTCGCTGTTTGACAAAAACGGAAACTGCATATTAATATTGGCCAAACAACATTTCATTCAAATGTCCACTTAATCTTTAATATTTGGCCACTTCTTTACAGTAGAAATGCTACAGCCACTCTAATTTCTTGAACAAGAATGTGAACATCAAAACATGCAAACTAAGAGCAACATTTATTATAAAATTGCAATGAACAACAATTTGCATATTTAGAAACATATTGATTTTAGAAACATATTGAGGTTTATAAATGATTTACGATACAAATCTGGTGAAATGGTGCACGTTGTGTACCCAGATGAACGTTGTAAACAGCCCAAACTCACAGTTTGTTAACTGAGCTGCTGTGATGGCTTCATTACACACGTGTACACGATCACAGTGCAACAATTCGCTATGAAACACGAAAGCACGTCAGACTTTACGTGTTCCTTAATGCACGTTATCTGAAACCCAAACAAACAGCACAGCGTTTACGGAGTCGCTCTGAGACGCTGGGAGAAACGCATAACCTGCACGCATGTAAATAGATAAAGTGCCGCGGTTTACTCTGAAACACAGAGCGCATTTATTTATTTAATTGAATCGCAGACTTTGGGATTTCACAATAGCACCATGCTATATTATGATTTTTAAATGCAATCAAGAATTCAAATGTAATGAAGGAATCTTGACAGCCCTAATTGCGACTTTTTATATCACTATTTTTACTTTTTTTTTTTGCAACTGTAACTTTATATCTCACAATTCTGATTTTTTTTCTCTCAATTGCGAATTCATATCTCAGAATTCTGACATTTTCTCTCAATTGCGAGTTTATATCTCATAATTCTGACTTTTTCCTCTCAATTTCAACTTTAGCCTATATCTCATAATTCTGACTTTTTTTTTCCTCTCAGTTGCGAGTTTATATCTCACAATTCTGCCTTTTTTTCTCTCTCAATTGTGAATTTATATCTCACAGTTCTGACTTTTTCGCAGATTGTGATATATAGTTATACAGTCCAAATTGCGAGATATGAGCTTGCAGTTCTAAAAAAAAAAAAAAAAAAAAGTCAGAATAATGATATAAAAAGTCGAAATTACCTTTTATTTTTTTACGTGGTGGTGGAACACTGGACATCTTTTGTATTTTTATATTTATTTTAATAGAATACAAATTTGTCACATATGTCTCTTGTAGACATAAATCCGTTGCTAAAAGTATGGTCTGAAAGAAGGGGTAACTCGCGGGCAGAATGTCCTGACTCGCCCTTGAGACTGTGCCCTGCTTCCACACACACACGCACACACACACACACACACACACACATAAACCCCTGCTGCTGTGACCCCTGCTGAGAGAGTGAAGCCATAATGGACGATACTGGACAAGCCATCAACGAGACCGAGATGGGAACAGAACTAGCGGAGGTGTGAGAGACATACACACACGCTCTATTTCTGCTCTTCACACACCTTTGATTCCAGTATTGATCTTTTACCTTTCTTCGTCCACAAACACCCCATCCAATCTCTCCCTCTCTCCGTGTCTCGGATGACAGAGTCGGACTCGTGGAGCGCAACATGGTGACTCCCACTGATCTGCAACAGGCGAATATGCTCTCAAATCCATGTGTGCTTGTGTATGTGTGTGTGTGTGTGTGTGTGTGTGTGTGTGTCAGGCTCAGTAACATTCTGTTAATAGATAAATACTTCCTAGCAGTGTTGAGATGGTTACTAAACGTTGAAATTAAAAAATGTTTTTGGTTGAAGTAAAGCTGAAAAACAATCAAATAAATTAGATAAATATAAGATGAAAACTATTAATAACTGAAATAAAATAAATTGAAGAATTACAAAAAAAAACTAAAATAAAAAAATAAAGCTAATTACAAATAACTAAAAAGACACAAAATTTCAATTAATACTACAAATATTTGTATAGTGCCTTTCCAAAGCTCAAGATCGCTTTACACAGTTAGATAAAAAAAAAAGATCACAGACCAAGAGCTGAAGAATATACAGAGAATGAATGTGTTTAAAAGGGTTTTTGAAGGAAAGAAGGGAGGTATCAGTTTAGTAGATTGAATTATGACATTACAATTTTTCGTTACATCCAGCCAAAAACAACACAACTGCTCTGATTTTATGTTTAAACTAGCTCAGCTAATTTTATGTTAGATAAAATAAAATATCTAATAATTCTCAACATTTTTTTTTAATATGCCTCTAATACTTACTCCCTGTTGCCGTAATAACGTCATGGTGCAATTTTGTTTCTATGACACTGGAAATATAATAACTTGATTTGAAGGGTGCATAAGATGGTAGGCCAGAATCAAGCATTGAACACAATGGTGCTCAGTCACCTACTTTCGGAGGCCTGTGTTGAATTATGATAGCGCGGGCCGGCCATTTCATCAGCAAACTGAAAATCAATTGAGCTGGAAAGAAAAGAGAGGCCGGAGAGATGTAGTTGAACTAATAACTATTGACAGACTAAAGGCAGTTGAGAAAAAGAGACAGGATGAAAAAGTGTCTTGTGTAGCAACAGTCTTTCTTGGGGATTTGGAGTGAAATGGCAATGAAAACATTGAAAATACCAAGGACAATGCAACAAAACGGTTTAATATCTGGGGGAAAGGCCAATCTCTAACTAGTTGACCCAGACGCAACTCATTGAATAGTCGAAGTGAACAACTGCTACCATTTTCAAATGAGTTTTACTGAGTGCTGAGTTGTTACCGAGGCACTGTAAATGGCTAATGCTAGAACAGTGCTAGTGTTGTTGACGCAAATGTATCGAGGAAAAGAGACCATTTAGGACTTTAGGTTCAGAATAAGAAGTTCAATTATCTGTGAAAACTACCCAAGTTCTTTACTTTTAAAGAAAAATCCCTGTTGATAGCACAATTTAGTCCAGAACTAAACTTAATCGGTGTCTGGGAAACTGGCTTTGCGGTGTGCACATTTATTGGCTAACAAAACTTTATATAGACGTGCAACATTGTTAACACGTTGTGAAGAGATGCCAGGCCTGGGAAAGCGAAGGCTTGATAGAAACATCACTTTCATTCGCTGTAAATGAACCGCTGGGCGACAATAAATGAAATCTTTTGTTCTCCCTCTGTTTTTTGGGGTGTGTAGCGCAGGGACGTGACAGACAGCCTTGCGTGAGAGTCAAGCAGACAGTGAACAGGAGCCCGCGGGTTCCCGGAGAGGAGATGACTCGACTCATCCGCACTTCCAAACATGAGCAGACACCTCAGTCTGGGGCCAGAGCCAGACGGCAAGAGAGAAAGACAACATCCTTTACAAAAGAATACTGTGGTGATACCATGGTATCAGTGAATCAGAGCAATACTATGGTAGTTTGATAAATGGCAGAATATTGAATGATTGCCATGGTTCGGTACATCAAAGAATACCATGGTATTACCACAGTAAAAAAAATGTACAAGCTAATGCACCTCACTGAATGTTTAGCAACCTTTAGCTTCCTAAACTTCAAAACAGACATCACATTTAGTCTGTGTTGATGCTTGTGTGTATATTACTACAGCTAATATCACATTCATCAAATCAATTCAAATCCAAGGACAACACAACTGAATATTCAGGAATAAAATCCACTAAATAGGATTTGAAACTGCTCATTTACACATCAGTAGGCGTTAGCTAGCTTGGTAGCTAACTACTTTTTACTAGCTGCTAGCTGCTAGTATAACATAACCCTGGGTATGAATATAATGTCCAAAAATCAAGGGTATAATCATGGTACCATATCCAAAAACCATGGATATCATGGAACTTTTCTGTCAAGAAATCTAAGAGTAGAAAACATTTCAATAAAAACAAACATTGTTTACAGTCACATAACTGTGTGCATCTGAAAACTATTTGTAGCATCTGACAATAGTGGAATGTTTTATGACAAGGGCATTTTTGTCTGACATTTATTAGGGAAAAAAATGATTTCTGGAAAATGTCTGAATGTAATTTGTCTTGAAATGATTATAAACTCCTCAACCCTGCTGAAATCCAGCGGGAGGTGGTAGCTGGTTTAAAATGGCTACAAGCTATAGCCATTTATGGCCATTAGCTGATCTAGAAGGCTGATTAGCTAGGGTTTAAAAAACATAAGAGTGAGTAAATTAAAAAAATATTTTTTTTAGGTAAACCTTTCCTTTAAAAGCAGTGAGCACATTACTAATAAATGCTAAATGGTCGGAATGCTAGTCTTTCTGAACATTAAAAGTGATCCTGGTGCACTTTGAGATGACACTCATGTGCTTTCAACCATGTAGACAGAAAAAAGAGATCAGTCAAATTAAAATTATCTACCCAGTACGTATGTATGCTAAACTTTGAGGCTGGTTTGGTTAGATCAAGCCTTATTTAAACTAGATGTACCGCATGGCGGTACAAAATATGACCGCCGCTCAGGCCTGCACTGGCTTTCCACAAAAAGAAATGACGTGGAGCAATTTGGCTGTATTGCCTGTTTATGTATATACCTAAAAAAAGTAGTAGTATGTGCATGTCTGTCTGTGTGTGTGTGTATGTGTGTGTGTTTGTGTATGTGTGTGTCTGTGCGTGTATGTATGCGTGCGTACATGTGTGTGCGCGTGTGTGTTTGTGTGTGTGTCTGTGCATGTGGATTTGTATGTGTGTGTGTATGGGTGTGTGTCTGTGCGTGTGGATGTCAGTGTGTGTGCATGCTTGCGTTTGTTTGTATTCCTGCATGTGTGTGTGTGACAGTTAGGGTTGCCAACTTCAGAAAAGGAAAATGCGGGACAATCGTGGTTATTTATAGGAAAATGAGGGACACTCAAAATATTTGTACTGTATCACACAGTGTACGTCATTTCAGTGTCTGCAGTTAAGTTTGTGTTTAAAAGGTTATCAGACATAAACACATTTGTATTGCTTAACCTATTTATGTATTTAATTCTAAAAATAATTTTAATGTCATACATGAAAAAAGTCACTTTACAAACAAACCATAGTTCAAAATAACAGCATCAATAGAAAGCTTTTTTAACATTATACACTAGGCTTACAGTTCAAAAGTTTGGGGTTAGTAAGATTATTTTTTGGGAAAAAAAATAAAGAAAGTAATTGCCTACTTTTATTCAGCAAGGATGCATTACATTAATCAAAAGTGACAGTTAAGATAATGTTACAAAAGCTTTCTATGTACTTTCTAAAAGCTTTAAAACATTAATAATAATCAGAAATGTTTTTTTGAGCATATTATTCCCTCAGGTAGATTACATGTTTTCTTGCGTGGCTGGATGTTAGACTCATGAACAATAATCACGTTGTTTGCATTCGCCAAAATTGATTAGCCGAAATCAAAACGTGGACAGTGAAAGGAAATTACCGTTAGCGCGAGACGAGTCCGGCTTGAAGCGGAAGCGACCAGACGGCAGAGGATGTTCGCAAATCAAACAATGATTTGTCTCAAAACAGTGATTAAAAAAAGCTGTGATTGGATGATGACAGGTGTCGGTGATCATTCTCAAGTGTCGTGGTCAGCACTGCTGCTGTTGCTGTTGTATCAGTCAGTGGTTTATCAGCTTGTCAAAAAACGGGACACGGGAGGTCACGCAAGGGACAAATAAATTAGGCCCAAAATGCGGGACGTCCCGCCTAATTCGGGACAGTTGGCAACCTTAGTGACAGTATCATCCTAAACCAGCAACCCTTCGCTCAACACCACCATCGACAGGCCGATGAGTGTACAGTCACTAAATGTGCACATAAATGAATTTATTTTATACCCCCCCATGGATGAAATTCTACGAAACTTAGCATACCCCCAGAGGATGTCAAGTTAATCATACACATGAAATATGGTGCAGTTCTGAACATCTCAACTGAAGATAGGGGCGATTAAAGCAGAATAATATTGCATTTTCATTTTTTATGGGAGGGGCGCAAATCACAAATGAGTGATTATGGGCTAGGTTGATGTGGGCTTTTAAGAGCAACATACCATAAAAATTTCTTCATCCTCGGTGCCACGGTTCAGGTAGTTATTTAGGAAAAACTGCATTTTTTGGGTTTGGGGGGGTCCAGCTCAGGGGGGGAGTGGCCCCCGGGGACCAAACGAAATTTTTCCGTAAAAGTCTAGTGGGGCTACATGCCCACCAAATTTCATGTTCCCCAGTGTTTCGGTGTCCCTGGTATCGTTGACGAAAAATTTCAGTAGATGACGAAAAAAAAAAAAAAAAACCTTTGACAATCGATTATGGGCTAGGTTGATGTGGGCCCTTAAGACCAACATACCATAAAATTTCTTCATCCTTGGTGCCACGGTTCAGGTAGTTATTTAGGAAAAACTGCATTTTTGGGGTTTCGGGGGGCCCAGCGCGGGGGGGGGGGAGTGGCCCCCGGGGACCAAACAAAATTTTTCCGTAAAAGTCTAGTGGGGCTACATGCCCACCAAATTTCATGTTCCCCGGTGTTTCGGTGTCCCTGGTATCGTTGACGAAAAATTCAGTAGATGACAAAAAAAAAAAAAAAAAACTTTGACAATCCCTATATGCATAATAAGGACATTTTAGTAGCTCTTATAAACGTGCCTTAGAAAGAAAAAAAACATTACTGGTGTGCATCGACAAAATAATGGCAGTGACATTTGTCAGTGCAAGTTGCTTTCAGTTAAAACAGCTCAAACATGCATTTTAGTCTGGGACTAGACTTTAAGCACTGTCTGTGAAACCGAGAGTTTCTGTGTTGTTAGCTTAGCCGCATGCTAAAACCAAACTCTACAGGATCAATCGAGTCAAGTCTGCAGTGCGCTTCCTGTTTAGGGAGTTCCAAATCAGTCAGATAAGGTTCACCTCCACTTACTGCTGCCTTAGAAGGAAGCTAACTGGCTAGTTAGCCACCCACACATTTCAATCAGGCCTAATCTCCGATTGTAGCCTACAGTTTAACTGACCACACTTTTTTATTCATTGACTTGAAATAAGTTTTATATTTATGTTGAAGAATTGTTCTTTTAATTCTTTTAAATTAATAACACATGCCCTGACTAGGCCTATCCAACTTCATTTTAATGTAAAAACGGGCGAGGCCATGAATGTGCGAGGCTTCCTCTGTCATTGCTACTTGACATAGCAAACAGTAAATAATATAGGTTACCATATTATTTCAATGTATCATCATAATTCTAAACACTTCCATTCCTTCTCTTTACACGTTTCCAACTCTTGATTCCCTTCCTCTCTAGCCCCGGGCCACTTCCTCTTCCCATTCCGGTCTTTCTTTCCCTGTCTGGCTCCATCTCCAGGGATCTCTGTTCCCCTCTCTCTACATCTCTGTTTTGTCTGTGCTTCTGTTGCTAAGGCTAAAGAGAGACGGAGGAGTGTTAGCATTCCTCTCGAGCGACTGATCATGTCACAAGTGTACATAAATCACACACCGATACAGAGAGAGAGATTTGTATCATTTAGAAGCTGCACTCCACATGACAACAAAAATATAAACTAGGCCTATATTTTCTCTGCGCTTGCTACAGTTTTCTAGGTAGATTTTAGCATTGGATAGTGCGAGGAACTGACTGAAATTTTGTTTTCTTGGTGAATAATCTGTTTTAGCTCGACTCCCAACCGCTTCCTGTGGCACTTGCTGACTTCTTCAGGTGGGAGTTTGTTTAGTCTCCTGTGGCGATCTGGCCCACCCCTACATGTTTGTTTGCTTTCAGCCAACCTCTTTCTTCCCACCATGCTAGGTGTGAAAAGGAGCCATTTCGTTCTGTTCGTGGCACGGTCAATACAGACTTGAGGATAAAAGCGCTGAGAGGGAATGTTTGAAAACCGGTGAGGCACATTCTTGTGAGACGGCCGCATTTACACCAAGCAAAGTTGTGGGAAGAAGGAGGCGTGAACTGGCGAACATTCAAAGACTTTAAACAACAAAACGAAAGTAAAGACAGCAGCCCCTCACGGACGACTGCTGTCACATATAATAAAACAAAACACAACATAAGACCAGGCCTGTTCCTCTCTCAAGCTTCACTGTCGTCGCTCATGTTGCTAAGCTGACACTCCAATACTTTAAAGTCGTCATGAAACGGAAGTTGCGATAGTCTTTTCTTCCCTATTGTGACGTATATCCAAGTGAAATGCTTCTCAAACAAGAAAAAATGTAGGGTAGGACTTGATTTTGTCCAATGGGAATTCATTGGATCATTGTGGTTTGCTATTGGTCGATCTCATGTGATTGACAGGTTGCTCTCCCACCAGTAAACACGTCATCAGAGATGTTGCTGCACGAGAGAGCTGAAGGTAATTTGATTAGTAAGTTAGAAGTTCATGAATTTAACAAATATTATGATGTGTGCAGATAAATTATTTATAATAAATGCTGCAATATTTCATAAACAATAAGAATTGTTGATTCTGATTTCATGGTGACTCGTGGTCGACACTGTGTTCGTGTGTAGGACACACCCATCAATATGTCCTGCCCCAACTTCCTGTTGCAACAGGAAACGTTACTGTGCGTTCACACCGCCGGCGGCTAGAGAGTCAAAGTGGCCGGAAGCCATTCATTTTCAATGAGAGCCGGCGGCGAGCTCCGGCGAGTCTTGGACAGCGAGAGGAGTTGAAAACAAGTCAACTTTATGGTAATAAGCTATGACGCGGTTCGGCGGCAACCAGCGGCAACCAATCGGAATGTAGAAGTCCTCCGCCTGGGAGGAAAAAAATCACACATTCTAATCTACGTCAGAGCGTCCCCGAATCTTTCTACGGCGTCGGTGGCAGGGCGGCGAGAGCGAATTTTGCCGCTCTCGCCGGCGGCGGTGTGAACGTACAGTTAAGCCGCTTGTCCACCAGCGTCTCGATTTCTGACGCGATGGTTTCATATTTAAAGTACACACAAACCTGTTGCTATGGTTTCATATTTAAAGTACACACAAACCCCGGCCCCAAGCAGCGAAAATGTCACAGGCGTCGCGTCGGAACAAAAATTGATCGGACGCTGGTGGACAAGCGGCTTTACTGTGCGTTCACACCGCCGGCGGCGAGAGCGTCAAAGTGGCCGGAAGCCATTCATTTTCAATGAGAGCCGGCGGCGAGCACCGGCGAGGGCGGCGCGGCGCGTCTTGGACGGCGAGAGCGGCGAGAGCGGCGAGAGGAGTTGAAATCAAGTCAACTTTATGGTAATAAGCTATGACGCGGTTCGGCGGCAACCAGCGGCAACCAATCGGAATGTAGAAGTCCTCCGCCTGAGAGGAAAAAAATCACGCATTCTAATCTACGTCAGAGCGTCCCCGAATCTTTCTACGGCGTCGGTGGCAGGGCGCCGCGCCGCGAATTTTGCCGCTCTCGCCGGTGCCGGTGTGAACGTACAGTTAGCCTGTGCTGGTAGATGCTGTAACTTCATCTAGGTATAACTCCTTGGTTTCAGTAGAAAAATAAATACAAATTGGGATCATAGGAAGAGAACATTTGTTAAATACGTATTATATGCAAAATTTGAAACCAAGAACATTTTTCAAATGACAAGATTCAGAAGAAATTATTGTGAGACCTGTTGTGATTGCACAAATTCTTTAATTAAAGGACCAAATTGTACATTTCAACAAGCAGTCAAATGACAAAAAGACAGAACTGCATTTGTACCTATCATCTCGCCTACTTTCAGTGTGTTAGAATATTAAAATAAATCCAAATGTGATTAAAAAAAAAATTAACACATGGAAAAAAAAAACATGGCAAATCATTGACATGGATGACATAATTTCTAAACAAATATTAAAACATTTAAATTCTGGAAAGTAAAATTTACCAGTATGGCACCACGTTCTTTTTATTTAAAGTGTAAAACTTCTTCTTAAAATATACAAACAGAACACATTACCTGAAAAAATTATACAATATTTACTCCAAAAAACATCTCTCTAGAAGCCTACATCTTGTGCCGGAGAAAAAGTAAAACCTGGTTAGGTTGCAGTGCTCTTTAAAATAGTGCTTACAACAATATGAAATAAGTTTTTTGACTATTTACAAACTTGTACTCTTTAAACATTTTTGTAAATGATTGTCATATTGTTTTCTCATATACGTGTTAAAGAAATTTGAATCCATAGATGAGCCAGTGGTAACTCTTATAAGAAATGTCTGTAAATACAGCATATATATGTATTTTAAAAAGAAACATAAAAACAAAGAGGCTGACCTGGAGGTTCATTTTCTCAGTGACTTCATAATACTATAACAAATAACAATTTTATTCATTAAACACCTTGCAGCACCATATTCTTTTTCTTTTTTTAACTGCTTTACAATATACTGTACTCAACACATTCAACAATGTAAGCTTCCAGAATCTCTTTTCACAGACAAATACCCTGCTCTTGAACTGGTTTTTAAAATGCATTATTGATAAGTTACGAACAACAGTCTAATGACAAAAGCATAATAATTTGTATTAGTAAACCATGTTAAAAAATACAAAGTGATGTACGATTTTCTCTACAATTGAGACAAATCAAAAGAAGTTTGTAATATATTATAAGTTGGCTTGTACAAAATTCCAATTGAGACAAATAGACCAATTAAAACAATTTAAAGTCAATGTTAACATTAATGTTATGTTAAAATTTTATGACTGCGCCCGATTCTAATTCAAATTATTACGCCTTTGTCGCGAGACTGGGTTGGTTCTGGAATCACTATACACATGAACACCTGAATCTAAAAGGTAAGTTGATTTGTAAAGTTGATCTAGAATCATCTTTCCATAATCTAATCTCACAAAATGTAACAGTGAGAAGGGTTCAGATCTACATGTGACATCTACAGAGGAGTCTCACTCTTTTTCGTACTGCTAACTGCTTTATTATTGACATCTCACATATTTTTTTCCCGTTAAACAATCGGTTACACCCTTGCTTTTTCCCATAAATAATATTCATCCCAATCTTCTGTTCATATAAACATCAAAGTAATTTACTGCGATTCAGGACAATCAGTTTTGCAAGAGCTATACGTTGCACATACTCTCGAAGTGATTTACAGTCACGCAAGCATGATTTTGCAAACAACTTGCGCAAATTTGTGCAGCTCGTGTTCATTGAATGAAGCCCAATGATTGGCGATTGGCGTCAACACACTCACACGTACATATGTTCAAACACGCACCTGTTACAGACGGATTATCTCAAATTGTGATCAACTGCATTGCCAACTGGAAAATTTCCCTACATCTCACAAAGCAGCAGTAAATAATGACACTTAGAGAAATAACCCCCCCCCCCCAAAAAAAAAAAACCCAAACAAAACAAAAAACAAATTGGACATAATATCAATGAGAATACTATCACATTATGTTATGTGAGGAGTATTCGATATTCCAGAGGTCAATCTGGCTCATTTGAATTTAAATGAATGTAATTCAAGTTGGTAAGCAAATCAAGTCTTTTTTTAAATGTTTTGTTTGACAGTCTTCCCGTGATTGATGGCATCTCTACGGACGGATCTTTATTAAGTATTTTCAGAGGTATACACCAGAGGTCTGAGGGTCTGGGGGAGGTAGGAGGGGCTCAGGAAGGGGGTGGGGACTGTTGCCGGGTGTGGCCACTGCATTGCCGTTGGGAACCAAACAACTTCCTGAGTAGGCCACACTAGTGGAGTTGAGTATAAAGCCTGTCTCCATCTGAAAACAAACAAACAAAAACACAAATGTTAGAAGTATTTCGCTAAAAAACTAGCTAAAAGTGAAAAGGTGTGTTCTCGCCATGTCGTTATTATGAGATTCTGACTTGTATAATGCATTTACTTTCGTGAGGAACATGTAATTACAACTAGTAAACTCTGAATTTTCTGAGAGCTCCAATTTGTACCACATGACCGCTGTACCACCTGACTGATGAAGATTTATTTTGCCATTGATTTGCCAGAAGATCACGTAGTGTCATCTCGTATTTACGACATGTATCTAGCTAAAAAGGTTTGAGTGAATCTCAGAAATGGATATTGTCCTTCAAAATGTCCAAAATCTGAATCTAAAATGCACCACATGGCTTCTGTTAGGTTAGCTAAACATAGCTTTTAAGAGTCATATAGGGCCCTCTTTTAATGATCTGAAACGCAAGTATCAAACGCGAAACGCAAGTAACTTTGTGGGCGGATCTCGGGCGCTATTGCTATTATACCGGCGGGATAAATGACTCTTGCGCCCGACGCAAATCGAAAATGGGTTGGTCTGAAGTAGCTATATTACTCATAGGTGTGGTTTGGGCGTAACTTGAAATAAACCAATCAGAGCATCATCTCACATTCCCTTTAAAAGCAGACGCACTTACTATTATAACGGCGGATTTTCCAGGCGCACGCCAGGAGCGGATAAGACAGAAAAGTGACATTGTATGGGGATGGGAGAAACCCACCCAAATTAGCTTCGGTTAAACAGGCGTATAATAATTTGGGTAAATGTGTAAGCTAGATTTATGCCTATTTTTTCACATCTTCATGGACACCACAATGATTTCCCTCGTGTGGAATATTTTTCCTTGTAATTATGTATGGTTTGCAAAAATGGCAACTGCTGCATCTGTGTAGATGAGAGAAGCAAAGTGTATGTGCGTTGTGCACACGCTACATTATGGCCAAGCATGCGCCCTTAAAATAGCATCTGAATAACGCGCCACTAGGTTTTTCCTGGTCTGTGGCGGAATTGTTTTCTGAAACTGCAAAATAGCACCAGGGAACGTTTGCGCTGGAACACGCCTCCTCTTTTCGCTGAACCACCCCCAGGAGTGCAAGTTCATTCCCTAATTTACCAACGTGCGTCTGTCGAGGGAAAGGTCCGCTGTGCGTCGGGTGCAAAATAGGAATGATTCATGCGTCGGTGTACAAAGTCAATTGCGCTGGGTGCAAGATAGGACCCATAGTGTTAATACAGAACAAAAAATCCACAGCAAGCAACCACGACAACTCATTAGCATTACTCATTAGTGACTTCTCTACTTTTGACCTAAATTACATAGCTCACTTATGCCACTAGGACAACGGTTGCTTATTTAAGCAGGTTAACGGCAGCTGGACAACAGATGGTGTATTTGGTGGGGTCATTTAAGGTCTTCAAAAGATGCATTTGTAACCGGTCCTACTCGGCCCACTCCAAGTGGGACTTGAACCGGGGTCTCCGGTGTGGGAATTGGGTGTGCTAACAAGGACGCTACAGACTGCAGCCACTAGTGTCAGTCGCTGCCGCGCTTCTTGAGGCCAGGGGAGTGAGGTTTACACGCACAACTTACTAGCCTACGTACCGTTACACATTCAATAGGATCACATACAGAAACACAAACTAATTGCTGTTTTTAGAAGTTAACTCATCAAAAATAACTACATTCAACATGCAAACCAAAGTGTATCTTAAAGATAGACTTTGAAATGCATTCATAAACTTGGTTTAGCTTTATAACAGCAATAATTCCAACCCCCACTAATAATTCTGCTCAGAGTTTTAACATGGATTAACACCGAACAGACAAGACTGGATACTGACTACAAGAAATTACAAGAATAATAGAAAATTGCTGTTGAAATTTTACAACTTATCATTCATTCATTAATTTTTGGGATGATGTAGGAATGGTGTGCAGATGATAAGTAAATCCCTGGCAAAATCACAAAGCTCCAATAGCTAGTATTTGAAAGTGCAGTGTTAGTATGCATGAGGTAATGTTGATGCCGGATTGTAGGTCATAGCTGCTCATGCCTGACTGGGCATTTAAGCTCTATTATCCTTTCAGCTGAGAGCAATGACCCTGAATACAGACACATACCCAAAGCCCTGAGTGCTGGACATAGACTGATTTGTCTCCCTTTCTGTCTTGCCTTGCCCTTTCATTGATAATTCACTTCTCTGTTTAACATCCTCATTTCCATATTATTTCTATCCATATCCCTCTTTTTTGTCTGCAAAAGTTGCTCACATTTTCTTTTCTTATATCATAGCATGCATCTTTACAAACTAGCCAATAAACAGTGCAAAAGTCACCACCACAATGTCAGGGCGTTGCAGTGCAACTGATAAGGTGTTCTGCATGAGCATGTTGCTAGTTTGTTACTCACAGGCCCAAGTCAAAACAGCCCACCCCAAGTCTCTATACGAGTCTTTGAGGTCTAGATATGACTCTGGTTCCTCCTTCAGTCTATTTGATTTTTTTCATATGTTTTGGTTATCAGCTGGGTGAAGTGCATGTCTAAATGCTTATAAAAGTAATAGCACCCCTCTTCCTCAACAAGCCATATGATTTTAGATATAATTTATGTCTGTAGCACAAACAACAACAGACTTGTTATGCACCAAAGTCTCCTTAGCAAGCACTGCTTAAAATCTAAAGAAAACACAATCCCTATATGTGGAACAACAGCATGGTGGCCCTACATGAGGAAAGGCAAGACTGTCTGGATAAATGAGTGCAGACAGGGGCCCATGGTCTCAGAATATTGCCTGCTGCATGAGCGGTCCTTTTGTGGAGGCTTCTCTTCCTCTATCTCTCCTTCATGGCCTTGGGCTCCCCATTTACAATAGACTAGATGCTACAGTTGGCTGCCATCAGTACAGCGGAAAATGCTGGTGGGTTGACCTGGAAGCTTACAGAGTGTAAGCTGAAGATTACAATCTTAACCACAGTCACCATGATAAAGCAACACAGCAGGCAAAGCAAACATCCACCTGTGTGGGGCCCCACAGCGGCTCTCCAGAGACTGACAAGACTTTGTAGGTCTGTCACTGTGCATTATGCAATCTCAGCACATTAGCTTTGACCCATCAGATCTTGGTCTCTTATACAGAGCACAATTAGGTCAGAGTGAGCATTTAGGCCAATGGAAATAAAGAGATGGAGGAATATGGAGGGGGTGGAATGGGCCATGTCAGGGTTTAGACCCCAGAATATCTTTAACCTACTATGCTAGACAATCCAAGTTGTCTCAACATCACATACAATGTAAAATGGAATATTGTGAAGGGTGGTCAGAAGGAACCTTACCATTATATGAAATGTTAAAGACAAATTGACACAATTTCTAGTGTGTTATCGATCTATACCAAACTTGACAATGTTAATGCCAAACAGGGTTGGACAGGGGTGTCCAATCCTCCTACTTGGAGGGCATCCTCCCTGCAGTGCTCAGCTCCAACACACCTGGATGGAAGTTTCTAGTGACCCGGAAGACCTTGATTAGCTGGTTAAGTGTGTTTAATTAGGGTTAGAGCTACTGCAATACCTTATCTTGGTTTCCCTTATCTAAGGTTTCCCTTATCTTGGTCTTGGAACAAAGTTTTTATCAACCATTCATTAACCATCTGAAATTAGGAATTGGGGGTGTACTTAGGTTTGTAGTTAAGGATTAGGTTTGACCTGTAAAAGTTTAATAGCGATGCTGATCCGCTTGTCCGTCTTGGTTAAATCGCACTGTGCAACTATATCCTTCTTTAAATCTTACCTTACTGTCATGGGTCAGTTCAGAGCCGTAATCTGTCAATGAGGGAAGGTTTGAAGGTGTGGCTAATCCCAGTATATGCTCCAGAGAGGAGTTATGTTTGGTATAGGAGGCATAATAATTGGGTGCGAACTTTGGCTGCTGCTGCTGTTTCTGATAACCCTGTTGATAGGACGAAGACCAGGCCATGGCTGCCTGAAACTGCCCTGCATCCACAGCTGAACTGCTGTTCATTGTAAAATCCACCCCTGAATTGTCAGTCATATTGCAGTCAACATGGGTGCCCAATGTCTGTGTGTGTGCCTTTTGGCCATTGGGAAAACAAGGTCCATTTGTGACCAATTGGTCTGTGAAGTTGTATCCATGCCACTGGGGATCATTGTAGACCCCATTCGGAGGGGTGTCACTATCTTCAACTGTTTTCTGTTTATACTGGAATGGGACAAGCAACTGGCTGTGCTGCCATTGCTGTGGCTGTGCTTTGCTAGTTATCTTGTCACCAAGTTGAGAGTTCAAGTTGGCTTGTGTGTGTTCAGAGACCCAGTGACCATTGTGTTCAACTGGTACCGAGTTCACCAACAATGTATCATGCTGGTTAAAAGTAGTAGTCTCTGAGTCTGTTGTAGACACCTGAGGAATTGGCGCCTGGATCCAACTCTCGGTTTTGTCACAAACCGACTGGCCATTGAGATGTTGCTGCATACGCTGTGAGAGATGAATTATGGGTGCTATCTGTTTTTGAGGCCAGAAAGGGACGTGAGGAGCAGGTAGTGAGGAAGTAACTTGAGGAGCTGACTCGGAAGCAGAACCTGGCTTAGGGGGTTCAACAGAATCTAAAGCTGTGGCAGGGTTTTGAGCATCTGTCGAGTCCTCTATCCGGTTCTCCAGTGAGTCGTGGATGTAGGAGAGGATTTCATTGTTGGTAAGAAGATCATTCAGAGATGGTATGTAATCCGGTTCCATCTCTACTTGGATCATCCTCTCATCCAGAAGCAGCAACTCCAGGTCCTCTGCGTTGAGTCCAAGATTTTCCAGGGCACTGAATAGCTCACTGTTAGAGCAGCTCTCCTCAGTTTCCAGGGACAGGGAATCTAATGTTGCCAGTAGTGGGTCAAAACTTGATGGCTCCTGTTTGGAGACTGTAGTTACACCATTCTGCACCGGATTCCAAATTTCATTCTCAGAAGAAGAGAAAGTGCTAGTCTCTCCTCGCTCATTGAAGAGGCTACTGTGGAATGACATTCTAGGCTCCATAGCAGGCTGGCAAACATAAACAGACTCGTCCTGTCTCATCATGGCTCCCAGCAAAGAACTTGGGTCCACATCATCCTTTGAGCTTTTGTCCACCTTGGTCTTTTTGGTTTTGTTGTTCTTGCCTTTGCCCTGAAGGGTGTCGGGGAAGCCTGGCATGGGGTAGCTGATTTGGTACAGCATAGCTTCTCCAGTAGCAAAGGTGAAAGGATGCATAGATCGCTTCCTCAAATGCTCTCCGCCTTCTTCTTCTCTGAATAGATGAATAAAAGAGCTTTGTCAGTGGACATGTAAAAAGTACTTTCATCAAACTCTTGCTAATTTGCCATGCTATTTAACAGTTCAAAGGTGAACACTAGCATGCTAATGAACTATTTTTTATACTGTTAACATAGAAGTATAAATGGATATTAGCCTTTTACTTACACAAGCGGCCTCTGGGTGGCAATGATGTAGTCAGGCTTGCCATTTTTGTAGACAAGTCTAGCGTTAGCTTGTACCCATTTCCAACGGTTGTCCTTTGTAAGCAGTCTAAACACAGTCAGGCCACTTTCTCCAGTCTTGATCACTGCAAAGGACAATGCAAGAGTTTGTAAACCCAGTTGAAATGTATAGACCAGATCTTTTTCTGGTATAGACTGTTGGTTCCATATTCAATACTGGATTTAGGGCTCTAGTTCACATGTCTCTCTGCTCTTATGACTTAACCAATCTCCTTCATAATCTATTGGATTATGGGAAAACATTCCTCTTCCTTTCTCTTGCTCTGTCTATTTGTCTCTTTTTTCCTCCACTCTTGCGGTAAACCAGCACAGAAAAATCAGGATTCACCAAATCCAGACACATCTTGCCCATAAAATTGACATTATCAATCGCCTCCTGTGAACCACACTGAATGAGGGGACTATCACTTGTTTAAGTATTTGTCTAAGCAAACAGGGTTAATGTCTTTTAGTGTCACTAGAGTTTATTTTAGACACCAAGCCTTTGGCAACAATGTCAGCATGCATCAGCAGAAAGACAGTTCAACATAGCTGTTTCTGAATCTTAATGGTATTCATTCAATCACACTATTGGTTCATTGAACTTGAAGGTTAAATTGAACTTTCTTTCTGAATTGAACAATAAAACTCCAAGATGACAAATCTGAAGAAATCGGAATATCTTACTCCTGACGTGGTTCTCGGCGCAGTAGAGCATATCGGCTGCATGGATGAACTGATACCCTGAACCTCGAACTCGCAGCTCTGCCTCTGTGTAGCCAAGAACGATTTTACCCCTAAAACACAGGCAGAACCAAAATCAGTGATTTCTGTGCCATTTAATATTGTATTACGAAGATACCATATAACTAGGATAAAAACACTTTTACACAGTGCATGTTATTTTATATATATGTATATATTTAAAGAATTGTTCAGCATTACTTAGCATCACAGGCCATTGGTGTGAAGTCCAACTTGTGTTTGGTTCTAAAAATCATGTTCTTGGTTCGGATCTCCATTATGGAAGGAGGCTGTAGGGGCGTTGCTATGGCAAACAGGGCGAGCTGGGGTGGCATCTGGCCTCCGTCATCCAATTGTCTGTTCTGTCCATGCAGGAATTTCAGACGCCCTAGAAGATTCAGGGCCTTAAAGGGGCATAAATAAAAACAAACCTTGAAATATCTATTATACAAAACGGCATAACTTGAAAAATATCAAAGTGGAATTTGATATGCAAAGAGGATGTATTTAAACTTCTAAAATGTAAACTTCACAACATCTAATTAAAAATATTTAAAATACATGGCAAGTACAATAAAAAGAATAACAACAATATGCCATGCAGAACAAAAAAAAATGTCGTATTGCATTTGCATGAATGCACATGTAATTCATATGTACATACACAGCTGGAGTTAATGATTTTGTTGGCATGCCCTTGGTGAACCACACAATTTGTCTCTGACTCAATGTGGCAATAGAGTTCAAGCGACGTCATCTATCAATAAAGGCTGTACAACCTGTCTAGAATTTGTCATATCTGAATGTTTTCATTTTTTGTGACTGGTTACTAAACCTTACACTTTTTGTTCTGATTGGCGGAGATTATGACATCCACGAGTGAGTATTTTATGTATGTCATCTGTGATTTATTTAGTGTAACCTATAAATATGCACACACACACACACACACACACACACACACACAAAAAAAAACACTACACATTTCATGGCTGGAAGGCACTCTCGACAACCTATTTTTCATGTCATTCCATTTCTGGGTGAGCTATTCCTTTAAAGGAGTAGTTCACTTTCAAATGAAAATTAGCTCATGATTTACTCACCCTCAAGCCATCCTAGGTGTATATTACTTTTTTCTTTCAGACGAATACAATCGGAGTTATATTAAAAAATATCCAGGCTCCTCCCAGTATTGTAATAACAGTGGATTGCAACCAACAGATTGAAGCTCAAAAACGTGCATCCATCCGTCATAAACCAACTCCAAACGGCTCCAGGGGGTTAATAAAGGCCTTCTGAAGCAAAACGACGAGTTTGTGTAAGAAAAATATTAATATTTTATTAATTACTAACCCTAAAGTAAAATAACTAGCTTCCGGCCAAACAAACATACGAATTCCAATGTAAAAAGCAACTTGTGCGAGTAATGCGATGTACTGCTGATATTTACTCTAGGCCATAACGCACTACGCTACTTCTGACGTCATAAATTCCGTAAGTTGCGCATTAGGGGCAAGTAGACTGTGTATGGCCGTTTGGCCAGAAGCTAGAATTTTACTTTGTAACGTGTTAAATATGAATATTTTGAATATATATGAACCAATTGGGCGGTTTTGTAATCTGTTTTGCGGGCAAAAATGGGTTTGGGCGGGTTTCGGATCAGTTCGGCGGCGTTTTGTTGACGAAACACCGGCACTTCAGATCCTTCTTCCTGCGACCCAATGTTCAGCAGACAGCAGTCTCACTCACACACACACACACACACACACACACACACACACACACACACACACACACACACACACACACACACACACACACACACACACACACACACACTACAGCTCTGGCTGACATGCCCCCTAAACTGACGTGCGCCCTTCAGGCCTCAGCTAACACTAGATCGCGGGGTTTTCAAACTTATCTAGCTGACTATTAGCCTAGAAATCTAGACGCACCCTAGCGGCAGCAAAATGTATTTCGCAGCCAGGGGGGTCTAGCAACTCTCAATAGACCTTCTAGCTGCAAAAACCTAAATTGGGTCAGGCCAATCACGTCGTGTATAGAGTAGGCGGGGGCGGACTTAACATATGACGACAGAGTTGCGACGGCTGCCACTTGAAAACAAAGAATGGCGGCTGCTGCTGGAGAACAACGGTCTTTCGAATCAGCTTTGGCCGCGACTCTGGAGGACTTCGAGTTAAGTTTTTCTTTGAGAAATGAGCAAAGAACGGCACTTAAGTCATTCTTTAAAAAAGGAAGATGTGTTCGTCGTTTTGCCGGCCAGATATGGCAAAAGTTGAATCTATCAACTAAGCTCCGCTGTTGGGAAAACGCTCTGGGGTGCGTTTCCCGAAAGCATCGTTGGCCAACTATGGTCGCAAGTTCATCGCAATGTCCATTGAACTCTATTGGTAACGACGGAACTTGCGACCATAGTTGGCCAACGATGCTTTCGGGAAACGCACCCCTGGTTGGTTTAAGCACTGTCCAATTGCGTGCAGAGGGAATTTGAAAGACAGCTGTTTATCCCGCCCCTCGGATTGAGCCGTGTCTATGGTGAGTTTCCAGACCTAACATCTTGATGTAGGTCTGGCTTGCCAGGCTAGCTGACTATCACTGCGGTCTCATGACAACTCTCTCCGGGTCAGCAGCTGTGCCAACACAGATTTGAATGTTGCGATATGATTTTGTCAAAGGTTTAATAGACAGACGAAATGGAAGAAGATCGCGTGAGTGTTTGAATCGAAATCATTCTTTTATAGAGCTGGTAAGTCCCGCCCCTTCCGCTAACCCCACTGGACCTCTAGGTTGAAAAATCGTCAATGCAATTGAATGGGAGAAAATAATTCTTTTCTGGTTCCGTTTGAATTGTGCCATGAATGTGAACATATGTTGTCTGTGAATTTTTAATATAATTTTTCGTGTAAAGAATGCTACAATTTAGCGGGTAGAAGTTTGATACGTTTAGACTTTGTGTGAGAGCACTTTGTGGACTACAACTCTTCACTGCTTTCGACGCGTTTGAAACGTCACCACCACTCGCACACGGACACTAGCTCACGGATCCCGCTAAACATGGCTGTGTCTTTGTCTTTCTCGTTATGTCTTTTCCACAACTGCTAGCTGAAGTATCGTACAATATACTGTCAAACTCGTAACATGAAAAATTATATAAAAAATTCACAGACAACATATGTTCACATTCATGGCACAATTAAAACGGGACCAGAAAATAATTATTTTCTCCCATTCACTTGCATTGACGATTTTTCAACCTAGAGGTCCACTTGGGGTTTTACGGATGGGCGGGACTTACCAGATCTATAGATACATCGTGCAGCTCTGTAACGACACATTTCATCCTCTGTTGAAACGAAAGTGGCTAACTTCTGTCAACCTCATCTATAAGCAAGGGCAAAAATAAAGCAATTTAATTTGAATTAATATAGGTAATATTCTGTAATAAAAAAAATCGATTTTAAAATCGTATAAAAAATTGCGACACTAGGTGAATCGATTTCTCCCAGCCTTAATGAATATGCATGTTTTATGTTGCTATTTGAAATAATTGAAATGTTAAAGTGGGTTATTTTATGTCCATATATCAATGTTTTTATAGCCTATTGAATGCTTTTGTTCCAAGCGACTTTTAGTGACAATAAACCATACTGTCTGTGCAATAAACAGACTCATTGATAAGTCAGTTGTAGCCTACTTTTACGTTCATTTGATTAAATATTGTTTCTAAAATCATATAGGCTAAGTTGAAAAATGGGTAATTTTAAAGCTTGTTAATGATTTCAATGTGTTTAAATGAGAAACAAGGCAAAAAAAATTTTGGGCTTTTTTTGTGCATTCTCGCGGTTTTTGACAAGGTTTTGGGCTGGAAAATCTTGTTGGCACCTGGCAACCCTGCATATACACCTAGGATGGCTTGAGGGTGAGTAAATCATGGGCTAATTTCATTTCATTTCAATTTCAAGTGAACTAATCCTTTAAGGCTTGTAAATTTTGTGGCGGCTTGTGCAATACCTGATTTAAATTAGTCCTGCTTATGTAAGGCTACACAACAAATGCCTCATGGTACGTTTACACGACGAATATGTACTAAAAACATAAAAGTATTTCGCATACAGATAACGACACCATTGTCAAAACGATGACATCTGCGAAATCTGCGGATTTGCGAAAAATGACCAAAAATGCTGTATTCCGCTGCCAGGCCAGGAGTTGGCAATGTCACTTTGTAAAGAAAGACTGCGCACATACGTATGTAAAATACGCATGTGCATGACGTTACCATTTTCACAAATTCACACTTTCGTAGTTTACACGTGGGCGATAACGGTATTGTTTTCAAAAACTTGTAAAAAAAAAGTTTGCATTTTTCAGGCCCCCAACATATGGTTGTTGTGTAAATGAATGGCCAAAACGCATAAAAAGTTGAGAACGGTGTCGTGTAAACATCCCTTTGGCAATGACTTCATGAAGTATTCATACAGAGACACGCATTAGTCACATTAGTGACGTCTATATTTAATTTGACGCAACAAGGCTCTCAGTGTGAGTTTCCGATTTAGGGGTGTGTCAACTAAATACTGATGGTGGAAGCTAATTGGCCATAATTGTATTTTCATTGTGAACCTCCCAAGAGAACTTAACGGTTGCATTCTAAAATACCAAGCGGACCAAAAAATAAATAAACGTAATGGAAAAGAGCTTCAGGTTGCTTGTATTTATAGCTCATGCTAATGAATTTCTCTAAGCACACAGGGAGACCCCTGTTAGCTTTCCGCTGTGTAGTCATGCTATTCTTGAGGGAGATTGATTCGGTAAAGATGGAGTGGAGAGGAAAGAAAGTAAAAGAGAGAGAATGAGAAAAATAAAGGCCAAGAGAATCCTGCAGTACTGAGTTTTGCACGCATACAGATATCTTTACTACCGCATTGCCAAGATTAGCAAAGAAAGAGACAGCTGTCTGGCTGGAGAAAATGAATGGGAAAAATATTTTCGGAATAAAGACTGCTGAAAGAGTCAGTGGTCACTCTTGCACTCTATAGCTAAAGTCTGATTTTCCTCAAATTAGCTTCAATTTAGGCTAACTTGAACAGGTTCTTGTACTTCTTGTTGTTTTGCTAATTTTTTCTAGCACAAATTAAAACCTTTTCCCCATGACCCTATTGCTCCTTTAAGAGGGATTACAGAGGTGTTCCAACAATTCTGATCTCTGGCTGCAATCCAACACAAGTGCTAACCTAGATGCTAACTCGCTCTGTAATCTGGAACATCAGGGCTTAGAGACTCTGAATAGCAAGGTATATTCCAACATACAAACATTTCCTAATATTACATTAGCAGTTCCTATGTAGGTTTTAACTCACTAGGTTTTTAGAGCAAAAGGAAAGCTTTAGCCCAGCTTAGCTGGTTGACACTGACCAGGAATCCAGAGGAATTGTCTAGGAGGCATCGGAAACGACAGACAAAATTTCTCTCCAGGAAAGAGGAGTTTTCTGGAGGCAGCTGGTCAGGGTTGCACATCACCAGAGACATACTTGGGGCAGGATCTCCATCTAAGAGAAACAAAGAAGAAAGACACGCTTTCAGACTTAGTGGCGTGTCTAGATTTTTTCAACAAGGGGTCATCATTGGATTATCCAATGACCACCATTTCTGTTTTTATCCTTTCTGTTTGCAGTTATCCTTAATTAAAATGGACGTTTTAGTGACCATAACATTTATTTTGCAACTCCGGGAGCTTCCACTAAAGGTCAAACCACCCTCGTCTCTCATTTTAAAAACAAAACAAAACAAAAAACCCTCTCTTTCATTTTCGGTTACTCTCTTCTAACTCAGCTGCTCTAAACTTATTCATTTGAATATTGACTAAATTATTTGGGTCTTTTATCAATAATTTGTAATGAATAATCATATTTTTTGGTTTGCGTCCATCAAGTTCCAAATAAAAAAAGGAATGAAATGAAACCCCTTTCATATATAAAACATTAATTCACTGGTTCATCAAAACATAGGCACTGCCACATGGTTATTTGATACATAAGCACATTTTTGCAGAATTTCGAGCAAAATTAACTATATAAAAACCAATACATAGTGCTACCATGATATAAAATGATATATTTCCTGACCTTGTGAGGATTCTTCTGTCTGTTTGCTGGTTGGAGGCGGGTTCAGAGCCCAGTGCAAGTTGTGTCTAAAGGCCTGCTGGTCTTCAGTATGAATGAGATCAAACACATTTTGATGCATCACATCCGTCTGGGTGATCGAGGGACAAATGAAGAGGGACAGTATGAGAGAAATAATGTTGAAAGGATGCAACATTATTTTATGGGTTTCAAAAATTCCAGGGCCAATTACAATTATATTAAGTATCTTATGCTTTTGATCAAAAATACAGTAAAACTATTATGAAATATTATTACAATATAAAAGAAGTTTTCTATTAGAATATATTTTAAAATGTAATTTATTCATGTGATGCAGAGCTTAATTACTCATTACATCATTACACCAGTCTCGATTGTCACAAGATCCTTCAGAAATCATTCTAATATGCTTATATTTGGATATACCGTATATATACAGTATATATGTATTTATACACACACATATATTATATATTTACAAACCGTTGTTAATCGCGATTAATTGATTTGACAGCACTACTATATATATATATATAAGAACAAAAGGAGGACACTGTAAGCACATAAAATAAATAAGTATAGTGATGCCACAGTTGGATAATTCATAAGTAAATTATGATGAATTGGATTAGACCGTGCCAGACTGAATCTCAGAGTAAAGCCTATTTGATTAAGCTCATTCAATTTCTACTGCATTCAAGCTGCTCCTCGAGAGACACCGCAGTATTATTCAGTATTAGGCAGATCTGATGAGTATATATATGTGTGTGTGTGCTAAGAATAGAGATGAGAAGTATGGAATGATTATCCAACAGCTGAGCCTGACGTCATTTTGATTCTGGGAATATGTACGTACAGGGGATACTTATCAATCAGATTAAAACTGTGTCCTGACCTCAGTTAAAATGTGAACAGACAAATTACATGCCATGCAAAACTTGTTACATCACGCCTGATTTGGAAATAATTTAGCTGCATAAGCAGCCTACTTCAAAATAAAGGCCAATTCACACTAAAAGAATTACACTTTTTTTTTAACACTTTTTAAAATTTTGTGTCGGAACATAATATGGAGAAACATTTTTCATTTAAATATGTTTAGTTACTATTTCAATATCCAATCCCAAAATTCAGGTTCCAGTGATATTAATTCATCTGTATACTAGATTAGTATTATAACAGTGACTGTATGATAAATACAGTATCGCTGTGTCCTAAATCAAATACTTTCCTTCTATATATTATGCAAAAAACAGTGTATGCCAAAAAGAGTAGTGTGTCAGAATACATACTATTCGAAAAACAGTAGACGACTTCCGGCGAGATTCTGAAGTGTGCATTCGATGGCCATGAGGCCACAGGAGAGGATTTATGAATGGCAATGAAGCAACGCAACTGACGCTGGAAGGTCACGTGACAGTAACAACATGACAGATGTAGTATGTCCGAATTCATACTCCTATATAGAGCGTACTTTTTTAACGATCGAGAAGTAAATTCAAATTCAAATGTAGTACCTACCTACTCAGACAGCAGCGAATGTGTTGAGACTGTTGAGAAGGATAATTACCTGGTGGAATCCTAAATAATCCTGGATGGTGTGAGAACAGTAGAAAACAATCCCCTCAGCAGTGACCACCAACACAAAGCCATTGAGCGCCTGTGACCACACATGAACGAACAAAGAAACACAGAAAATAAAACTATTAGTTTACTGGTCATTATGGGTCAGATAGACAACCTGCTTTTAATGAAGGACTAGTTTGATTCTCTGTGCGTTTCTTATTTGCCCTAAAATGGATTGACAAGTATAGTTTTCCTTCCTGTGTTTATGTATTTCCTGGTAAAACAGGAAGTTGGAGCGGGGCATATCAAACGACAATTTTTTGAGAAATGTTCAATGGGCATTTGTTTACATTACATTCGTTATATTTACCTAGGTGTTGTTCAGATACAATTTAACCAGGAAGAGCAACATTTTCCCGGGAACAAACATTTTGTACATTTTAATTGCTTATATGCGCTACAAGTCAAGTTATCTGCATATGATGGCTAACGGCTAACAGATGTGCATTAACAGCTTCAATCTTGATTTCAAGTGGACTTTAGCCGTATAAATATACACTGATTTCTGTTTCACAGGTAGGTGTTTTGCAATTAGAAAACCTTTGGATTTTCAATTTTGGTTGCAAATAACCAATGCTAGACAAAAACAAAAATATGAGGACTATTAATACACAGAAACTAATGATTAAACATACCTGGAATCACTGAACAATGATATGAAGAAAGAACAACTTCAAAATAAAAGCCCCATTTTAAAAGTTCACTCCAAAATAAAACAACATGAATTGAGATCTATTAAGAAATATTAGCTACAGTATATGTGTGTTGTGTGCAAAGAAAAACAAATGGATCATGCAAAACCAGCCAAATATTGACTGCATAAAAAAAAAAACGGTATTACTGTATATTTTGATGAAAGAATAAAAAAAAAGGCTAAAAAAAAAAAACAGACAGTTATTGAGAAAGTAAATATTGCCCGTTTCATGCTGTCTTAAATACTTTGTGTGAGCATGCGCTCTTGTGCTGTGTGTATTTTTGTGGAGGGGATTTTACAGCTCATCACCATCTGGTGGGCTCTGAGAGTGGATCTGTGTGATTAGTGTAATCTGATGCATCGACAGCACAGACACTACAAAAACAAACATTTACTGTAAAAGTCACTGTAAAAAAAACCCCACTGTCGATAAAAGCCAAGACCACTGGCTGTGAACTGGTTATCAAGGTTAGACCAAGTGTGGACTAATAAATTAATTAACAAATGCACAATACATTCATACATATAGTGCATTTATTTGAATACAAGTACCCACATTTTTCAAGAAGGCTCTTAAATAGAAAATAAAACTTAATTAGTACTACATTTTAAAAGCCTGGCTAACATTATAAGTTGACATCAGGGAAGAAATGTACAGTATACTACTAAAATACTATAATATTGTTGAAAATGGTTCCTTTTATAACAGTCATAATAAGATGACAAACTCTGTGCATCCTCTGGGACTTCCGTCTGAGCGTAAATAAGGCCTCTCTTGAAATCCTATCAATGTTTTATGTAGGCTGTGCTCATGTTTGTTTTGCAAACATACTGATCTAGAACCACTCTTTCTAAATGCAAACTGAATCCTATAAACTAAGGTATAAACTAACAAACTAATATGATGAGGCAAAAAGCAATACATCACAAAAAATAATCTCTTCCACGTTAATCTATGATTGTCTTTGGCAGATTATATGCACACAGAAATGTGCTGCAGTGTATTAACATAAAGCAATAAGCCACAAGATTCAGAGTGGGTAACCCCATCATAAGTCGAACAGCAGTTTTAGGGGTTATATCTTCCAGCGCCCCTCTCATTTGCTTGAACATCTGCGTTGTATGCCAACACACACACATATGCTCATTCATACATGCACACCTGGTCCAAACACACTCAGAAAACATGGCCAAGTAGCAGCACTCAGTATAAATATTTCGGCTTGTTGGTCGGCAGAACAGCCCACACTGGGCTCTCGTGGGGCAGGAGGGGGAGGGGGGCAGCAGTCAGGAGGCATTACTATCAAATATGTACCACTGCATCATTCACAGTCCAACACACACAACTATACACAACACAGGGGAGAGAGAACGAGAGAGAGAGAGAGAGTGAAGCAGAGAAACAATAGTGGTAAAAGAGAAGACAGATAGATAGATAGATAGATAGATAGATAGATAGATAGATAGATAGATAGATAGATAGATAGATAGATAGATAGATAGATAGATAGATAGATAGATAGATAGATAGATAGATAGAATTGAGGAAGGAAGGAAGGAAGGAAGGAAGGAAGGAAGGAAGGAAGGAAGAAAGGAAGGAGGGAGGGAGGGAGGGAAGGAAGGAAGAAAGGAAGGAAGGAAGGAAGGAAGGAAGGGATTGATCGATAGAAGAAATGTAAGGAAAAACAAAGGAAGAAAAGAAAGAAGGAAAAGGAGTAAAATAATGAAGGGACATTAAGGAAGGAAGGAAGTAAGAGAAAGAAGATGACAGAAAAAGATGAAGAATAGAGCATGACAGAAAGGAAGGCAGTAACGTGTCAGGAAGGAAGGAATATCAATGAAGGAAGGAAGGAAGACAAGAGTAAAGGCAGGAAGAAATAGACAATAATTAAGAAAGGAGGGAAGGAAGACAAGCATAAATGAAGGAAAAAATAGGCAAGAAGGAAGGAAGGAAGGAAGGAAGGAAGGAAGGAAGGAAGGAAGGAAGGAAGGAAGGAAGGAAGGAAGGAAGGAAGGAAGGAAAAAGACAAGAGTAAAGGCAGGAAGAAATAAACAAGAATTAAGGAAGGAAGAAAGAGATGGATTGATAAAAGAAATGTAAGGAAAAACAGACAGGAAGAAAGGAAAGAAGGAAAATGAGTAAAGGATGGAATGAAGGAAATAGAAAGGAAGAAAAGATAGAGAATGAATAGAGGCAGAGATAATGTAAAAGCATGAGTGAGAAATTTAAAAAGTGTAGACAAGGAAGGATGGAAGGAAGAAACAGCAGGAAGGAAAGATAAAAGATAATAGAGGCAGAGAGAATGAAATGTGTAGACGTGAGTGGACAGGTGGTTAAAACTCAGAACTGCTGCGACAGGATGGACAGAGCGAAACTTTCAAAGTAAAAAAAAAAGAGAGAATACTTTTACCTCTTATTTTATCCTTCCTTTATAATACATGAGAGCTCTGTCTGTGCATTATTCATGCCTAAGTGTCTGAAACGAGAACAAGGCTGGGCAGAAATAGCTTCTCCTTCCTTTTCTCCTTTCTTAAGGGCATAGCTTTAAACGACTCTTTATAACATGCTATGAATGGACGCCATAAACATAAACACACACGTGTGTTTTTACTCCTGACCTGTAGTAGGAGCTCTCCCTCATGCAGCCAGCCGTCAACCAATCCCGTTGCTTTACTGTTGTCATGGTTACTGTTGTTTGACGACAAACCATTGCAGTTGTGGTTTTTCAGTGCGACTGTTGACAGAAAGAGAAAGAAAGGGAAAGTTAAGTACAACTAAATTTAGTAGTGTTTGCTAAGTTTTTGAACAAACCTCTAACCATAAAGGGATAGTTTTCATTTCAGGGTGAATTAACCCTCTAAGTAGGCGTAACCCTTTCTCAAACTCATGAGGTAACGGAAATATCACAATTCTCACGTATTTACTTTTCGTTAGAAAAAAAGCCTCAAATGTTGCTCTTTTATAACTCATGAGACTTAATGGAGATCTCATGTATTTCATTCACTTTGTCTCAGGTGTTTCTCACAAAATTCATTAAGAGAAATGTAAATAGACACAAATTAGAATTTGTTGGACATACAATAAGAGTATACAGAGATATGAGATAGAAATTAACATGGTTAGCATAGCTCACATTGTTTTTGATGAGAAATATTTGTTTTCAAATTGAGATCTCTGACTTTATTACAGAGTCATGAGTTTGAGATCTTGTTGAGACTTCTTAAAGGTGACACAAGAATCAAAGCATAATGTTACAAGCAGGGGATTTTACACAGATGATCTCAATTTTATCTCACAGTAAAGGAGAAACAATTCAGTTATCAAACAGATCTCATTTGAGGTTCAGTTTAGTTCAATTATATTATATTCACTTCAAGATATTCAAGATGACTCAAAAATAACAGTTTGTTTTCAAACAGGTTTCCCACACACTGCCATTGGTCAGGCAGACAGAAAGCCCCGCCCCTAACTCACGCCATTGGTTGAGTCACTGTTGCCGTGCTAGGCTGGTCGGAATTCTTAAACAAACAGAGCAATGTTTTGCTAGCCACAGAAACGCCATGTTTGAACTTTTCAAGGATCTCAACCTACAAATAGGTAATGTATTATTAAACTGACAAAGTATTTTAACATCCAAAAATCATTTTAATTGTTTTTTAAGATTCATCTTACTTCAAGGTATTTAGTATTTAATACGGTGTGCTCTAAAAACGATTCTGTGCTGTTTTTATCTCGGCCAGTAATGGATTTGGTCTATGTGTCCCTCTTTCAGGACAAGACAAACTCTTTTGAGCATTAAAGGAGGAACTGACCTACAAACGACAGGGGAAATGGAGAGAGACAGGCCAGGAGAACAGGGACACGAAAAGCTTTTTTCACTGAGAGAGAGAGAGAGACAGAGAGAGAGAGAGACAGAAAAGGGAAGAGGAAGCACTTCTCACTTGTGCGAACATACGTGGAAAACGCATTTGGGCACGGTGAGAGAAAGGTCACCTCGCTCTCGCTCATAACCGCCTGGCAACAACATAAGCAAATGTGTCATATTTTATTAGCATCTTGCGGCTTATATTAAACCTGTGAAGTACTCAGAACAGTTTCGAACATTTGTTTATTGATATCGTCCAAAAACGTCCACAATAGCTGAACTACTACTAGCGCCAATTATTTCCATAACCGAAATCCCATTCAAGCAAATGCCTCTTGATGTCATGCAAACTAGAATTTAAGTTCATTTGACGATTACATGTGGCTCCTTTTTATTCTCCTTTGCCAACCTCTGACCCTTTTTTAATAGTCCTGACGCGCAACCTATCGTGACCCCTGACCCCTGCCGAGCCATGATGCAATGAGTGAAAATGAGGTTGACGTTATTCACTTAACATTAGGATCCAGTCAAGAAGAAAACTGTGATATTACAGACTTTGATGTAGAATATATATATATATATATATATATGTATATATATATATATATATATATATATATATATATGTATGTATATATATATATTTTTATGTTTTTGTTAAATCTTGGTCTCCCCATGGAGAACTGATGCTAATCTGGAGCTAATAAAGTCCAGAATCAGCTTTAATGCTGATGTTATTTTAGGATTATTTATATATTATTATAGTATTTATTAGTAGTATTTACTTTTAGATTTTTCGTTTTCTTTATATTTTCTTTTATTTCAGCTTCATTTCAATTATCAAAAATCATTTTTTAAAAGTTTTAGTTTTAGTTAACTAACAACACTGGATTTAATGCCGCAATATTTGGGTGAAACATTGAATTTTCTAATTTCATTCGCGAGATACATTCATCAATTATTATTAATAAAGCAACAATATTGGCAATAAAAAGAAAACTGATGTCTCTAGACAATACAAGTGAAATTTTACAATTCTTAATATTAATTTCAATACCACATTAAATTTCATTATTATTTTGAACACATAATCATTAATGTTAATATTTAAATATTATTTACATATTGTTTACAAATTAAAATAAACATTTTGATACATAATAATATGAATTCAAAAATTATTTAGATATTATATATAATATATATTATTATATAATATAACTATTAAATATTAGCATGTACTTTTAACATCTCAATTTAGGAAACTTTTACACAACAACGATGTACTAAAATCTTTCCTTTGCTTTTTTCATGTACAGACGACAACATTGTCAAAACGACCCCCATTCACATGGATCCTCGAAAACAGCTACAAATGCATTTTGCTGCCAGGCCAGTAGTTGGCGATATCACTTTGTAAAGAAATACTATAGATTGAACATGTAATATGTATAACATCAACCGTTTTCACAAATTCACATTTTTTGTAGTATACACAGAGACGATAACAGTATAGTTTTCAAAAACTTGCACTTTGAAACCCGTTTCAAACACAATACACACAAAAATTGTTTCGTTTTTTTGTTGGTTGTTTATAATCACTTTCCTTATTATCTTGCCAAGGCAGCCATTTTGATGTAGTGTTCGCAAACGACCTTCACAGAGCATGTGCGCACTTAGCTATGCTAGTATTGTAAAGTATCAGCCTGTCAATCAAACAAATGTTTTAAGTATAGCATATTTCAGAAGATTATGACCGTAACAAGCATAGCAGCAGTTAGTGGCAGTGAAAACAGGAGGCTAAGAGTGTTTCGGTGACCCTGACAATCCTTCTTATATGCTTCAAAGACCGACGGGATGTTTAAGGCCCTTTTCCCATGATCTTTAGCTCCTGTCTCATAGAGCTGGAGACAAAGGGTGAAGGGCCACAGCCAAACAGAGACCCAACTCTGCACGCAACCACACCATGTATGTATGCCAATGACACTGCACCATTTACACAAGCAAAGGACCAACAAATCAACACATGTAAAACGTCTATATATATAATGCCTATTTATAAGACCATTAATTTTTTTGCATTGCAAAATAATCTTGATGGCCTTAAAAACAGGCTTTATTTTCTTAAAGTCCGCTATAAGCACTTGAAATTAACATAATGTCGTCGTACATTAGGTGATAGATGAGTTAGCGATTCCCTTCGGAGGGGATTCAGAGGGTTTCCGGGCTGTTTCGCATGCTTGTGCTATTGGGGTTTAGCTGTGTTTATGTAGCGGGCCCATTGTGGGTCACTGCACATCGAGTCTCTGGGGATGGAGACTCTGGAAAACCTGCACTAAATGCTTTGGCTTGGTTTCTTGTGGTTTTACCGACGGAGTCCAAACAGCCGAGGGCAAATATGATGGAAGTAGTAGGATAAATGTCAGGTTTTTAGGAAAAATAAAGAGTTACAATACTTATTTTTAACAAAATGTCAGCATGACAAAGAGGGTAAATAAAAAGTTAGAATATATATATACATTTTAAAATTGAAAATAACAAAACAAGTTAAAATAATTACCCATTTATATACGTATAAGACAAATGTCAGCATAATGCTATTTATTTTATTATCAATAGTAAATGATGATTAATTATTACAAAATTATTAATTATATATATATTTTATTATATATATATATATATATACACACACAAAAAAATAAGATTTTAAAAATGTACCATATTGTTTTACTGACAGTCAAAAAAGCTGAGAGTAAAAAAAAGAAAAAATTATAAATAATAATATAATTAAACAGGAGTGGCAAAAAAAATGTTGGTTGAGAATATATTGATTTTATATTTAGAAACAACTTTTAGATGATTAATTAAGTACTATTAATACAAATATTTTTATACAAATGCATATCATAATTAAATATGAAAAGAACATAAAATATAAAAGAACTAAGAATACATTTTATACTTAAGAATAAAATAAAAAACATTACAAAATAATTAAAATAATAAACAACAACACACACACACACAGTTGTTTATTATTTTAATTATTTTGTAATGTTTTTTATTTTATTCTTAAGTATACACACACACACACACACACACACATATATATTGCCAAAAGTTTTGGGACGTCTGCCTTTACATGCACATGAACTTTAATGACATCCCATTCCTAATCCGTAGGGTTTAATATGGAGTTGGCCCACCCTTTGCAGCTATAACAGCTTCAACTCTTCAGGGAAGGCTTTCCACAAGGTTTAGGAGTGTGTTTATGGGACTTTTTGACCATTCTTCTGAAAGCATTTGTGAGGTCAGGCACTGATGTTGGACGAGAAGGCCTGTCTCGCAGTCTCCACGGTGTTCTATCGGGTTGATGTCAGGACTCTGTGCAGGACATTCAAGCTCCTCCACACCAAACTCGCTCATCCATGTCTTTATGGACCTTGCTTTGTGCACTGGTGCGCAGTCATGTTGGAACAGGAACATCCCCAAACTGTTCCCACAAAGTTGGGATCATGAAATTGTCCAAAATGTCTTGGTGTGCTGAAGCATTAAGAGTTCCTTTCACTGGAACTAGGCCAGGCCCAACCCCTGAAAAACAACCCCACACCATAATCCCCCCTCCACCAAACTTTACACTTGACACAATGCAGTCAGGCAAGTACTGTTCTCCTGGCAACCACCAAACCCAGACTCGTCCATCAGATTGCCAGACAGAGAAGCGTGATTCGTCACTCCAGAGAACACATCTCCACTGATCTGAGTCCAGTGGCGGCCAGCTTTACATCACTGCATCCAGCGCTTTGCATGGCACTTGGTGATGTAAGGCTTGGATGCTCGGCCATGGGAACCCATTCCATGAAGCTCTCTACGCACGGTTCTTCAACTAATCTGAAGGCCACGTGAAGTTTGGAGATCTGTAGCTATTGACTCTGCAGAAAGTTGCAGAGTTCTGCGCACTGTGCGCCTCAGCATGCGCTGACCCCCAATCTGTGATTTTACATGGCTGAGTTGCTGTTGTTCCCAATTGCTTCCAATTTGTTATTATACCACTGACAGTATATATATACACTCACCTAAAGGATTATTAGGAACACCTGTTCAATTTCTCATTAATGCAATTATCTAAGCAACCAATCACATGGCAGTTGCTTCAATGCATTTAGGGGTGTGGTCCTGGTCAAGACAATCTCCTGAACTCCAAACTGAATGTCAGAATGGGAAAGAAAGGTGATTTAAGCAATTTTGAGCGTGGCATGGTTGTTGGTGCCAGACGGGCCGGTCTGAGTATTTCACAATCTGCTCAGTTACTGGGATTTTCACGCACAACCATTTCTAGGGTTTACAAAGAATGGTGTGAAAAGGGAAAAACATCCAGTATGCGGCAGTCCTGTGGGGGAAAATGCCTTGTTGATGCTAGAGGTCAGAGGAGAATGGGCCGACTGATTCAAGCTGTTAGAAGAGCAACTTTGACTGAAATAACCACTCGTTACAACCGAGGTATGCAGCAAAGCATTTGTGAAGCCACAACACGCACAACCTTGAGGCGGATGGGCTACAACAGCAGAAGACCCCACCGGGTACCACTCATCTCCACTACAAATAGGAAAAAGAGGCTACAATTTGCACGAGCTCACCAAAATTCGACAGTTGAAGACTGGAAAAATGTTGCCTGGTCTGATGAGTCTCGATTTCAGTTGAGACATTCAGATGGTAGAGTCAGAATTTGGCGTAAACAGAATGAGAACATGGATCCATCATGCCTTGTTACCACTGTGCAGGCTGGTGGTGGTGGTGTAATGGTGTGGGGGATGTTTTCTTGGCACACTTTAGGACCCTTAGTGCCAATTGGGCATCGTTTAAATGCCACGGCCTACCTGAGCATTGTTTCTGACCATGTCCATCCCTTTATGACCAGCATGTACCCATCCTCTGATGGCTACTTCCAGCAGGATAATGCACCATGTCACAAAGCTCGAATCATTTCAAATTGGTTTCTTGAACATGACAATGAGTTCACTGTACTAAAATGGCCCCCACAGTCACCAGATCTCAACCCAATAGAGCATCTTTGGGATGTGGTGGAACGGGAGCTTCGTGCCCTGGATGTGCATCCCACAAATCTCCATCAACTGCAAGATGCTATCCTATCAATATGGGCCAACATTTCTAAAGAATGCTTTCAGCACCTTGTTGAATCAATGCCACGTAGAATTAAGGCAGTTCTGAAGGCGAAAGGGGGTCAAACACAGTATTAGTATGGTGTTCCTAATAATCCTTTAGGTGAGTGTATATAGTTTATAAATATGAATATTTTTTATAAAAAATAAAGAGTTAAACTAATTAACATTTTATATGAACTATTATATACTTACAGGGTCAAAACAGCTGAGGGAAATAGCTGAGATTTCAATATAGTTAATATCTGTCATTCTTTCTAATGCTTGTTGCAGCTGAAAGCTTGTAAGAGGAAGGAGAGCTGTGAAGTGTCTTTTGTTTCGTGAGGAAGATAAAACCAGTGAACGAGAAAGGCATAGAGAGAAAGAGGGTATCAAATATTAACACACGAGCCTCTGAGCGGCATGTCACGTGTTGATGACATCACGGCAGCAGATGTGGACGTCTGCGAGTGGCTCGAGGGATTGAGGTTCTGCAGGGGCCTGCTGAACGGAGCGCTCTAGATAGAGAGCGACAGCCAGCAAGCGATAAAAACATCACAACAGACACGTCTGTTTGCGCACACAGATGAACGACTCGCAAGGAAAAGACTCAAAACACTCGCTCTCCCTCCCCATCTATCCCTCTTCTCTAGGCAACATCTCAGTCATCTCAGATAAGCAAGTATTCTTACTGCTACAGTATACGCTAGCGTAGCTAAACTCACTCAAAACAAACAAGCTACAGTATGTAAACTTGACACTAAAAACATTGCTACTGCTCGCTATTTCATATTTTCGTACAAGATTAAAATTTGTAGACGCTAATATAAAAGTATTAACCACAAAATTGTAACTGTTTGGTTTTAAGATCAGGTTTCTGTTGTCCAACACAGTTAGCATGCTAGTCACATTAACACTCAGGCAGGCCTAAAAAGAAACCCAGATACAGAATTAATGCCAAACCATTAATCTTGCATAATTAATGATTTATACATGAAGGGGTGGGATTGTGTCAATGACAGGTAGCAAGTGTAAGAACAGGATGTAATGGCTGCTGAATCATTTAAGATGGAGTTTGATGAACTCTGATCAGTAGTTATAGTTTAAAGCTGCACATATGAGCATTTTTAGAAGTCCTGGTATAACAATTGATTTTTGTTGTTGTTGAATTCACTGTTTTAATTCAGTCTGAATGAACACATTAACTGTGACAAGATTACATGATAAATCACGATTAAATATTTAATTGATTGATAGCCCTAAAAATAGCAAGTAATATGTAAATCCTAAAAAATATATAGAAATTATAACAAAATAATATATTACCCTAATTGTAAGTTATAATATGGAATTCAACTGATATACATTCACAGATGTGTGTTTATTGACTATATAATTGCAAATAAATATTTTAGTCGGTTGATAGCCTTAAATACAGAAATAAATTTAGAAGAATTATGCATAAAATAAAAAAGCATGCAAAAATTCATTCTATATTTGAATCAGTTTATGTTTCAGTCAAACATAATAAAATAAAAAATGAAAGAATTATGCATAAAGGCCCGTACACACCGGGACGAATATCAGCACGTGTTATTCGCCAGCGTTTTTCAACGCGTTTTTTGTGTTCACACCCAAGCGATTTTCGCTGACGATGAGCCGAGTGAACATGCATATTCATTCCCTGACATTAGATGGCGCTTAATACCACTCCATAACAGTTCTCTTTTATCAAGATTTTTGTAGTCGCTGTCGCGTTTGTCATAGTTCTTTATGTTCCGACACCAACGAGACCAGCAGCTCTACATTCATCTTGCCTTGCATCTTCCTCGTCTTATTTCTTCCCGGCAGTGTTTAGACGCTACTCGGCGTATATATACATATCTTCTTCGCCGTTACGTATGTGTGCTCGGCAAGACCGTTTTGTGTTTGAGCGCCCCCAAGTTGTGTTTTACTGTAACTTCAGAAGCTCCAGACACGTGAACAAAAGCGGCAATCTCATTGGTCGGATAGTTTTTGACGCGGCGCGTCAAACCAAAAAAACGAACCCGAGGCGTTTTAAAAAAAATTACGCTTTTACGCGTGGCGTTTTTCGCGTCGGTGTGCACACTCACATTGGCGCCCTTTGTTTAGTCACGAGGCGTTAAACGTCGGCGAATATCGCGCGCGAAATTCGTCCCGGTGTGAACAGGCCTTAAAATATAAATGAAAAATACAATATTTTGTAGGAAAATATGACAGTAGGAAAATAATATTAATTACATATATATTAAATATATATTTAAGTGGTTGTAAAAACAATAATAATTTTTTTTTTTTTTGCCTAACTAGAAGAATTATGTATAAAATAAAAATACATGAAGGCTTCATTAAATATTTTACTCAGTCAGTTGAAAATAAAAATAAATAAAAATAAATAAAAGCCTAACTAGAATAATTATGCATAAAATAAAAATAAAAATAAAATAATTGAGCATAAAATAAAAATAAATGAAAAATTAAATATTTTAATTGCTTGTCAGCCATAAAAAAAATTTATAAACTACAAAATAAAAAAATACATTTGCCCAACTAAAAATTGCGCATACTGATAAATTCATCCCACCATCCCCTCTACAGGTGAGGGGGTCCTCAGCTAGCGATATATAGAGCAGAATCATTAGTGTGTATGTTTCTGTCTAACAGCTGGATACCAGCGAACAACATCTGTCTCCTTTACAAAAACATTGCAGAAAGCCAGCTGTAGTCACAACACACACACACACAGTTAGAAATATAGTGTGTACATGTACACAGCGTGTCCATCCACTGGATACGCTCCTAACTGTGTGTGTGTGTGTGTGTGTGTGTGTGTGTGTGTGTGTGTGTGTGTGTGTGTGTGTGTGTGTGTGTCTCCCAAAGCAGAAATCTCATCCACATTCCGATCTATTGTAGTGTGACAGCGGGGCGGCGATGTGTGGAAACGCCTTCTCTACTGCAGTTTTATTGCTGTAATTACCTAGAAAAACAGTAACACTCCTGATTATAATTAAACTGTTTGTTGGCTGCACTAAAGCTTACTAGGATGCAATAAGGAAATTCATTTAATGGGTTTTAGGGAGGTTTTTTGGGGGGAACCGACAAAATTATATAATTAATCACAATTAAATATTTTAATTGGTTAACAGCTTAAAATATACAAAATAAATATACATTTATAAAATAGAATAAACTAGATTACTTTGAAATTCAATTGATGTGCATTGACGGATGTGCGTATATCAAATTTACAATGGCAATTAAATATATGAATAAACTGACAATCCTAAAAATAAATAAAATAAAATTAATAATAAAATCATTTAAAACACAGATTTGCATATATCATCTATATAATCGACTAAGTATTTTAATCGACTAAAAGCCTTAAAAATTATGATAAATAAAAAAATAAAAATAAGTGTGCATATTAAATATATAATGCCAAATAAATATATTAATAAAATGACAACCCAAAAAATAATAAATAAATAAATAAATAATAAAACTCAATAATACATTAATACCTACATTAACACAGATGTGTGTATATCATCTATATAATCACAATTTTTATAAAAGCATTTAAAATTGATTGATAGCCCTAAAAATCAGTATGCATATCAAATATTTAATGCAAATGAAATATATGAATCAATTGACAGCCCTAAAAATAATACATAATAAATTAAATAATAATGTAATAATAAATACATAAAACAATAATAATAACAATAAATCAAATTAATAAAAAATGTAAAATAAATCAATAAAATATCAATTAGAATAAATTAGCATAACTAGAGTATTGCTTAATTAAATTTACATGCATTCCCAATTTTTTGACAGCCTTAAAAATAATAGTAATGAAATAATTAATTAACATAAAAGTATAATAAATTAAGAAATGATCTGTTACATGCCAAAGTTTAATAAAAGAGGTTTAGAGGTTTGTTAAGACCATGAAATGTTGAGCGTTGTGCAATTTATTCAGCTTAATCAACCACCGCTCGCGTATAGTCAAGAAATAGTTTGGCAGGGTCAAAGAATAAAACCGGTCCAAAAGATGTCGGTTCCCATTAAAAACTAACAGTAAAGATGTGAACCTTTGGCTTCAATTAATACATCACAGATGTTCAAGTACTTAAGTAACAGAATGTTTTTCATTCCATTAGATCAAACTACTGGAGTCATAAATTCATATTTGTTGACATCACCATGGTATCTGATCTATAAACTGATCAAACTTGAAATATCTTCATTGGCCTTGACTGGGAGCCATCTTGCTCTTCAAACACAAATATACTTAATCTGTCTGTCCAAATAAATGGACAATTAAGCTCAGATGTGAATCGTTCCAAACGGGATTTCTGTTATGTGGCAATTCAGCGTATCTGATCCAGCGAATTTGATTACATCACAGCTCACACCATTCCTGGAAAAGCAGATGATGAACAAACAAAACCACACACAAATATTTACAAGAGGAGATCTTTGAATTAGTGAGGCATATAGAAACCCTTAAATACCATGCATGCTATATTTCCTCCAAGTGAATTAACCAGACTGCCACCTAAACAAGACGTTTAACACTAAGTTGTCCCATTCCAGTGGTTATTTATGAGAAGATGGCTGCCATGATCATTAAAGCAAACCCACCTAGCATGTAGCTTACCATTAGCATAACACATAATTCTCTTTAAAATGTTTTAGCCCCCAAAAAAGACAAGCTTCAGATTTAGTACAAAAGACAAAGAGAACAAAACTATTCGCTGTACACAATATATTTCAGACGAACATCATTAAAAACAAACAACAGCTGTCAAGGAGCCAAAAGACACAAAGCCTAACGTTTGGATCCATCAATGTCTACACTGAAATTTATTGGACTTAGCTTAGCTTTAGCTGTCTTTAGTTGTGCCAAACCAGCTAAAATGACCAGCGCATGAGCTCACATTATGATCATAACACTAAAGTACCTCATAAAATGACATTAATGTGAAGAGAGAGTAGAGTTATGTTTTCCCCGCTGTTTTTAAGTATGAACATGTGGAACAAATTTAAGGAACTATCTGACCTAAAGGGCTTCTTTATTTACTGGGAAAGTACGGATTAGAGAATGGATAATATTCCACATTAAAGACACAGATGTAGAAAATAAAATGTATTATAAAAGAAAAAAAAAATCCTGCAAACATGGAAATAAAATAGATTCAATAAAACAGAAACTAATAGATAAATAATATTTAAATAGATAATTTGACATCTGTTTAAATACTTTAATTTTTGTAAATTCTTAATACATTTCTGACAGTTTAAAAAAGATACTTCAATAGCTATCAGTTGAAATCAAATTCTTGTTGAAATACATTTTTATGAAATCAAATCTTAAATAAAAAAAGTATATCATAAATTTATGAAAATGTATGATACTATTACTTATTAATAATTTTTACCCAAACAGAAACAAAATAGTCCACATGATGGTGCAATGTTTACATAAAAATATAATATATAAAAAGTGCTTCTCCTTCCACAGTTAAGTAAATGTATCTTTTTGATTCTCAATCAACACAACAGCCCTTTTCCACCATCGGGCCAAAAGGTTCTAAGAATGCTAAGGAATGGTTTCAGTTATATTTCCACTTGAGCCGAACCATTACAATGGAAGCTTGTTTCCGCTTTGGAATAAAACAAGTTAAAAGATAATTGCGACTTTTTATCTCACACAATTATGACTTTTTTCTCACAATTGCGAGTTTACATCTTGCAATTTTTACTTTTTTCTCTCAAAATTGCCTGATATACACTCATATTTTCAAGTTTTGAAGTCAGAATTGTGAGATATAAACTCGCAATTGCGAGAAAAGTCAGAATTGTGAGATATATAGTCAGAATTGTGAGAAAAAAGTCAGAATTGCGAGTTATAAAATCAGAATTGCGTAATATAAATTCGCAATTCTGACTTTTTTCTCTCAAAATTGCCTGATATAAACTCACATTTTCAAGTTATGAAGTCAGAATTGTGAGATATAAACTCGCAATTGCGAGAAAAGTCAGAATTGTGAGATATAAAGTCAGAATTGTGAGAAAAAAGTCAATTCTGACTTTTTTCTCTCGCAAATGCGAGTTTATATCTTGCAGTTTTGTCTTATTTTATATTTGTGAGATATAAAGTAGCAATTGCGAGTTACAAAGTCCAATTATGAGGGGAATGCAATTGCGAGAAAAGGGGCCGTTCACACGGAACGAGTTTTTTCCATTCCAATGCACTACTTTTCCATTGTTTTTCTATGTAAACGCGTGCTAAACGAACGTGTATAACCGTTGCGTTCACGTCTTTTGCAGCGTCTTGCGCATAACATGCCGTTCTAAAAACGCGGTGCTCAAGTTAAAATCAGTTCGACTTTTAAAAAACGTGTCTCGAGACCTTGCGTTTTTTTTCCAATTCCACTGCCCGCGCCTCCCATTTTTCAAAGCAAAAACGCGTTCTGTGTGAACGAGCTCTAACGCGGTCTCTATTTACATCTCATAAACTCTTGCTTTACCAAGGCAATGACTGATGCATTTGTATTACATCCCAAAGAGTGGCCGTTATCAGACCCACAGTGGAAAATGAAACCAGCTGGGCCGGATCGGCACGGATAAGCAACGAGAACGTTTTGGCTCGACAGTGGAAAAGTGGCTAAAGAGTTTTATCAAGGAAGAACAGAAAATGTCTGATGAAAATAAAGCGACAGGGAAAAAGTAGAGGTGGAGGATCAAATACTTGAAGGCACAAATACGTGTGACACACAACTTAATGTACGAAATCTAGTTTGAAAATGATTTTGACATATTAGACCATCAGACAAACACAGCTCCTCTAGCTCTAATGTGAAGTAGTTTCTTTACTAGCGGTTGAAATGTCCTCATACTCATTCAACTGCAGACGTGCTGATTGGAAACAAAAACATTATTTTTCCTCTAAGCAGCTCACGGAGCCCCGCCCACATTTTCTCAGCCAAACTCCATCAACTCTCTCTTTTTTCCTGACGTGAAGCAAGCTCACCTCGTTTGGCCAGGGGTTCAAAAGTTCATGGCTGCCAGACTGTTTTTGCAGGCCCTCTTTCATTTCTGTCTTGCCCTCCCCTGTTCTCTCGCTTTTTCAAAGGGATCTCGGCATGAATGTAAGTGGATTAGCTCTGGCTCGTTCACGACTCATCGAGACGAGGAAGGCGGGAGAGAGAGACGAGGTGTCATGACTGCTATTAGAGATTGTAGATATGGAGAGAAAGAAAGTCAAACAGGTAGATACAAATATGGATGAATAAGATAGATTATTAGGAAGAATCAAAAAGAACAGTGACATACATAGACAAATAGAGGCAGACAGATAGATAGAAAGACAGATGATAGATAGATAGATAGAGATAGATAGACAGACAGATGATAGATAGACAAACAGACGATACAGAAATAGACGAAGGATAGATAGATAGACAGACAGAAAGAGAGATATATATAGACAGATGATAGACAGACAAATAGACAGATATAGTCAGACAGACAGATAGGCAGATGATAGATAGATAGATAGATAGATAGATAGATAGATAGATAGATAGATAGATAGATAGATAGATAGATAGATAGATAGATAGATAGATAGATAGATAGATAGATAGATAGATAGATAGAATGGTATAGATAGATAGATAGACAGACAGATAGACAGACAGAAAGAGAGATATATATAGACAGATGATAGACAGACAATAGATAGACAGACAAATAGACAGATATAGTCAGACAGATAGACAGACAGATAGATAGATAGATAGATAGATAGATAGATAGATAGATAGATAGATAGATAGATAGATAGATAGATAGATAGATAGATAGATAGATAGATAGATTGACATACAGACAGAGATACAGTAGATAGACAGACAGATGATAGATAGATAGAGATGGATAGACAGACGATAGATAGACAAACAGACGATATAGAAATAGACGAAGGATAGATAGATAGACAGACAGAAAGAGAGAGATATATATAGACAGATGATAGACAGACAAATAGACAGATATAGTCAGACAGACAGATAGGCAGACGACAGAGAGACAGAGATAGATAGACAGATAGATAGATTGACAGACAGAGATAGATACAGTAGATAGACAGACAGATAGATTGACAGACAGACAGACAGATAGATAGACAGACAGACAGACAGACATACAGACATACAGACAGATAGATTGACAGACAGAGATAGATAGATAGATAGATAGATAGATAGATAGATAGATAGATAGATAGACAGACAGACAGACAGACTGAACTCTGGTCACTGAGTTCAGCAAAGTCTATCAAATCCAATTTAAAAGGCAAAGGAGCTTCTCATCTTCTCATCTTTAACTCCAGGATGTCAATTAGGCTATTCTGAGTCCTAAGAGAGGTTAAACTCCACCATCTCTGAACAAAAGCCAGCTTTGTTTGCTGTTCTTTGTGCAATTCACCCTTTTAGTAGCTTAAGGGCCCCAATGAGTCAATGCAAGTGTGTTTTGGTGAACAGTAGAGCGTTTCCTGACACACAAACACTAATCTAAGATAAAGACCCTCCTAAAAGGCATTGGATCGGACCACCACGGTGAAAGGAAACAGACACACTTTCTTGAACTGAAGACAGTGTCTAATTTGTCTCTCACTGCGGAGAAAATTCTTGCTATTGTATGAATGGGGCGCCCAGCAACCGGCGACGGGGGAAATACAAAAGGACAAAGAAGAAAAAGTGTGCCAATTCAGTCAATTCATGAGAGAAAAAGAAAGAAAGCTTTGGGTATGATGGCACGAGATCTTATAAACACTGCATCAAGACTACAGAAATTCCCCTCAAGGCAAAAAACCCCCCAAAACAAAACAAAAAAACAACCACTGATATGACTATTATCTATTATTATTAAATTACTTTTTAGTGGTCTGTTTATGTAATGTGTATATATCAGATTTAAATGAAGCTATTATAAGTTATTAATTTAAATTATATATATATATATATATATATATATATATATATATACAGTATATAGGGTATATTATTTTTAAACAATAAAAAATAATCAACAATAATAACATTATTACGTTAATTATTATTTTATTTGTATGGTTTTATTATCATTTATGAATTTTAATTATATATATATATATATATATATATATATATATATATATATATATATATATATATATATATAAAAAATATATTATATGATTAAACATACATACATGTGTTTAATTTTAATTAATTATATGAATCAGCATTACATTTTCATTTTTATTTTTTAATCAATTGACAGCCTTATTTAATTTGGTTTTATTTGTCCCACAGTTCCAAACTAAAATGAATTAGGAACATCTGATTTTCCTTTTGTGAAAATCAGGTTGTCATGACATGGCCAATCTTTGTTAAACAAAATGTTGCTGTAAGTGATGTTCGGATCTTATGGTAATACTGTATAATATTATGTATTTTCTTGCGCATTCAAGTTTGCGAAACAGTATTTACCTCAACTTCAGAAGCTGCGTAAAGTGTGACATAATCTGCTGTTAAAGCAGTGACAACTAATCAAGAAGAGATCTTTGCAGAAGACGTTTTGTGGAAAATGCGATCAGAGGTCGGTTTTGGGAAGGAGGCTGATGATTAGAGAAGAGATCTTATAAAGCTACTAATTGTGCTAATACACTGAACAGACTGGACTAATGTTTACGCTTAGCAGGGATTTCTGTCTTACTCCAAAACATCCCTTTTCACTCCGGATGATTACTTTACTAAGAAAGAGTGGGCGAAACGTTAATCAGTCAGTGAGACTATTCACAATATTTCATATTAACTATTTACTTTCTAAACTCATAAAACAACTCTATACAATACACTTCAATGATATAAAATAATAATTAAAGTAACAATAATTAATGATAATATTAATAATTATTATTATATTTAATATTGCTGTGCCTAATAAAAGAATATGAATTAGTGAATTTGTCATATTAAAAAAAAATCACAGAAATGCCTGTCAATGTTCAAACAAAACAAAACAAAACAAAACAAAAAACAACTGACTGCCAGTGTTCAAACTAAATAAAACAAAGAACAAAACACAAAACAAAAGAAATGCCTGCCAGTGTTCAAACAAAACAAAACAAAACAAAACAAAACAAAACAAAAAACAACTGACTGCCAGTCATAAAATAATGAACAAAACATAAAACAAAAGAAATGCCTGCCAATGTTCAAACGAAACAAAATAAAACAAAACGAAATGCCTGCCAGTGTTCAAACGAAACAAAACAAAGAAATGCCTGCCAATGTTCAAACAAAACAAAACAAAACAAAACAAAAAACAACTGACTGCCAGTGTTCAAACTAAATAAAATAATGAACAAAACATAAAACAAAAGAAATGCCTGCCAGTGTTCAAACGAAACAAATCACAGAAATGCCTGTCAATGTTCAAACAAAACAAAACAAAACAAAAAACAACTGACTGCCAGTGTTCAAACTAAATAAAATAAAGAACAAAACACAAAACAAAATAAATGCCAGCCAGTGTTCAAACAAAACAAAAACAAATGCCTGCCAATGTTCAAACAAAACAAAAACAAATGCCTGCCAGTGTTCAAACAAAACAAAACAAAACAAAATAAATGCCTGCCAGTGTTCAAACAAAACAAAACAAAACAAAACAAAACAAAACAAAACAAAACAAAACAAAACAAAACAAAACAAAAAACAACTGACTGCCAGTGTTCAAACTAAATAAAATAATGAACAAAACATAAAACAAAAGAAATGCCTGCCAGTGTTCAAACAAAACAAAACAAAGAAATGCCTGCCAATGTTCAAAAAAAAAGAAAAGAAAAAAAGAAAAGAAAAGCCTGCTCAAAAAACAAAACAAAAAACAAAAACAAATAAATAAATAATAATAAAAAAAAATTATCGCCAAGCTCAACTGTATGTTGATAAACACATTTCAGCCATGCAACCCCAACAACGAGCTACTGTGTAAACAAAAATGCCACAAAACACATATATTGTGATACGTTTTCCCTTGACATAGGGCATAAGAGTTTAGGACTACAATATCTTGATCTCGGATGACGAGAACTATCTAAACAAAAAAATAAGTAACTCTGAAAAACTATGTCCGCAATCGAAACCATACACATAAATGTGATAATCCCTTTAATACGCTTACAATCACAGCGTTGTTTACATCTAAGTGTATTTTAAGCCAAAGATTAAAACAACACAATACTTGTTGCGGCATTGAACTAAACAAACCACAGACATCTGATTCTCTGGGAATGTCTAATGACACAATGAATCATTCTAATCGGTGCTCGACTAATGAATGCTTGCAAGACATTGATGAGGCAATAAAACGAGGGAATAAATTGACGTGTTTTTATTTTGCGTGTTTAATAAATGTCATAAACATAAGCTTTCCATAAATCAGTAGAGACCTGCCAAGATGGAGTTCAAAATCCACTATCCATCATGGCGTAATTAATGTCTCGCTCGCTCATCTCCTTTGCTTTCATATGAGTCAGACTTCCCATGATGCAGCCCTTCTGAGACAGACCAGGGAGAGGCACTTTTTGGGGGGGTTTATGCTCTTCAAAATGACCAAAATCATAACCACTTTTGCTGTTGTACAGTATGCAAACTGAGTGAACCCATTTGATTCATGTGCATATTTTGCAGTACGCTAGCCATGCATGCTTAATTAATTCACAAATGAACCAAAACTGGAGATGTAGGCCTAACATCCTAGCTAAATCACACCCTTCCGTTGTATGTCACATTTATTTTCCAAGATATCCTTCTGGAATTAAAAATAAGATTATTAAAAAACAGGCAAAAATGCTAAGAACCTTGGATGAGGAGAGATAAAGAAATAAACAGAGAGAGATAGGGTAAAAAAAACATTTTTCAGTGGCTAAAGTTGATCAAAATGAAGAGCTCCTCTGATGCCATCTGGTTCTCAATCCTAATTCTTAGGTATCTGGCATGCACACAAAGATTAAGGATTGACCTGGCTATACAAATAATCACAAAAAATGGGGGAAATATCTTCTAGGCGGAAATCGGAATCCCAATGCGGCATTAGAATTAAGCTTTCATGGGTAATTCTAAGTCTAGTCTTTAAAAAAAAATGTTTACTCATTTTTGAAATAGCCAGAATGATTTATTTATTTATTCCTAGAATAATGATTGTTGGACACAGAAGTTTCATTCATTCATTCATTCATTCATTCATTCATTCATTCATTCATTCATTCATTCATTCATTCATTCATTGGCCGCAGAAGTATTATTTATTTATTATTTATTTGTTTAATATTTATTTATTACCAGAATGACAAATGTTGGTCACAGATTTTTTTATTTTTTTTATATATATATATATATATATATATATATATATATATATATATATATATATATATATATAATATATATATATATATATATAAAAAAAAAAAAAAATATATATATATATATATATATATATATATATATAAATTTTTTTTTAAAATACATTTCAAACCAAACCAAACCAAAACAAAACAAACCAAACCAAACCCAAAAAACAAAAAACAAACAAACACAAAACTCGCCAACATAACATAAAATCAAAGCAAATTTGTCCTAAGTATTAGGCTACTATTCCTAATGCATGAGACCAATTGAGTGCACGTGAAGACAGAAAAACAGAATTAAAGATATATATAGTAGACTCCAGAATTCAGCTCAATTTCCTAATTCTTACAGGCATTTTACCGAAAGCTTGAATGTAATATTCACACGTCAGATAGCATTTGCTCTGTTTACTCATAACAAATAATGTTTTATTTACGCATAACAAATTATGTTATGTTTCTCTGAAGGATAGAAGAGAGAGGGGGAATGTTACCGCTGGTTCCATGACCCCGAGTTGAAGACTATAAATAGAGACAGAAAGAGAAAGAAAAAACAATTCTAAGAAGTGCACTAAGAAGATGAGCGAGTCTAATTGGGGTCTTGTTTTAGTCGCCGTCTCTCCGATAACACAGAAAGCTTCCTGAGGCATTATAAGTGCTGCAAACACTGACCTACATTCAGTCATACAAAAGTCCCTCCCTCCCAGATGAGGCCTTCAGAAAGCGTTTACGCTGATCCAGAGTCAGTCGCTAAGCATATTTATCCGACTATTTCACAAAAAGGTTTCATTTCTCAGTGATTTTGTACATGATTGTAATGACGGATACCAAGTATCGTTAAAATAAGCCAAAGCATTGTGGAGATACAGCGTCATGTCCATTTTTCCGTGTTCTTCGTCAAATTCATTGAAGAGCTACAAGAATGGTTTAGTCTATCAAAAAGCATTTAATAACTTTTTGCTAGAGGGGTCTGATGATGATCTGAGGCAATTTTGGTGAAAATCAGACAAAGGGCCCTATCATACACTGGCGCCGCAAGTGTTTTTTGTTATCATTTTCACGTCCTGCGCCACGCTTTTTAAATAGCAAATGCATTTGCGCCCATTTGTGCAACCATGGGCGTGCTGGTCTGAAAACGAGGTGTGTTCTGGCGCATTGTTGGCGCGTTGCTATTTTGAGGCAACAGACTACGAATCCACTTTTGCTAGTTTAACGACGGGGAAAATGGTCGGCGCTCCCGGCGCATGGTCTAAAAGTGTTGTCCCTATACTCTTGATGAGTAATGGGTGTGTTTTTGGGCATAACGTGCAATAAACCAATCAGAGTCTCATCTCCCATTCCCTTTAAAAGCCCGCTCGCGTCATGGCGGATTCGCTATTTACATGACGGAATTTGCAGAGAGGAAAAGGATCTGCTTGTGCGCGCAGGTTAAAGCGAGCAAGCAGACCATCTACGGGACAAAGTGTGTGCGCATTGTGGACCCGCCTATAGGCGCACATTACTAACGCGTTTTTTAAATAACAAAAAAAATATTGCGCCATTGACTTTGGACCAGGTTTCAGTTGGTCAATGGCGCAATATTTTTTTGTTATTTAAAAAACGCGTTAGTAATGTGCGCCTATAGGCGGGTCCACAATGCGCACACACTTTGTCCCGTAGATGGTCTGCTTGCTCGCTTTAACCTGCGCGCACAAGCAGATCCTTTTCCTCTCTGCAAATTCCGTCATGTAAATAGCGAATCCGCCATGACGCGAGCGGGCTTTTAAAGGGAATGGGAGATGAGACTCTGATTGGTTTATTGCACGTTACGCCCAAAAACACACCCATTACTCATCAAGAGAATAGGGACAACACTTTTAGACCATGCGCCGGGAGCGCCGACCATTTTCCTCGTCGTTAAACTAGCAAAAGTGGATTTGTACTCGCTTTATGTGCACTTGCACTTTAGACCACACGCTTAGATTGTTAAATTAGGGCCAGAAGAGTTTAGGACGAGTTCGAAAAATTCAAAATGGCGGGAACTTTTTTATGACAGAACACAACATCCTAAAATAAAATAATGTATTTTTTCTTTGTAATTTTTCATTTAAATTTAACTTGCTCCGCTTCTAAAACAACTTTCCTTATTCTGAGGAAATCACCAAGTCCTCCTTTCCAACTTTCTGTCATATAGAGACCTTATTTCACAGTCCAATCAGTTCTGATGAATACAATCAAGTCTTATATTTGTTTCACTTGGAAATCAACCCATGAATGTTTTTTTTTTTTGTGTGAAAAAAAGCTGCTCTGAAGCAGTTTTCAGTAATGTTTATTAAAGAATATAGTGCCTGTTTATTTCGAGACATCAAACTCCTGTTGGATAGCAATAATAATGCTTGAAAGTAAATTGAATGACAATTCATAATAATTATCCTTGCAATAACATCAACAACATAGTCATTGATGTCGCAACGACTGTAATTGTCAGTGACATCATTGAACAATCAGCCATTGTTATAAAGCAACAACACAAGATGATTCATAAGCGCAGCTACACGCCAGATCCCTCAATCACCCGTTCGTTCGCGTTCACCTGAACGGCCATTTTAAACCCCACTTCCTTAAATAAACACACCCCTCCATTTTATAAATTCTTTAAGCTCGTTATGTTTAATTATTCATGCCTCAGAGGAGGCCCGTTCCCGCAGTGCAGCGCAGCACGTCCACGCTCCATTCCAGAGTCACAGAGACAATGACATATTTTCCCAATAACACTGCGATTACAGACACAAATTTGTTCCGAGTTTGTCATTTGTTGTCTGAATGGAAAGAAAGAGTTCTCCTTGAGCTGCAGAACTCACACGATCCACCGCCGTAACCATGTTGACATACTGTTATGATGTTCCCTTCATAAGATGGAAGGGAAGGACGAATGGACAAACCGGGCCACAACGGCTTCGTTGTGAATACAGAAAACGAAGGTTAAAGTGCTGATGCTGGCGCTTTACGCTCAAACCCCAAAACCAAACAAATGATACTG